>NC_141756.1:112997072-113597072 GCF_982258835.1 Parasteatoda tepidariorum | reverse complement strand
AGATGATAACTTAGGATTACGTAACTGAGAAGTTCTCTTCTAATGATTTGTTTGCATTTTAATAATTTGAAGTATTTTTTTTTTTTTTCAGTTATTGAAACTTCATGATAAATTCTAGGTTTGCCTGAACTTAACTTTTTCTTTCTTTTAAATTAGTAATGAAGGAGAAATAGAATTAGAGACGAAAATTTTCTTCCGGTCCTCTTAAGCATGACTCATTTTAACTCCGTAGTTGCACTTCTTCGATCTAATTGGGTATAATATGAAAAAAACACAACTACTTCCACTTAGTAGGAATAACATTTACCATGTCGCAATGCTAAATTCTATGCCACTATCCACATAAATCAATTATTAATCAAAAATCGAATATCAATTACTTTTCTTTATAATGCAATAAAATCTGGCGAGCAGCTATTTAAACGATCAAACACTTCGTTTGTTTATTTGTGGCTTGAAGTTAGGCTCGCAGAAAATGCCGCTCATGGGTTAAATTTAGTAGGAATAACACAACCTGTGACGTAGGCTATAGTATACCCAATTAAAGAATTTTAAAATTTTGTATTCCATCTTACTCTCTGTATGTTTTTCTACGCACCTTTATATTTTTCGTAGTTATATTCAGGGTGCATAACGTTTTTAAAGGTGCTTATCTTCTATTTTCGTTCTTTAAAAGCCCTTAAAGGTGCTTTTAAAAAGTACTTCATTTTCCCTTTTCCGAAATGTGATATTTTTCTTTACCGATTTGATTTTCGTCACAAATTATGCAAAAAGACATTGTCTTATTTCAACGTTTTCACTAATTCAACCCCAATCTATTTCGGCGTACCATCGGTCTGTAGTGTATGAAAGCACCATTTGTTTTACATGTTCGATGAAATACTTGCTGGATTCAGTGGTAAGGATTTTTGACTCTCATGTGCAGCGCTGCTGCGAGAGATTCTCAATTTCAGACTTCATAATCCGCCCCCTGAAATAGAATCGAAACATCTCTCGAATTTTTGCTGATTACGGGGACCCACTGAACATTGTCAATATTTTTTTTCTCTATTAGCGATAGTAAATTTCATTTCTCTTGTTAATTTCATCGTTTGTGACGCCCCGTCGTCTTCGTCAAAAACTTGCCAATCCTGTCTAATTATGATATTTTTCAAAGTGCTTAAAAATATTTTTTCAGTGCTTGAAAAGGTGCTTATTTTTTTGAAGAAAAATTTGGCTACGCGTAAATAAATAATGTAAAGAAAGTTGGGGAGGGGGGTGGGGGGAAACAGCGGCTGTGATGACTATTTATTAAGAATTAATAAATGTTAATGAAAGTAGGAAAAACTGATGACAGTATATAAAGGCAATAACCAGTTTCTGTTTGTGTAACTGTGCAAACCCGTAAAAGTGTAATAACGGTTAGACCATCACTTATTCTAAGTAGTTCAAGGTGGGCAGCCATGTTCGTCCACTGAACTCTTCTTCTTGAATAGATCATTGTTTATAATATAACCACTCATTTCATTGTTATTAGTCAGCCTTCATAGTTAATTCTTTTTTTTTTTTTTTTTAACAAATCTTTGAAGTTTTTTTTCCCCTCTTGATTTGTAAATGCTGTCGGACCTCTATTTAACGAAGTCGCTAAATCTCTATAATAAGTTCGCTAAATTGAAAATTGGTTATATAGAAAATCAGCTTTTAAAATACTAAAACAACACAAGATAGGTTTTATATTCATAAACACTAGACATAATTAAAATAGCAATTGGATGCACCTTTATCTTGTAATCTTCTATTTATTTGATAAATCTTAGCCATAAAAGAAATCTGCATGGAAAGCTAGAATAGGGCAAAACATTATCCAGTGTTGCGCTATCATGCTACATACATTTTAAACTAAGAAAAGATAAATGTATGTATAAAATTACAGCTGCTTTTATTATAAAAGTAATTTTAAACATACATTACCGCCTGAGATTCAATTCGAGGTCATTTCCCCTTAAAATTCGTTAAAGTTCAAAATGTTCTGAAACATTTAGGGAATGTGGATTTCAAAGAAAAGTTCGTGCAATAGAAAATTCTCGCTAGTTGGAAGTTATTTGACGAACAAATTTCCAAAATGTTCACGGTTCCTCGAAAAAAAAAAAAAAAAAAAGCAAAATAGAGAAATTTGCAAAACGGAAGTTTGTTAAATAGAAGTCCAACACACTTTCTGAAAATGAATAATTTTCGGGAACGTACTTTTGCATGAAGATTTTTCGCATAAAAAAGGGAACAAAACTTGATAAATTATCATGTCATTTTAATTTCTTGCTTGTACAGAGCACAAAATAAAAAAAATTAAACTCTGTGAAGAACTTTTGATTGAATTTTCACTCATCGTTTTGATGGTCTAACTATAATTATGTTAATGAGTGCGAGCTCAGCGGATAAGAGCGTTGGCCTTCCAATGAGGTGAAGCGGGTACGAATTCCGCATCAACCGCAGTGCTGACGTAAAATATCCTCAGTGGTAGACGGATCATGGGTGAGAGTCCTCTTGCCGTCAGGATAACCGTGAGAAGTTTTCACTCTCCATGTAAGGTTAGATCCATCAAAAAGTCCTCCACGAAGGCAAATTTCTAACAAAATTTTATCCTGGAGTTCAAAAAAACATCGCGGCGGATTTGAATATTAGTAGTTTTAAACCCAAAAATTGGGTCTTGTTCAACGACGGTTATAAAATTAAATTAATTAGTGCACACGTTATTTAAGTTATGAAATCAGGCACACTTTCTCTGATTAAACATAACTTTCCAACGCAATCTTGAAAATAGGGTCAGGAGGACGGTCTAAAGTTTTCACACCTTAATGTTATTTTTATTTATTTATTTATTTTGTGTCTGCATTGCACCATATTTTAAGAACTTTCCAAGAGCATCAAAAAATATTTTTTTAAAGTCAACTATGAGATTCGTTTATCCAAAATGGATTCGATGAAAAAAAAATAATTGATAAGCATTGATTATAGTGAATAATATTCGAACAGTAATTACATTTAATAATTATTTATTGTATTGTTTATTTATGAATAGTCGAACTGCATCGTCAATTAAAAACACTAAAAATTACAATGAAAATAATTTTTTTATATGATGTTTTTCAATATGATGTTTCTTATTCAATATGATGTTTCAATATGGTTTTCAATATGATGTTTCTTATCTTCGTCTTTTAAAAAATGGTGATCACTCAAAGCGTAATCTATGGCATATCTCAGCTATACTAAACTATTTGATTTACTCTAGCATTATATTTGTTTTAAATATGTTCAGATTAGAGTGCCTGTATTGAAAAGAGTGATGACAATATCCAAGAGCGCATGCGCTGCCGTCAGATTTTTGTCCAAGGGGGTTGCCAGATGATACACCGAAATTGGCGCCACTCGCTCATTTGGTGTTATTCTGAAGGTTCTCTTATTCTAAGAGTATATACTAAAGTATCAATAGTATAAACTTTAAGATTGGAAAGCACATGATATTACAGATTTTTTAAGAAACATTGTCTAGCATCTGAAATTGTTAAAAAATTAACGTCAATGAAAAAAAAAAAAAGACTAATGAAAAGACTTCAGCTTTTAATAAATGCCTTAAATAAAATATAAAAATTAATAATGATTATGCCATTTATTTCAGAAATAATAATTAATAATACAAATTGTATAATTTATTATTATTTATTACTTTTTCAGGAAAAAATTATCGCATATTCACCTGAAAAGGTATTGTTTATTTCAACAAATTGTAAACAAAAATTTCCATAATTAGTTGAAATTTAAAACAAACTAGCATTTTATACAGTTGGTAAAGAAAAGTAAACAAATGCTACTTTGTAACGCGCATTGTAACATTGTAACGCGAACATTGTAACGCGCCAACATGTCAAAGTAATATCGCCAAACTCTGCACTTCTGAAGTTTTGATAAAAAGATGCTCAAATCTTAAAATTTATAAGTAATTTAGATAGAAATTATGTGCATTAAAAGTAAATACATTTATTCTTATCTAACCATTAGTTATTTCATCACCTTGTTCTCTTTACAATGAGATAAACATAACTTTATATGCACGCAAGTAAGTGATAATAAAGATAAATTCTAATAACTAACAACTATCCAAATTTTCAGTCATAATTTTAACATTTACTGTAACTGTGAAGTTTCTTATTGAAAAAAAGTAAGTAATGAACTTATTACATGCATTTATTAATACAGAACATAATTTTTTTGAGTCAGATAATTTTCACTCCATGTAATTCCAATGGCGAATTTTCCACTCTCGCCTCCGGCGGTAAAGTTTTTCTGTCCACCAATCAGGAATCGTTTCTCCCTTGTCCACTCTCTTTTACTCTAGGCCATAGATTCTCAACCTTTTTAACGTTGCCGCCTCCTTAAGGAGCAAAAAACATTTTAACGCCCCCCTTCGTGAAAATGCAGTTGTTTAGAGCAGTGGAGCGCAAACTTTTTTCCACCGCGACCCCTTTTGTAGAGAGAAAATTTATGGCGACCCCTAGAGATAAATGTTCACAAATACGATGTATATTTCGAGCATTTCTTTCGTTTCATCGAATAAAAACATCATCATATTTGACTCATATTAATTTTATTTATAATTTTAAGAAAATACTTTTTGTATAACACAAAAATCAGTAAATTGCCCTTTAATGAGATGTATTTGGCTGCAAGTTTCTAATTATCTCATCGATGTTTGGATGTATGTTGCTAATTGCAATTCGCATATCATCTTCAGGTTTTAAACGAGAGTGGTATTTAGTTTTTATTGAAACTAGTTTGCTAAATCCAGTTTCACATAAATACGTTGATGCAAATTGTATTAACACTCTGATGGCATTCTTACATAAAACGGGATATTGTTTTTCCACGGATAGCCAAAATGTTTGGCAAGGCTGAGTCTTAAATTGATTTCGAAGAGTATAATCACTAATCAGATCTATCAATTGCTCTTTCTCACTAATTTGAAGCGTTGAACTGCATATGTCAAAAGAAAATGGATCACGAATCCAACCAAGATCGTTTTCAGGAAAATCCTCGAATCTTCTCGAAAAATTTTTCTTTAACTTTTCAATGTGATTGGAAATGATGTTTTTAAATGTAAATATATCTATATTATTTTCCTTGATAAAATCGTTAAAGCAAGGGAACATGTTGGTGATGTTTTTATTCAGTTCAGTTTGCCAGAGACTAAACTTATTCTTAAAAGCTTGAATTTTACTGGCTGTAGTTATGATAGTTGAATTCTCACTCTGCAAGCTCAAATTTAAGTCATTAAGTTTTTCGAAAATATCAACTAAATAGCTCAGCTTCCCTAGACAAACTTCATTGATATAATAACTTGCCAATCTATGTTTCTTTTCGATTTAGAACATGTACACTTCATTTCTCAAATCAAATATCCGTCGTAGTATTTTCCCACGTGAAAGCCATCTGACTTCGATGTGTAACAGTAATTTCTCATACGTTGAGCCCATCTCATTGCAAAGTATTGAAAAGAGACGGCTGTTGTGGCTGTTGCATTTAATGTAGTTAATTGAACTAACAGCGTCTTGTAATACGTTGTGCAACTCTTCATCCATATCTTTTGCAACAAGAGCTTTCCGATGAATCATACAGTGATTAAATTCCATATGAGGTGCCACCTTCTGAATTAAGCCTCTGAGCCCTTTATTCGAACCTGTTAATACTGCAGCACCATCAGTACAAACCGCAACACAGTTTGCCCAGTTAAGGGACTTCGTTTCAAAATATTAATTTATTACTTCGAATATTTTTTCTCCAGTTGTTTTTCCTTCCAAATTTTTGCAACATAAAAACGTTTCTGTTATATCTTCATTAAAAATAAACCTAACGTAAATAATTAGTTCTGACATTTTAGTAATAACGGTAGTCTCGTCCAGTTGTAAAGCAAATACAGATGAATTTTGTATGCGTTTTGACTTCTGACATTTCGGAAATCCAATTGCAATTAAACAGTGAGTGATGGCGCTTCACTCTTTATATGTACACTGTATGGTATGCAGCATGCAGGGATAATGCATTTCATAAAAATTTGGCGACCCCCAAAAAACTTCTCGCGACCCCTAGTTTGCGCACCACTGGTTTAGAGCATGGGAACGCAGGGAGGTGTGCTGAATTATAAGTAAAATCTTAATTTCTTTACGCTTTAAATTTGTTTGGTCTCTTTAAAAAATATAATGTGCTCATTAACTCGATAATTTTCTCGCGGCAGGTAATTGCAGTCTATTTGTTATAATAAAAATAAATACGTTTAATGAAAAAAATACAACAAAGAAACCTATGCTTAAAAAAATAATTTATTCTCAATTAGATAATTAAAAAAAAACAACCAAAATGATTTTTAACACTAAAAAGTAGTATCAGCGAAACATTCAAGTAACTATGCTAGTGGGATGATTGTACTTAATGGTTCAGAATCAATTTCTTAACGATCGGCTCAATACTTTTAGTGAGATGAAGACGCTAATCCCCTCGTTGCACAATTTTGAGTAGATTTCGCCTTTTTGTGATAAGATCTGTAACAACATTGATTCCACGTTCGACAAGCTAGGGGGAAGGGGAGGCAATTAAAAAATGTTTAATGATAGTCTACAGTCCAGGATAGAGACGACTGATGTTACCTTTAAGCAAAAATTCTGTGAGACGATCATCATTTCAAAGTTTACTTAGTTAAAAGCTCAACCAATTCCTCGTAAATCTGAACCTCTGTTGTTTCAATATTCACAAAAGGGTTCAGAACCCATAAACCCATTGAGGCACTTCTAGAGAACAAAACATCTTTAAAACGGTCAGAAAAGTTCATGTGCAAAGAGTCAAGGTGTTGACAATATTCTTGTGCGTCACCAGAGTGAATTTCTCCTACTTGGCTGAACTCATTCCAACCAAAATTCTGCTTCCACGAAATGAGTTTTTTTTAGAAAGGCAGAAATAACTGATTTTGTAGGGATCAAATTGAGCTCGTTGCCTTGAAGATGTAAATTATCACCCTTAAATTTTACAGATAAATCTGTCAAAGTCTTTCTTAAATTCCAGCAATCTGTCTCTCAGAGCTACATCTCTGTTTTCGAGGAACTCAAGCATAGAGTCGAAAAGATTCCAATACCTATTGAGACAGAAGCTTTTGGAAAGCCAGCGAAGTATCGGCAAGTGATTGAATTCTTTATCGGTTTTCTTTCACAGCTGTCTGAATAATCAATCGTAGAGAGCATTTCAATGAATTGTGTTCACAGCAGATATGGCATATTGCAATGATTGATGCAAACGGTTGCTGAGATTTTCCCCTACTAAATGCTTTCTGTGAATCACGCAGTGAACAGCTAAGATATCTGGTAACTTCCCTTCCAAAAGAGCAAAGTCGACTCACCATTGCAGGAGCCTATCAGTGGTAATAGACATAATATTCTCAAGAGGAATGTTTTTCTCTTTAAAATAATCTTTGAAAGTATTAGAAATAGATTTACCTTTGATATCTACAATCAAGCTTCTTGCAAAAAGCATCTCTTGAATAATTTTTCCTACCTTTACTAACCGGACCTATGCTTACAGTAAAGCCTACATTATCTGGCAAGGTTGATTTATCAACTTGAAGGGAAAATTCGTTGGATATCAAAAGTTTGCGTAAAGAAATTTCAACGTCTTCAGCCAATTCATCATTTCGTCGCCTCACTGTATCGTTGCTTACGGGATATTTTTTTATTACAATGGATGTGACTGGATGGTGTAAAACTGTTTCTAAAACTTCCTTGACAAACGACAATATCAACTCTGCTCCGATGGTATGAGCTTTCCCAGATTTAGCAATAAATTTTGATATATTATAAGAAGTTATAAAACCATCGTCGCATTTTTGTGATGAGGTTGCTAGTAACCCAGAGACCGAAGGTGCCTTCAGAAGCGTGAAAGAAGATGTTCATGAAAAATGTCAAATCTTTATTTTGTTTGTCAGGATAAGTTTTTTGCAAATGCTCCTGATAACGGTAAGATTTCATTACCTCATTAGATAAAACTTTATTACTAAATAAACACATGGGTAGTTGAGAGTTCAACAGTGATTGAACAAATCCCAACTTCAAGTATGTGGCACTGTATTGATGACACCTCTTTTTATTAACCAACATTGTTGGTGACAGGGGAAAAAACTGTAATGAAGCTAAGAAAAACCATTATAAGAAACACGGGTCAAATCAAAAATTCATTCTGAAAGCGCAATGACTTCAATTTTCACCAAATGGCTTGAATGAGTCAAAGGCAAAAGGTACAGACTCATGCGCTGAGGTGTGTTGGTTCGGATCGAAGAATAGGTGCCGTATAAGTTCGTTTTATTGCTGGTACAAATGGTGTATCGGATAATCTTTATTTATTATATTAATTTAATTTTTTTCTCCTTAATATTAATTTTATTTATTAAATAAATCTTAATTTAATAATTTTATTTCTAAGTTTGAAATTTGAATGACAAAACATGCTCATCGCCCCCTACCGCCCAAAACATACCCAACGCCCCCCCTACTGCCCAAAACAAGTTCACCGCCCCTCAGCATACTCCCAGCGCCCCCAGGGGGGCGGTATCGCCCCCGTTGAGAACCAATGCTCTAGGCTCTCTAGTTCAGATGTACCTTTTTTTCCCTAAGTTTCTCCGGTGATTAAATTTAGTATAGTAAGTACAATATAGTTCACACAAAAGTGCAGTGATTGTGTGTTTCCTCTTAATATATTGCGTATAATATTATCTATCTAATATATTGTGCATACAGGGAAAACACAGGGAATTTTCTCTTCCTGATAAAAGTGGCAACCCTTCATTAAGCTTTTAATTTAATTATTCTAAGGTAGTGAGTATAATACATATATATCATTTCAAGGTGGTAAGTGTTTATCATGTTTCAATTCAGTACCTTTTTCGAAATTCCACCTTTTTATCACAATTACGTGTTTTATTTCATCTTAAATTAAAATCAAATGAATGTTTGTAAACGCCTATCTTTTCACCATAGTGGTATTTATGTTTCATTTCTGATTTTAAATGTGATAAGATTGGGCACATTTATAAATCTTGCGGATGAAGCACACCTAACTATGTAAACGCCACTGCTGTAGAAAGAATTTTGAATTGTAAGGTATACTAATTTTTGTCATTTAAAATTACATTTTAAAGACTGTAATTTTAGTAGGCAATATTGGGGCCACGTATGTTGAATAGTTTTTGAATTGTCAAATTTTTAAAAAAAGTCGTATATGAAAGTTGCAAAAAGTAAAATTAGCATTAATTAGAGCAAACTCCTGACCGATCTATTCTGATCATATTTTACTAATTGCCGCTACCTCCCCCCCCCCCCCCATATTTTTAAAGACCGAATTCCGTTTGAAAAAAAGGTACCGTAAACCGGGGCGAGTCTACCCATCCAGGGGCGAGTCTACCCATTTTAGTTTTATTTAATTTTCACTATTTTAAATTGCAAATAAAAAATTTTTACCGACGGAGGATTTAGTTCAGACTCTAAGGAAGATGGCGCTGTAGTAGTTTGATCCGTTTTTTATTTATTTGGTGTCTTTTTAACCGACCTGTTCAAACGTCTTTTGAGAGATTTGTATTGAAAATCAGCAAACTTTTAGTCGGTGCTCCGTAAGTATATTATTATTATTACTATTTTCACTTTGGTTAAGTGATAAACTTATCTAAGATTAAGATTACATTAATTTTATATGAAAAAAAAAACAAAAAGAATGTAAGTTTTGCTGTTGTAAACAAAAAGCCAGAATTCGCGGGGCGAGTCAACCCATTCGTATTTATTTTTAATAAAGCATAATAATATAATTTAGAACTTTGTTTATATTAAAGTTAAGTCATTTTAAATGAATTTGAGTATATTATTTTAATTCTGCATTGATAAATTTATCATTAATAAGAAAATTTATAGGTTAAATATAAAATATGCTTATTTTACCTATTTTTTCAATTTTTATATTACAAAATTAACTTTTTTTATTTAATGCAAGTTAAATAAATTATTATTTATAAATTATTATTACCTCCCAAAAGAATGGCAAAAGGATTTTTCACGATTCACAATGTTTGAATTTCGATTTTGTTAATAATCTTTAATTATTATTATTTATTAATTATTTAATTGTAAATTTATATTAATTTTAATTTATTTTTATCAACAATAATCAGAAAAAAATGTTATTTTATAATGTTAATGATTATAAAAACAAAACTGTGATCAAAATGTGATAATCGATCAAATACTCAATTTGTGTTATATTATGAATAAAAAAATGGAATATATAATAAAGTTATGAATTTTACTTCATAAATATCCTATATAGTAACTAAAATAACAATTTAATAGTAAAATTTGATTACTTACGATGTTAACATTCATTTTAGTAGAATGGGTAGACTCGCCCCATACGAGAGATTTCTCAGCAGTTCTATAAAAATATACAGTAGCAGCGTAACTGTTAATATTTTCTAAAATCGATTTCACAGCTTTAAAGAGGGATAAATAGCGATTCCGAAACACCTATTAAAAGCCTTTTTTCTTACAAAAGTTTGACCACTTGAAATTTGACAAACTGAAAAAATGGGTAGACTCGCCCCGGTTTACGGTACGTTTTTGTGTCTCATTTCGTAACTTAAAATATCTTCTGCACTAATTAATTAGCATACTTAAGGTGAGGTTCTCAATCCGGTTCTGCATCAATTTAACTCGTGAATATGGATGGGTGGTCTAAAGTAAACAATAACAAGCGTCCTTAAACCGGAAGAAATTTAGAAAATTTCCGGTGTATCCCTCCGCTTATGTTATGACTACGAGGCGATGTGTGAACAAGCCTAATATTCTATGCAGTTTTGTTATTGTAATTTGGGTTCAAATCTAAACATAATTGTACCATTCATAAGAGCTTTCAGAAATGTATTGATTCTCAGAGGTCGTAAGGCCAAAAAAAATTTTGGAAAGTTAATATCTCATTGTGAATAATTCTTAAGGTTTGCCATGTTTTGTATTTTATCTCTTATTTGGCTACATTTGAATAAAATGTCGCCAAAAATATCTTTAAAAGTTAGCCTAATTAGAAAATATTCTAATGATTATAATATTAATATGATAATGCTGAAGTTTAAAGGCTTAAAGAAAGAACTCGGTATATGTGAAATACTGCAAAAGATATGATGCAATAATATGATGGCGCGTTTTTTCAATCTGCGGCGTAAAAATATATCGGAAGCAGTAACCCGGAAGTCTTAAAAGAGCAATTTTACCACTAGCGCCACCACCCTTAGCTTTACACGATCACCCATCCATAATTCGTAGTGGGCACAACTTCTAGCGGTTCCGCTAGAAGTTGTGCGTTTGAACCCAGATAGCAAATAGATAGCTTGATTTACGCGTTTCTACCCAAATAGCAAAACAAGGTTTATTTTCCCTCAACAAGACTTTTTAATGTAAACCTAATAAGGTTTATTATGCTGTTTACGTGTAAACCTTGTAATCTTAAAACGAGATCCGTGACAATCTGTGCTCTATTCTGCTGACATTACCCTAATCCAAAACCTTGGAAAACCACCTTCTTTATAAAAACCTTAAATCGAGGTTCACTTAGGGTTTTCAAGCGTGAAAATAATCTTAAATCTGGGTAATTATAAGGTTTCTTTTCGCAAAGTCTTGTATACTCAGCTAAAATTCACCTTGTCATGAAATTTTAATGGACAATGCAATTTGACGCTAGCGCTAGTGTGACGTCAGCTAAATCGTCACGGTGGACCTAAGTGACTATACTTTTTAACAAATAATTTTTAATCCTTTTATAGAATGAAAAGTTTGAAACTGCTATCTTTTGCTTTATTGATAAAAGGTTTTTAGTACTAACATTTTCGTGGCAATAAAAGGAAAATTCCGACGCAATGTTGCCGTAAGGTAGTGTTTCCCAAAGTGTGGTACGCGTACCCTCAGGGGTACGCGTTCTTATGCAAAATATCTAACAACATTTCAAAAAATTTTATTTAAAAACATAGCCATGAAAATTTACGATTACGTATTTTTCCATTGGCTATTTTTTGCTGGGTTAACAGTCAATAATTAGTGGTGTCAACAGCCAGTTGTGATTTTGAACTTCTGATCAATTTTTTATTATGAAAAATACATTCATTTTTGTATTAGTGGTACACAGCGTTACGAAGAATTTAGAAAGGGTACACGAAAGTCATAAGTTTGGGAAACACTGCCGTAAGGTTGCATGTTTTTTTTTTTTTGGGGTTCCTTTAACGTAAACAACTGCGCTCGTGACAACCTTGTAAAACCTTTAAATGTCTTCTTTTTTTTTAAAGAAAGAATAATTTAACTAAATGATGTATGCAAATGGACGATATCACATTGCGAATTTATTTGGATTCATTAGTTTATTTGTTTTGAAAAAAAGAACAATACTCATAAAAAAAAGTTTGAAGAACAAAATAAAACGCTTTGCCCATTTTCATAAACCCGCATATCGAGCCTTGTCTAGATTTAAAAACTCTTTGAACGAAGGCTATTTTCAATAGTGTTAGGTTAGACCAAGTATCCAGCGCTCTCTATGTATTTTTTGAAAATAACGTGAAACGCCAATAGGAAGAAAAGTTAAGTGACAATGAGAAACGTTTGTGATTCTAATTAAGTTTTAAAAAGTTACTCCAACGCTGTGCATTATAAAAATTATACATTCATTTTGATAACTTTCACCTGGATGTAAAAAAATCTAACTAAATTGACAATTTTTAAAATTTTTATAATGACTTTTTAAATTATTTTGTCCGTTTTGCAGACAAAATGATTATTGACAAAAAAGGAAATGGCATTTATTTAAAAATTTATAGTTTTACTTCAAGTGTGAGCACTTAAACAACTGAACCTTAATTATTTTGCTTGGGGAAAGACAACGGTATTTGCAAGTAGCATCATTGCTTTGCATATATATATTAAAGTTTGTTCTAAAATAACTTCTTTTTTGTGTTATTTTAGAACAAACTTTACGAGCCGTTAAAAGAAAAGAGCACAATCCACAAACTAAAGGACGTGATAAGAAAGTCTAAAAAATAAACGATTCCAACATCATAAGAAGCGTGATGTTTTAATGAGGCTGAATGAAAGTGATATTAAAACTTCGTGTTGTTTACATTCCCAAAATATTAAAATTAGTTCAAAGAAAGAAGAGCTTCTTCCTTCCTGTATCATCTCCAAGGTCATATACTTTGTCTCGTGACCAAATATGCGGTTGCAAAATTTGTTTATGCGTTCAAAAGTATGATATAGGTCGTAAATATCTTCTTCGTACTTATTAAATATTCCTCTACGTGTCGAATTTAATTAATCCTTGAGATGTTCGCTACCCATTCAAGCTCGATTACAATAACCCTAAGTAGCTACTCTACATTTTTTTTTTTTTTTTTTTTTGTAAATATCATTCTGCAACAATATGAGAAAAAAAGAAATAGTACATGAAATTTCGTTGAAAATTTTTTATTCATTTATTTTTATTTGTGAAAAATACGTTTCTTAATAAGAACATTTTTGTTTACAGTAGAAAACAATAAAAATGTTCGAAAATTAAGACGCTTTTTCCCTAAAATAGAAATAATACAACTGCCAATATGAAAATATAAATTCTGTAATTTTTTTCTTTACAGCGGAATGTCTACTTTCCGTCATCAAAACTTTTTAACCATTCCAGTCGTATGTTTATTATTAACCATCAATGTTTTTTTTCTTCTTTTTTTACCGTTCTTGTAATATGTATACTCTCAGCCAACTGAGGATTTTTAAATTATTATTACCGTTCCTGTCGTATGTCTATATTCTCAGCCACCAAACCTTTTTTTTTTAATCGTTTCAGCCGTATGTTTGTTCTCAGGCAAAAAACTTTTTTTTTATTTTTTAATCTTTTAGACGTATGTCTAGCATTAATCACCAAAAAATTTTTATCATTCCAGTCATATGTCTGTCTGCTTTTACAACAATTGCCAACAATTTTTTTTTTTATCGTTTTAATCGTATGTCTGCACTCATCCAACAAACCTTTTTTTATTGTTCCAGTTGTATGTTTGCTCTCAGCCAACAAATATTTTTAATTGATTTAGTCGTATGTCTGCTCTGAACTCAGCCAACAAACTTTTATTTAAAATCGTTTTAGTCGTATAGCTGTTTTCAGTCAATAAACCTTTTAATAATATTGTGTTACTCATTCAGTAATCCTAAGAAACTGAAGAGAAAAGATAAAAACTTCATTGATTTCAAAAAATATAAAGATGGTAATATAAGTCGTCGTGTTTTGAGCGATCAAAAATTCTCTTCAGTAGTCAATTCCCGCTTTATGAGTCTTGAAAATGGGTGCCTATTTTTGAATGGATTGGCTCTTTTAATTTTTATGGGCGCTTGAAACACGTCGACCCTCTTCATATTTTGTCTGAAGCCTATGAAGTTTGTTCATCAATTATACTGGGTTACATTTGGTGTTCTGATAAGAATTTTATGCTCGTAAAAGTGAAAAAAACTGTATTTTAATATTTAATTTGTATGTTTGATTTATACATTAAATCTAATATTTAATGTATACATTTATATATTTAATTTCTAATTTATGTAGTATTTTAATATTTTAACAGGGTCCTTAAAAAAAGGGTATCAATAATATAATTATGAAGCATTTTTAACTTTAAAATTAAAATCGTTTGTAATCATATATTTGGAGTTAATGAAATTGAACTCTGGCGTAATAAAATAAATCTTATCTTAGTTTTTACTGGCACCATTTCATTATTTTAAGGACTTCGCGAAATCTGTTTAAAAGAAAAGAAAAGAATATCGTATTAGATATAAGTAGTGGTAGTAAGAATCGTAAAGCAAGTTTGTAAATTAAGGAGGAAAGAAAAAAACCATAGCAGCTATATTTGGTAATAAATGTAACTGATCGGAAAAATAAGTTTCAGAATGTATAAAAAAAAGCAGGATGCTATTTGTAAATCATTTTTTCTGCAAAGAAAACCGTATAACCTAAATATTTGAAAGAATGAAGAGATTTATTAAACAGTAGATCATACAATATCCATCCTAAAACTTACATATTTCAATATTTAAAATTCCAATTGACATCCATACATTTCTTCCGTAATCCAGAAAAGAAATACAGTTGGTCGATTGGTGTCGTATGCCTGTTTAGGCTGAGGGGTGCGATTGTTCTTGTTTCCAGTGGCGCCATCTATGGCCAAGAATTCGACTTCTGCCACACCCATTCGTCGCACCCGTTTGTAGGGCGGATCCATTCATACATCCATTCATTCATCCACAGATCGTAATTTTGACCTGAATCAGAGAACGATCGATCTCCAATCCAGTACCCCCAAAGGTATTGATTTGTTATGGGAGCATGGAGGCCTTTGCGACTTGACAGATTTAACGTGCATCAGTCACCATTTTACTACACGGGGAGTCTTCGGTCGGCGGGGTTCGAACTTTTGGACATGGGCCTAGCGCCCTACCGACCAGGCTATACCGGTCTAAGGAATACAGTAAATTAGATAAAAATCTTGTGAATGTGCATTTTAATTAAGGGCCCTCTACAGGAAAGGACCTTCCACATTTTAGCAATTAATATTTTGCGAAACAATAACCTATCTATAAGTCGTTTTTAACGATAGATTTATTTATTTTACTTCTTTTTTAACTTTTTTTTTTGTCGTGAAATAAATATTAAAAATTACTATCACAAGGAAAAAATTTCCCTTTCAAAATTTTAACAGAGAAACATTAAAAAATTACAATTTTCAATTTAATAAATTTTAAGAGACGCGAATGTTTCTTTTTCATTTTCTCCATGACTACCATACCATAGCTAGCAGTAACAAATTTTTGCATAGCTGACAAACAAATTGGGCAATGCATTTATTTAGATACTTGAAAAAATGTGTACTTAGTTGCTTTTCATGATCCAATAGAAAATGAAAATCCAATTTTTTCATTTTCAATATGTATAAAGACAGAAACTACGTACTTATTTCACACATACTTCCTTAAAGACAGAAACTACATATTTGGCTTCCGGAAAGTCCCCCCCCCCCCAATTTTTCCTGACAGAAATCCCCCTCTTCCCTTGTCAGAAATTTAAAACTATAAACTCCAAAGTCGCACATTCAGGGCAATACTTGTTCTCATAGTCAACTACAAGATTTGTAAGAGAACCTTCGTATGATATACATTTTTATTTTACAACCGTCGTTGAACAGCCGACCCGATTTTGGGTTTACGACTACTATTGTTCAACTCCGTAGCCTTGTCATTTAGAACCAATCCAGAAGACAAGGAAACTCCTGGATCAGTACCTCTAGAGGTATTGATTTGGTATGGGAACATGAAGGACCTAGAGACTTGGCAGATTTAACGTGCATCAGTCACCATTTACAACACGGAGAGTCTTTGGCCGGCGAGGATCGAACCCATGAACTCTCCGAGCCCTACCAACCAGGCTATATCGGCCCCCGTATGATCTATAGTCAAGTCTAAACATCAGTCTTTATCTATGCATTTCGTACACATTTTCAAAGCCTTGAAGAGACACATCGAAAGAAATTTTGCACGCCCTTTACACCCGAGATTAAAAATCTTTTTTGATTGAGATTCAGTTGAAGGATTAGAGGCTTCGCAAAATAGCTGTAACACTGACATTCAGTGAATTATTACCACAAGTGGGACTGGTCGTTCCCTGTAGAACACCGAAGTCAAGCATCCTTGGCAGCGGTTAGTAAGCGAGAGGGTGACCTCTTGGATCAGACTGCGTTGGGACCGAGGGTGTACGGTATCAGTCCTCGTTAAACTGTTCTACCGTAAAGGGCTCGGGTTCTGGTCCTCGGACTACCAAAGCGAAGAAGCCATCTCCTCTGCAGAGGATCGAAATTGCGATCGCATGTCTTCGGATCATCCTCCGGGATGTTTCTCAGATCGTCGTCAATAACCCATTGTGCAGCTCTAGTGCGACGTAAGTTAGCAACAGCCACAAGATAAGTTTTGTAGCAAGATTCACACATAAGCCGGGATATCGTGATTAGAGGCCCATGTCCAAGAGTTCGTGGGTTCGATTCCCGTCTGCGGATGACTCCCCGTGTAGTAAATGGTGACTGATGCACGTTAAATCTGACGAGTCACAAAGTCTTCCATGTTCCCTTTGGGGATCATACCTCTGATCCAGGAATTTCTATGTCTTCTAAATTTGGTTCCAAATTACAAGGTTAACGGAGTTGAACATTAGTTGTCGTACAACCCAAAATCGATTCTGCTGTTAAACGGCGGCTATAAAATCAGTAATCTGACAGATCATTATTATAATCACTATTGTTACCAGTACACAAATTCATACCAGTATTTTTACTAGTATGACTATTGTTTTGAACATAATTAATTTGGTCAATATCTATGCTGTCATAAGCTTTACAGGCCAGGTCTTTATGTTCATTGTTTTGATTCATACTTTTGATATCAATATTTTTACCAATATCAGTTATTATGAACAGATGAAACACGTGCTGCATCGTAGCTCAGTAAAAGGTAACTTTTTTTCCCTCCAATACAATACGTGGATTTCAAAAGCTGCTGTTTGATATTCTATTACAAATTAAGAATTTTAAAAGAGAAAATATGAAACAAGATAGAGAAAATAGCCTTCCTAAGTCCTAATATGGAGTACAAATTTTAGTATAACTTAAAAATAATCTCTTTTGATATTACAATGAAGATTTACGTTGCATTTTAGGCAGTTTTTTTTTTTGGTTAATCTCATTATTTTCAGTCGAGTGGATTTTTTTTCCTTCATGATATGCATCTCCTCCACATATAACAATTACTAAATATTAAAATGTATAATTTTTTTAAGAAATAATTTAGTTAAGTTTAGAATTAGTTTAGTTAATTTTTTTAAAAAGTATTTTTATTCTAAGTTAACTTCTTCATAAGCTATACATGTTTCTGAGCTCGCATTTTCTGCCATTGATTTAACGCTGAGGTTTTAGGTGACAAAATCAAGAATTTAAATTAAATTTACTCCAGACGAATAAAAATTTTAAATGCAGTTTTTTTTTACAAAATACTCCATTCATTTTGTTCAAATTTTGATTTTTATTCCTTAAAATTCGAACGAGTTCGTCCTAAATTTAGTTTTTAATATTATTGGTAACTATTTATTGTTATTCTCTTTGGCGTGTTCTTTCAAGGATTGTTATTTTTAGGTAATCCTGAATGATATATGTTTCTTGGGTAAATACATCAATCGCCTTTAAACTGGAGTTTCCAAAGATTTTTCTTTAATCTAAATGAGTGAAGGTCACGGGGAATTAACGCTCAAAATCCAGTCCTTTGACATTCTATGATTATGGATAAACTCGCCTAATTGCGAGTTTTTAGCACTGTTTCTCTAGACAAATGTTTTTTAAATCAAACCGTCGGAACAAAATGTGTTTTCTATGTGTAACAAAATTCTATATTTATATAATATATCGTCTTATTTATCCTATCGTCAAATTTATATGATATATCGTCTTATTTATCCTATCGTCAAATTTATATGATATATCGTCTTATTTATCCTATCGTCAAATTTATATGATATATCGTCTTATTTATCCTATCGTCAAATTTATATGATATATCGTCTTATTTATCCTATCGTCAAATTTATATGATATATCGTCTTATTTATCCTATCGTCAAATTTATATGATATATCGTCTTATTTATCCTATCGTCAAATTTATATGATATATCGTCTTATTTATCCTATCGTCAAATTTATATGATATATCGTCTTATTTATCCTATCGTCAAATTTATATGATATATCGTCTTATTTATCCTATCGTCAAATTTATATGATATATCGTCTTATTTATCCTATCGTCAAATTTATATGATATATCGTCTTATTTATCCTATCGTCAAATTTATATGATATATCGTCTTATTTATCCTATCGTCAAATTTATATGATATATCGTCTTATTTATCCTATCGTCAAATTTATATGATATATCGTCTTATTTATCCTATCGTCAAATTTATATGATATATCGTCTTATTTATCCTATCGTCAAATGTATATGATATATCGTCTTATTTATCCTATCGTCAAATTTATATGATATATCGTCCAATTTAACCGATTGATACAGGAACGTTAACTATATTGAATAATGTTTGTGCTAAATGTGTATTTAGGAAGTCCACAAATAATCGAATTTTTCTTCGAAAATTAAAAAAATGATTTTATTTACGAAAGGTCACAATATATATATTTATATATATATATGTACAGATAACATTGCACACAAAGCATAAAATATATATATATTTTAATTTTCTTTTTGTTAATCTCTCTTTTCTTTCATTGTCTCTTTATTGTGTTACATACACACAATGAAACATATTTTATGACAAGTTAGATGCCAAGACACATAAGTTTATGTACATATAAACAACAAATAAAGTAAAAATATTTACATCACTTAAAAAAAAGAATTGAAATACAATAACAGAGATATATCAGATCTTCGTTTATAAAATTCCGATGGAAGAGAAGAGGAGGCAGTGAAAATAATTGACCTTTGGTTTAAAAGAAGCCTTTTTTCGAGTACAATAATCCGCGTTTAAAGTACTTAAAATGAAACATTTCTAAGTACTAGATTTTCCTAAAAGAACTAGGTGTTTCATTATTTGAGCAAGATGATTCAAAAGTAAAAAGAAATGAATGCATATCTCCAGAGGAGCATGTCTGAGGCGTTGTTGAACGAGAAGGAAAAATTTTCGCAGAAATGTATAACTGCCTTTCTTCCAATATCAAATAACGTATAGTTTGTCTAAAATAAGAACTGCCCCAGACATTCGTCTAGACCTGTGGCTGTGACTATGGTAACGAGGTATGACTATTTCAAGTAGGGGTGCTGGTTCACTATTTTGGAGTGGTTTCGACTCGGGTCGGTGAGAGAAAAGGAATCTCTTTCGTCGGTCCATTGTGTTAGTCCTAGAGTAAACCTACCCTCCCTAAAATGCACCATTCTTGTTTCCATAGCACCAGACAGCCTCAGACTTTGTGGCGGGAGGAGTTCTTAGCTTAGACAAACTATATGTATGCTAGAATGGGCCCTATTGTGCTGTGACCTTCCGATTACGGTGAATGTGAAGCGTGTATACACAGCGTTGTAGTGCGAACAAAATTTTTTATCGGAATGCAAATGACCAGGGAGGAGACCTAAAATTATTTAAGATAATGTTTTTCTTCCTTACTTTAATTATATTGTAGACACCGAATAAAAGAATATTAATGTTGTTTATTTAGGATAAGGCAATTATCTTATAGCGTGGTCCCCAGGGCCTGATTATCACCTAGGACCGATAGGCATGGGGCTAGGGCCCACAATTTCTCAGTGTTTTTTTTTAAATTTTTCAGCCGTAGATTTTTTGACAAATAATTTGCATTTAGAATTAATTCTTATTCAAATTTTTAAATTCCACATTCGAATTTTTGGAAGAAACTGTTTCAAAACCGATTCAACAGCGCGACTCTAATGGAGAAAATTCGTTAAGTTACAATTTAGTTTAAGAAGAAGGATTATTTCAATAAATGAATATTTATGACAGGAACTTTCGTTATGAATCTAAAAATACTTTAGAATGTCTTTTTCTTTTTTAAATTGAATAAATGATTCTCCGAAACCAGTTACCCATACAGCGTTATAACTGTCACTTGAACGAAGGAATTCATAAAAAAAGATAGAGCTAATGATTTCTAATTCACTAAAGAATCATAATTTTTGCAGTAAGATCTTTGAAGTCGGATTTTGAAGGGTCACACATCAACTACCGAACTCATAAAACAATGTTGCTGATTAGGTTAATCCCATGAGCATTGTCTTCATTAGTATCATAAATTCTTCTGTTCATTAACTTTAACAATGATTATAGTTTCCTTCACTGGAGAAGAACAGTGTTATAACGCCTTACAAGATATATTCTCTTTATTTTCAACTTTCGTTAACTACTACGACTCATCGTTTTTCTTCTACCCATTATCGAGAATGATATAATATGTCTGGCACATGTCATGCTGAAATATGCATAACATATTTCCTAACATTTAGAAACTAAATTATGATCTTTTTTAAAATACTTTTTTCTCCGTAAATTAAAACCATTCATATAAACTGTTATCTTTTTATACCACAACATTGAATTGGAGTGCAGAATAAGATCTATTTTTAGAGATTCCCTCTAACATATTTCATTTTATTTTATAACCGTCGTTGAACTGCCGACCCAATGTTGGGTTCACGACTATACTGACGTTCCACTCGGTAGCCTTGTTATTTTGGACCCAATCCAGACGACAAGGGAACTTCTGAATCCAAGCATTGGGCGTCATTTCGACTTCAGTAATATGAACTTTTAAACTCGCTCGATTCAAATGAGGATAAAAAAAATAATCACCTAAATAAACATGTTTATCGATATTTAAGTGAAAAACGAAAAATTGTTTTCAGTTTTGAAGCAACAAAATTGATTTTTGGGAACAAATTGGACCAAAGTTGCGCTTTTTGCTGGATGAATATTAAAGCTTTTGGAGTAGCTGGGAGCATTTTGGGGGAGGAGATGGCATAGCAGACCTTTCGTTTTGGAGCAGCTGTGCAACTAGAATAAGAATAGTGGACATTTGGATGCATAAGTGGTATGTATAAGTGGATGAATAAGCATAAGTGGTCACAGGATTAAAACTTAAACACGCTCTATTTTTAATTTACTCTGTTTGGCTTCTCCAAACTGAGTTGAGAATACTTCAAGGAAAAATCGGGTTACTTTCGGGTTCGGATTTCACCGCTCTCTTCACTTTCTCCTTATCATTACCACGGTTTGGGTGTATTGGCAATCGAAATAGACTGCAGGTGGCTTAGATCAGAACTCTCTACCCATGGCAACACATCGTCTGCTTTCACCATTAGCGTGTGGAGAGTCATAGAAGAAGGAAGTACGTTAGTTTCTGTCTTGATTTCCAAGTAGATTAAAAATCTTTTAAATTAAGAAACTATATGGAACTGAAAACTACATTAAAGATAGTTCTAAAAGAAAGCGTCAAGGAAATTAAAAAAATATATATTTAACATTTAAAAACGAAAAATATTAAAAAAAGGAAAAATATCGTATTACATTCCTATACAACTGAAAAGAGGAGGAATGGGAAGGGCCAAAGACATGGAACCGGTCTTCTCCCCAGATGGCGTTGCGGTCCCCTATATTGTTTTTTCCCTGCGCCAGTGAATTCTGAAAACGTACTCCAATAGGGAGAAACCATGGCAACATACAGAAGAGTGGGGAGATGGCGTAACCTCTAAACGCCTATTCTATTTACAAAAAGTTTAATGATTCGAAAGTGGAATAAAAGGCAGTTGTAGAGAGTTTAGATTGAAAAGCTTTTTTTGGCATATTGAAAGAGGTGGAATTATCAAACGTATGGAACGTTTTTATCTTTCGAGGACGTGGACTAAAGTCACATTTGTTCACCATGGCCATCTAGTGTAAATTCTAAAAGTACTGGCAAAACTAATGTCGGTCATTTCGGAAAGATTCTATGGGTTCATCATTTCTTTTTTTTCCACTGATGAATACCAAAACAATCTGATTATGTATTATTATTTGTGTATTATAGAAAAATCAACGTAAGCGACCAAAAGTTTAAAATTGAGATGTATTCGGCATTTTACCATGACTAGCCGAATGACAGTCCCTGGCCAACTTATTAGACGCACTATAAGATTCTATGTTAAATCTTAATTATCAGGTGACAGCTTTATTGTTTTTACACGGCTGAAACAGGTTTGCACTTGCTTATGTTTGTGCATCAATTGGTTACCATTGTAATGCAATACTTTAAAAATAAATACACGTAGGAAGTATATAAAAAAATCTCCGGAATAAAAACCCATTACATGTATGTTTAAACATAAAAGTATTGCCTATGAACTCGTGCAAATTATGTCATTATTAAAACACTACAATGCGTTTAATAATTTGGTCTAATTATTAAAATACACTAACATAATGCCTGATATAATAAATATTTTATATTTATATACTATATCGACTAATTTATCGAATGGTGGTATTTATAGTATATATCGCCTCATTTAAACAATTGATACACGAACGTAAACAAGTACAAACCGCGTAGAAACAATAAAGCTGTCTAGTATCAAACGATAATTAAAATTTTACATAGAATCTTTGAGAGCGTCAAATAATTTGGCCTGGGATTCTATGTTTCTAAAAAGAACATTTCTTTTAATCAGTTTCGCTGTGTTGAAAATATCGCGAACAGTTTATTGGACGACACAGTTTTGTTTTCAACTCCTCCAAACGGACTTAATGGGGAAGAATTGGAGCGTATATACTGTCTTAATTTAACAGAAACTATCACATATAAAGGATGATCACCACTTGCCGTCACAAGTGAAATACTTATCACAATGTTTATTTCAGTCTTTTGAATACTGGTTCTAGTAGCCACAGAAGAGAACAGATGAGGCACATCACACCCAGAGTGGTGAAAAGGTGATCATACGATCCGACGTCATCTCTGAAATAACCTGAAAAATAAAACACACCTTATTTTTGGTTCTTCTCCACCGTAGGAAGTCTAATTTTAAGATGAAATTCGAATAAGAGCTTCGCATTAAACACAACTTAATATATTTTATTTTATAACCGTTGCTGAGCAGATGATCTAATTTTTGGGTTAACGACTACTAATGTTCAATTCCGTAGCCTTGTAGTTGTGAACCCAATCCAGAAGACAAGGAAACTTTTGGATCTAGTATTGGGAGAAATTTGTCTTCGTGGAGGACTTTTTGATTTCATTAACCCGCATTTGCATTGCATGGAGAGGAAGATCACGAAAACCTCCCACGGTTAGCCTGAGGGCAAGGGGACTCTCACCTATGATCCGTCTACCACTGAGGATATTTAACGTCAGCACTGTGGTCGGTGCGTGCCGGATGCGGAATTCGTATCGACCAGCCATTCCCAGGATTCGAACCCGGTTCACCTCATTGGTAGGCGAACGCTCTATCCCCTGAGCCACCACGGCCCACTTAATGCATTTTATAAAATGTTTAGTAACTGTTTACCTGTAAAACTCCCCGAAAAAAATTCTTTCCAATATTTTATATTCCTAAATTCAGCTTTTATTTCAGATTTGATATTTTTTCACGTATAATTTTTTGTTAATTTTTTTCTTTCATTTTTTTAAAGAAAATTTGAAAATATGATGATTTTTATCAGAAATTACTAATATTTTTTAAGGAACAGCATTTTTTAAAAAAATAAAAAATAATTTTATTTTGTAATCGACGATGAACAGCCAACACGTTTTTGAGTCAACGATACTTAATGTAACTCCGTAGCATTCTCATTTTCAACTCCGACTCCTGGACAAGGCATTGGGACAAACTAGTTTTATTGGAGACCCAAGTCAAAATTCCTGATGGTTTATGTTGGTTTCAGAGCGATTCATGATAGTCCAACATCATTTGATGGTTATCCATCATCCAACATTTTCTATTACGCGTTCATGGTTTTCGATATGCCAACAAAAATACTACTTTAAAACTATGATGGTTAATCATCAAGAAAAGTTTGAGTCTCGTGAACCAACATTCCATGATGGTTTCAACCATACATTTCCATGATGGTTTAATGGAAATTATTGTTGGTTCAGCAGGAATATACCATCAAAGCAATTTCTTTTTAAGTTGGCAAATCAAAATCCGTTGGGGGTGATGGTTTGTTCATGATCGTTCCACCATTTGATTTCTAAGAAACTATGATGAAAATTTCTGCTGGTTCAACATGAACAAACCATCAAAACAAGTTGCCATTCTTATCTTGGACCATCACAAATCCGTCCGAATGCCTACATTGGGATGCTAGCGACTTCTGTTGGTTACAATCAAAAAATATAATGGTTCATGATGGAATTGAGGGTTACCATCAATATTATGTAGGTCCATGAATAGAAAAAACAAACAAATATTTTGACTTGGGGGGGGGGGCGCTTTATGATGAAACTAATCCACACTTGCGTTCTTCTTCTTCTTCAGGAGCGCAACAGCCCTTTGAAGGCCTTGGCTGCCTCAACAGCACGCCTTCTCCAGCTCCCTCTGTCCATGGCAACTCCCCTCCAGTTCTTAAGTTTCAGGACTTTGAGGTCGTTTTCGGTGTCGTTGAGCCATCGAGTAGGTGGTCTACCTCTAGAGCGGGACCCCTGAGGGTTCTTGAAGGTGGCAATTTTTACAGGGCTATCTTCAGAGCCTCTCCATATATGTCCGAGCCATCTTAGTCGGTTGCTTCGGATTATCTGCATAATTTGAGGATGTTTATAGAGCCCATAAAGTTCAAAGTTGTACCGTGTTCGCCAACATCCCCCCTCTGGTATGGCACCAAAGATAGTTCTAAGTATCTTTCTTTGAAACGTTTCTATCGGGCGTTGGACGTCAAGGTTTAAAGTCCAGGTTTCGTTTCTCCACACTTGCGTTACACGGTGAGAAAAACAACAAAACCATCCAATGGTTAGCCCGACGGCAAAGGATATCTAACCCATGATCTAACATTTAGGATATAATTGCAATCTTAGTTTAATTTCAAGACATTGATTTATTATTTTTATGTAAGTGAAAACCAAAAAGCAAACAGTCGGAAAGAAATTTAGTAAACTGTAATTCTTTAATATTTTACGTAAATGAGTATTATAAAACATAATTTTACAAAGAATTGTTAAAAATATCATCAATTAATAACTCTACAACAAATCGCATATTAAATTCGCAATTACAAATAGTAAGTTAATATATACTCAAACCAACTCTTGGATGGAGTTTTAAATTCTAAAAGAAATAATAGCAAAAACTTTCTCAAACTATTATTTTAAATTTGGCTCGTTTGATTAGGCTGTTCTCTATTATGCTTATTCCTAAACAATTGCGTCATTTTTAGCTTCTTTCATTTCGTCCAATATCTTCCACAGTCCTGGAAGGTTTCTTCCGAATAAAATACACTGTCCAGAATACCCGGAAATAAGTTTCTTACAACCCAATTGGAAGACAAAGAGAAAAAAAAAATTTCAAAAAGAAATATCAAACACAACGACAGTTTATATATTTGCAATCTGGTTTCAGATTGCAATTAGAAACTGTTTAAATATAATTTAAACAGTTTATAACTGCAATCTGGTTTAAATAAAAATATTCATTTTCAAGCTATATATTATATCGTTTTTAAATAAGTGAAAATTTAAAAGCAACGATAGGGAAAAAATTAATTTAATAAATGTCTTAAGAAATTAAAATAACTGTTGAAAATATTTAATAGGCATGAGTATAATAAAATCTAATATTATAATTACACAAAGAACTGTTACAATAATAATACAATCGAATTTTATTAATGCTACTCAATTAACGAATTGGATACTAAACATATACACTACTAAAAATACATATTGAATTCTCTATTTTTAGATAGCTTACTAATTAATCAAATTCTAAGGATGATTGCTCAAACTGGCTCGTAATATATAGATTTTTAGAATTCTGTTGAAAACTTATATTTAATTTAGTTTGTTTAAATGTAAACCATTTTGTATAATACTTAATTGTTAAACAATTACGTTGGACATTTTTTTATTTCAACTAGTTTCCTTCCTGGTTTTTTTTCTCCAGTTTTTCCAGTATCCTGATAGATCCTTTCAGACAAAATTCCAACCCGGCTTTCAATAAAAACGGTTTTCCGGCAAATTTTTGGGAGAAAAAAAAAACAGAATCTTAAATTTCGTTATCTTTTAAATCGTTATTTTTCATGAAATTACAGTTAAAAGAAACAATTTTAAGTGTGACATACAGAAATTGTTTACGCCCCTTGAAAAATTAGAGTTGCAACCTGCTGATTACTAATTGTCAGAGAAGGAGAGATCTCGAATCACGCAATTTTTCTAAATCAACAACATCACCTTGACGAAAGTAATGCCGCCATTGACCCAAAGAGAGAGAGAGCGAGAGCGAAATCAGGTCAAGATCTTCTGAAACGCACCTTACCGGAAACATCCCGCTAATATCCTCTAACACTGTTGAACTCTCCTCTATAGGCAACTCATAATTAAAACTCTCATTGAAAGCGTGAGTCTATTCACGAGTCAACGAACTGCGTTTCTATTTCAATTAACTGAAACTGCCACTTATTTTTTCTCTTAATAGTTATATTAACATCAAGTACGTTAGCAAAGTTTTTTTTTCAATGAGTATTCTTTTGATTGCTTTGTAAAAACTTTTCGTTTTCTTAAAAAAAAAAAAAAATTATTAAATATATCGATTAGGATTAGACAATAAATAAAAATGCACACACACTTTTACACAGTTAAGGAAAGAATCTCAATTAAAATATAGGGTCAATAAAGTTGAACTTCGGTGACTTATTCAGATGTTGTCTAATTGACTCAAAACTATTAGTGCACTTGCGATATTAATGTGGCTATTTATTAAGATTCCTTTGATAAAAAATCAGAATAACCAAGGTACCTTAAAAGTGGGGAAAAAATCGACGTCAGTGAAGAAAAAAATATTTTAAATGAAGCATTTCGTCTGTGCGAGACTATGCCTCCAATTGGCATTTGAATTCAAATTTCAAGAAAGTACCTAACATTTTAGATAGGCATTTTTGTGTAAGAAAAAAATGAAAATAATTAAATGTTTTGGCATATTAGTAGCTTATATTTTATTTTGATAGCTTTACTTCATTTCTAACCAACTGTTAGTTTTTCCCCAGAAAAATGTCGAAACCATCAAGACAGCACAAGTTCTTAGAAGAAATAATATTAATTATAAGAATTATAATTATCCTTATATATTCTTATAATTATGAGAATTATAGAAATAATGATCATTAGAAGAAATGTGTTTGCGGAAAATGTACAATGGAAACACTCTGTATGTGTAAAAATTGCCTTGAGCAATGAATTAAAAATTCTTATTCTTTGCTTTCGTAATACCTAAAAATTGGCAATACAGTCGAACTCGTTTATAACGAGCACAAAGGGACCGTAACATGTACTCGTTAAATCCGAGTGCTCGTAATAAAAGGGTCCTTAAGACAGGCGTGCAACCAGAAGAGGGGGGGGGGGGCTTGAGAGGTCAAATGATTGAGTTTACTTAAAATTTAATTAATACTTACTTACTTTAATTACATTAATTAATTTAATTAAATACTTTTCTTAATTTAATGACAACTAACCCCCTTCCCTCGCATTTCTTTATCATTTTGAAAAAAAGATAAGACAGAAAGACTAGAAAAAAGATTGCAAGACAGACAAATATTGCTCGCTATAACCGGGTCTTGCTCGTTAAAAGCGACTTCTGTTCCATAGACTTAACATTGATCCAACCAAAAATTCTCGTTTCTCTCGGTAAATCCGAGTTCTCGTTAAATCCGAGCTCGTTATAAACGAGTTTGACTGTATACAGTTTTGTTTAATTATAATAAAGTTTTTTTAGTTTATTTCCTTCCTTACATCCATATTTCATACATTTAATCAAGAAATGCAAAGTCCGGCCATTTGACCGGCTATGGTAGACATAAGTATTTATTAAGTGTTGGTATGTAATAGATAATTGTGCAAAATGCTTACCTATAAGCATTGGGAAGAGCAGTTGTCCAACACCCACAAAGAAATGACCCAATCCAATGGCGACAGCTAGCCTCTCGAGTCCAAGGTACTCGCGCATCACCACAGGGATGTTGGACATCACACATCCGTTAAAAATCCCCATGAAGATGGAGACGGTCAAGAAGAGGGCGTGAGTCTCGCAGCTGGGCAGGGCGAGCAGGAGTCCGCCCATAGCAGCGTAGCTGATCATGACAGTGTAGCTTCTCTTCAGCCACTTGAAGTCTGAGAGCCAGCCGAGACAGACAGCGCCGAAGAGATCGCCGACAGAGAATGCAGAGACCAGGAAAACAGCGTCCGTCTCTTCGATGTTCCTGTCTCTGGCGAAATCGACGATGACCGTCAGGTAGGCGATGAAGTTGACGACGTTGCAGCCGAAAGTGATGCAGATGGCCAGATACATGGGGTTGGTGAGGATCTGGGCAGTGTGGCGAAACTGACCGAAGATTCCGTCTTCGCGCTGTTTAATTTTCTGGAGGAGGGAGATGGGGCTGGATGTCACTGAACAGGAATGGGGGATGAGTTTGTAGTCTCCATTCTGGACTTCTGGGCTGGGACCGTTGGAGGGCACGATAAGGATTTGGTGTCTGGAGATATCACCGGTTGTGTCGTTTTTCACTACTAGAGTCTCTGTCAGGGGTGCATCGTCTGTATCCTTCCAAAACAAAACAATATAATTGAATCTTTATCGGAAATAGATATAGCTTAAGACAAAAACTATTTTTTATTTACTTCCAATTCGTATTTATTTTTAAGGTATTGCATTACAATGTTAGCACATTGCTACAGAAGCACAGATGCAAACCAGTTTAATCCGAGTAAGAACAACACAGCTGTATAGTATGAACTGATAATTATAATTTTACATAGAACGTTAGAGAGCTTCTAATAATATGACCAGGCACGGCATATCGAGAATGTTAAATTTATCAGCGCTTAAGCCCTTAAAATTTTTAAGAGACGCCTAAATGCGTTGTAAGTTTAAATACTATTTATCTTTTTTACTTGAGTCTCTAGCTTTGCAAAAATGTATGATTCCTTGAAATTTTGTTTGATTTAGATCCTTATAATTAAATTCATTTGAATGCAATACATACTCCTTTCTAGCAACAACAAAAAAATATTTTGGTCCCAGAATATTTAAAATAGACTTTAGATGAAATCTTTATTAAAATAATAGTCATTTCTGTATTATTTCTTCAGCAAAGCATATTGGATCTGAGAAGATAGGATCTCATTAGATTTTAAGTTTCTCTAAATATAGAACTGTCTTGCTTTTCCCGTTCAAGATTTTTCATTATATATGCGTGTTAGGTCCTACCCTGACTGAAAAATATAGGCGAAATTTATATGGGACATATCTTGGCCTATGGTTGGTCGGGTCGCTCATTCGACCAAGATTCGTGTCCCCACGAGTGTTTGTATTTCTTGACAAACTTTGTGTTCAAAATACTGGAACGTAACATTTGAATGATAGAATCTTCTTTTTAAACTCCAGAAAACCATATTCGAGAGTAGTAGTTACCAAACTTCAATCTGAATAGTTTAATGTCATTAAACGCAGAAGTTATACCAAATGCTGATTGAAATTCAAGTTATGGAGCGCCCATTTTAAATAGAATAATGAAGCCTAAATTATGGTAGGAGTTTATGACGTACCCAGAAAGCATGAAACCTTACGGCAACCTTGCGTCTGAATTTTCTTTTTATCGTCACGAAAATTATTTCGACTAAAAACCTTTTTTCAATAAAGCAAAAATATTGCAGTTTCAAACCTTTCATCCTAAAAGGATAAAAAATTATTTTTTAAAGCTTTTTTTAAAAAGTATATTGACTGAGGTAAAAGGGTCACTTAGGACCATCATGACGTTTTAGCTGACGTCACACTAGCGATTGTGTCCAATTGCATTGTCCATTAAAATTGCACTGCAAGGTAGATTTCAACTGATGAGCATACTAGACGTTGCGGAAAGAAATCTTATAATTACAAGGGGTGATCAAATGAAAAGGTACAAAACGACACGGTGGGTACAAATGTAGACTTCATTCAAAATATACACCATAGGCCTGAGCACAACGATCCCACAGATGAACAAGCCGCAGGACTCCTTGTTCCCAGAATTACTGTGGCCGTGACGAGACACGGTCCTTCACAGCGTCCTTGAGTACGTCGTCCGAGTTGAAGCGCTTCCCTTTCAGGTGTTTCTTCAGTGGACCAAACACGTGGAAATCGCAGGGCGACATGTCCGGACTGTAGGACGGATGGTCCAACATCTCCCACTTGAACTTGGCCAGTTCCATGTGTGTGACTATGGAGACGTGTGGACTCGCGTTATCAGGGAGCAGAACCACACCCTCCGTGAGCAGCGACGGTCTTTTGTTCTTGATGGACCTGCGTAGGCGTCAGAGTGTCTAACAGTACACCTCGGAGTTAATGGTTATTCTGTGCTCGAAGAAATCGGATAACACCTCGCTGCTCCTCAATCGTCGAATTTTGCAACACGAACGCCATCCTGTCCTCATACGGACTGCCGCATCATTTGGACGCCGCTTTTGATAAGAGCCTCTGCTCTCTCCTGCGCATGCGCAGTCAGAGACTCCAATCGCATCCAGAGATGTCTCGCTACGTTCTCCCATAGCGGAATATGAAAATATTTAACTGTTACGTTTTTACGTCGTTTCGTACCTTTTCATTTGATCACTCCTTGTACCTAGATTTAAGTTTTATTATAGATATAAGATTATTTCTTTCTTGAGACTAGCTTTATGAAAGGATTTTTTCACGCTTGAAAACCTTAAGTCAACCTCGACTTAAGGTTTTAACATAGAATTTTGTTTTCAAAGGTTTTGGATTAAGGTAAATGTGCGTAGAATAGAGCAGATGGTCACAGATCTCGTTTTAAGATTACAAGGTTTACACGTAAACCGCTTAACAAACCTTTTTAGGTTTACATTAAAAGTTTTTGCTGAGTGAAAATAAACCTTATTTTGCTATCTGGGTAGAAACGCGTAAATTTCAGTAAAGTTTGCGTTATTATTATAACTTAAAAAACACAGATTTTAAGAATTGTACGTATTAAGGAATTTTGTATGTTGATATGCATTATTTACCTGCGGAATCGGCCTCGACTCTTTTCCATTAATGACTTTTGGTTCTAAGAAATCCAGTCTTACATTGAGGAACTTTTTTTTGGCAGAAATTGGCTGAGTAGTTGGCTGTGGCGGCGCTCTGGCCATAAAAGCGGGCACAAGTCCATTTAAAATGACAGCTCCTAGGACCAGAAAACATCCTTTAAGGCCATAGGTAGCTAATAAATATTCGATGAGAGGAGGAAGGGCGAAGGATCCGACAGATGCTCCGGCATAGGCTATACCAGTAGCTACGGCTTTCCTATACTTGAAGTGTTGGTGAATAAGGACTGGATTGAGAGTTACAACAAGACCGTTGCCAATACCTGAAAAATAAATAGAGCGTAAATAAAGTCACTGAACGATTCGAAAGGAGCCAACATATCTGAGCATTAAAAGAGAAGATTTCAAACGCAAAATAATACTTTATTTTCGAAAAACTGGCCGAACTGAATGCTATTTTGTTATTCTCACGTTTTTTCAGATTCCGTAACTTCTCAATAAGTAATTACCATAATTGTCATCAACACGTGATCATTGGAACAACAGTTATATAAGGTGTTTACACCTATTGATATGCTAATCTAATGAAATTTATATTTGCACCCTACGAAACAATATTTGTAGTTCCAAAATAGTGTATTTGTCTTCTTCACTTTTAAAATTCTTTTCAGTTATCAGATAATGTTATTTGAAAACAGTTCTTAATTAAATGTTATGAATCTTTTTGTTTTCGAATAATTATTGTCAAAAACTGCTTTCAAATAGGTATAGTCTCGGCGACTAACAGTTAAATTACGATAAAACAAAGTCGATTTTAATGAAACTTTCGACAATAACTAATAGTAACATAAAATTAACATGAAATTAAAATACTTCAGAAAAATAAAAATGCAAGCACATGAACAACATGTCCATAACAGGAAAGCGTATTAGCAAAATAATCCAAATGCAGCATTGTAGTAAGTTTTTAAATATTAAAAAAAATTGACCCAAAACACATTTCACTTTCACAAAACTGTGGTTTTTCACCCTATTGACGTTTTGAGACGTTTTCAAACTAAGCATAGACAGAGCTGGCTAAAGATAGGCTAAACGTGACCTAACAGCCAACTGTTGTAAACTCACAGCAGTTATGAAAATAACATATTATTCAGAATAAAACATCATTTCAGAAGACGACGGAGAATTCTAAAAGAGCCTTAAGCCCGTGATCTCCAAACTTTGAAAGCTTCTGATCAACCATAGCGTTTATGTCATATTGTGATCTACCAACTGAAACAATTATCAACTTTTTTAAAACAAATCTTACGTTTCGTTTATTTTCAATTAACTTACATCAACTCCGGCTTTATTTTTCGGTTAAACCTTCCACCGATAGTTTGAAGGCAAGGGACTCTAACCCATGATCCGTCTACCACTGAGGACATTTTACGTCAGCACTGTGGTTAGTGCAAGGAAGATGCGGGATTCGTATCGCCCAGTCATCGCTGGATACATATATATATATATTATCTGCGCAAGCGTACATACATATATTGTCTATGCATACGCACATACAAAACATTCCTTTAGCATACACTCATACTTACGTATATGCAAAATTATGTACGTATATACAAAATTATGTACGTATACATACCTACATTTTATTTACATTCGTAGATTCATACATATATTGAACACGTATACGCACATGCAAACATTATGTACATACGTACGAACCTTATTTGGGCCCATAGTATATATATGTACATACGCATGCTACATATACATACATACATGCAAATATTGCATATGTATGCAAATTGTATTTACGTACGTACGTACGTTATCACATGGTTAAAGATTATCATAAATTTTGTTTATTTGTAGTTATGATTTATGATTACCCGTAATCCTTTTTTGTTCTGATTACTTGGAATCACAATTATGTATAATCACGACTGTTGAAATCAAAATTATGGTGAATTGTAATCAAGACTTTAAGTTATTGTCTACTGTTATTGATTACTGTTATACATTGTTGTAATTCCGATTACAGATGTGATCAAAAATATGACTTGTAATCATTATAACGAGTACTTGATAACTGCAATCGATTAAGTTTTTACCCAAATCTGGAATAAACTAAAAAAAAAAATTAATTAGACTTTTTGTATTTAAATTCAGGTAATTCTTTCGACTTTAAAGTTCATTGAACTCCATGCTGATATTTTTTTTTTAAAAAAAAGAGAGAAGAAGAGAATTAAATTTATTGTTCAATTAAATTTTAATTTTTTGTGTAATCATAGATATTATTAACTTATTTATTCTTGATTTTTTTTAATTCTCTAGCAAAGGAATTTCAGGGATAAACTATTTTTGACGTAACATGAACTATAATGTTCTCCTTAGTTATACTGACTGTTTTCGAGCATTTATAACTAAATAACGATATAGATAAAAATAAGAGCGAATTTATGTGTTGGCCATAAATATTTCCTCTTCAAGACTGAAGTTTCTTTCCGGTTTGATGCATTTGTTGAGTTAAATAAGAGTTTATGACAGTGAGTTAGTTATTCTTTTGCTTGCTTTAAGGCTGATTAAACATGATTTTCATTCCGAAGAATATTTCTTTTATTTAGAAGCTGCGCTGTCTATTGAAATATATTTGAACTAAAACCAGATACTCTATGAGAGGACAGACCTTGTTTCTTTGAGACTTATTTTTCAGTTATATAAATATGAAATATCATAGGTCTAATTTAGAACACTCTGTATGTAGATTATAATGACTTTAATGTAAATAATGTTTCTTCGATTCCTAAAAAACATTTAATTTATCACCATTTATCTTTTGATTATGTCAGAAGAGAAAACCCTGCTGTAAAATGGGTGTGGATATGGTGTTTCTTATGGTAGGTACTTTATTTACGTACAAGAGCTGTACAATTTGGCTATTGGTGACGGTCTGGGAAACATCCTTGAGGATGATCCAAAAACATGCCATCGCAATTTCAATCCTCTGCAGAGGGGATGGCTCCCCTGCATTGGTAGCCAGACGACCTGCACTTTACTGTAAAATAGTTTAATGAGGACCTACACCTTGCACCCTCGGTCCTTACGCAGGCTGGTCAAAGTGGTCTGACATCAGCCAGTGATGCTTGACTTCAGTGTTGAGCTGGGAAACGTGTCTTTACGATCAGTCCTTCAATGGTTAGCTATCCATACAGACTTTCGAAAAAATAAAGCATTTGTTTGTTCTTTTGGGAAATGGGGCGGATTCGAAGTAAAAAAACAACAACAACTCACCCCTGAAGAGTCCAAAGAAGATGATGAGGAACATGAGGGACGGAGTGAAGAAGCAGGCAGCAATCGCTACAGCGGATACTAAGACACCGCTCACTAAAATACTCCGGATACTGAAGTAGTGAGTTAGAAAACCGGCCAATGGACCTAAAATAAAAATCGTTGCATTAATAATTCAGGTATGGACAGCAGTACTTGTAATAAGGTGTACTTATTGTGATAATTCTGACGTTTTTGCAGTATCTCTTGAATTCGAATTAAAGAGTCAACTATTTATACAGACAGTATTGCATATACTATCTTAATGATTGTACCCAGTAATTTAAGCACCCAGCTGCCTTTATAAAGAACTGGGTCGGGTATGAGAGCTCACCCAGTTTCCTTGATTGGAATCTCGACTACCAAGTCTCCACCAACTGTTGCACTTTTTCTCATGTTTTAAACCTTAATTTAATCCTAAAGTAGTTTTGAGGCTCTTTTTTTAGGTGGGCTATCTTGTGGACCCATAGAATTCATCTTTAAACTCCAGTTAACAAAGGATTTTGCCATAATTATTTTTATATTTCATCCACCTTCCCCTTTAATGTTGTTTTTTAATGCGCATAATAGAAAAGTAGCGAGCATTTCTTGATATAATAATGGTGGATATGTACTTATTAAGATTTAATTTTAATGGTTTGAGGACCCAACGATAAATAGACTAACAAATTAGTTTTAGGCGGCATTTAAAGTTACGAAATCAAACACATAAAACGTACTTACTCTGAATTGCCATACCTTTTTTTCCCCCATACCTTGTAGTTTTTGATCCCCAAAATATGGAAGGGCAGCCATTATCAGGAAAATATTGTTTCTCGGAAAGGTAACGGTTTTAAATTAATTTTTTTAAGAAATTACTCTCGTTTTTAAAAATAAGGAATTTGTCTACACAATAACATTAACACTATAGGAAAATAATTTCTCTCAGCAAACGATTTTTTAATCACAATAAATATTTTTTTTTAATTCGCAAACGATTTTCTAATCACAGTAATTATTTATTTATTTTTTAATCGAAAGCGATTTTAAATTATCCTGTTATGTAATTTCTGTTTGTTTAAATAACTCCCAAATTTAATTGAGACATCGCTTGAGATTTTATAATCGATAAATAAAGAACAAAATGCTGTAAACCACGTCTTTATCACGTGTTCTTGAGAAGACGTATAACCAGAAGGGGGCATATTCCAAGACGAGATTATAAAAGGAAGGCCGATCAGCAGCATCGTTCAAGGCGGCTATTTGGTATTCAGATCATCCTGAAGGCTTAAAACGGACGTTAATCAGTCTAAGTGACTATGGATATGAGGGAAGTACAAATAGAATAAATAAAGAGTTAAGGCGGCTTGCTTAATTTTTTATTTAATGAATTAAGATCAAGGGTAAAAAAAAAGTATTCGAACGTGCGTATAAACTCTGGATATATTCCAAATGTCTTCGATTCTGTTTACATTTTCCTCTCTTTACAGCCACAAGTCAGCAGTACATTGATCATAAAAATGAAGAAAAAAAAATCCGTTTGTGTAATTTATTCCGAAAACAATGTTCAGTCTGCATGAAACCAGTTCCAACTGGTTTTTACCAACATATTATAAATTCATTATTTTTTCATTTTTGGATGAAAGCAGCTGTCTAATCAAATTAATTCAACACAAATTGTTCATTAATAATTTATATTTAGATAGGATTTTTATATTTAAAACGCTTCATATCAATGATAAAAAAAAGTACTAAGGCAATATTTATTTTTAATTGCTTCAAAAGTTGTTTTTTTATTTAAAAAAAAATTTATACCATTCACTGCAAACCCAGAAACAACTGAATTATAACACCACTAAACAATACAAGAATTTATTCCCAGTAAAATCCAACTGTTGCACTTTCCTTTAAAAAGGCGAGATTTTATTTTATTTCATATCCGTCGTTGAACAGAAGACCCAATTTTAGGCTTACGACTACTAATGTTCAACTCCGTAGTCTTGTTATTTTGAACCCAATCCAGAAGACAAGAAAAACCCTGGATCACCCCAGAGGACTGATTTGTTATGGGAGCATGGAGGACTTTGTGACTGGACAGATTTAACTTACATCAGTCACCATTAACTGCACGGGAAGTGTGGGACCAGTGCCCTATCAGACAGGCTATCCCGGCCTCTAAAAAGGCGAGATTGTCTAATTCCTTCGTTCTTGAGCCGCGATGGCTCAGGGGATAGAGCGCTCGCCTTCCAATGAGGTGAACCGGGTTCGAATCCCGGTTATGGCTGGTCGAAACGAATCCGCACCCAGCTTTCATCGACCACAGTGCTGACGTGAAATATCCTCAGTGGTAGATGGATCATAGGTTAGAGTCCCTCTGTCGTCAGGCTAACCGTGAGAGGTTCTCGTGGTCTTCCTATCCATGTAACGCAAATGAGGGTTAGCTCCATCAAAAAAGTCTTCCACGAAGGCAAATTTCTAGGCACTAGAGCTGCACAATGGGCTATTGGCGACGGTCTGGGAAACATCTCCGAGGATGATCCGAAGATATGCCATCACAATTTTGATCCTCTGCAGAGGGGATGGCACCCCCTCTTCGGTAGCCCAACGACCTGCACGCGAAGTCGAGCACTTTTCGGTGGAACAGTTTAACGAGGACCCATACCGCAAACCCTCGGTCCCTACGCAGACTAATTCAAGTGGTCACCCTCCCGCACACTGAACGCAGCCAGTGATGCTTGACATTGGTGATGTGCTGGGAACCGTATGTTAACGATCAATCCACAGCGGGACCGATCCCGTTTGATATTTATGCTTCAGTTTTTTTAAAAATTTTATAACCGTCGTTGAAAAGCCGACTCAAATTTTTTTTTTGGGGGGGGGGGGTTCAACTCCGCATCCTTGTAATTTTGAACCCAATCCAGAAGACAAAGGAACTCTTGTATCAAGTATTGGGAAAAATTGGGCTTCGTGGAGGACTTTTTAATGCACTTAGCACCCGCATTTGGGTTACATGTAGAGGAAAACCACGAAAACCTCAGACGCTCTAATTAAGGGGTAGGATCACCATGAGGGCAAGGGGATATTAATTCTTGATCCGTCTACACTGAATATATTTTGCGTTAGCTCTGTGGTCGGTGAAAGCCGGATGCGGAGTTCGTTTCGGCCAGCCATTGCTGGAATTCGAACACGATCACCTCCATGGAAGACGAACGCTCTATTCTCTGAGCAATCACGGCTCTTATGCATTAGTTGGAGAAATTATGATGTGTAATCGCTTCAAGAAATTTTTTTATACTTATTGTAAATTTACAATTTTTGTTTATTATAATTTTTTTAAATTTTTTATTTTATGATATTTGCAGCTACCAGAATATTTTATTTTCTATATAATAAATTTATAGATAGTATATATATTTACAATATGGAAAGTAAATATATTGATCCGAAGAAAGCAGACCTGAAATTTTATTTCAATAGTGAAAGCTAAAATTAAGAAATTTTCTGTTTCCTTATAACAATTTTTTTTTTCTCCAGGGGCGTACGAACCTCGTTCTTTATTACTTTTCACACATTTTCAAGTCAATGTTTTATGTTGACCCCTACATTCGTCGGTCCCGTGAGAAACGATTTCTACAGTGAAATAATTGCAACGCTAAAAGGATTGTAAATGAGAAAGAAATAAAAACTCTGAATAACTTTTGATCTAATAATCGGATCTTCAACCTTAATTTCAAAAACGCACTTTATCTGAATAAACAAACTTTTGTTTCCTACGGACTTGGATTTCTGACCCGCAAAATATAGGGGGGTTGCTGCAATATGAGAAATATGACCAAAATAGTTTGGCCAGGAGAGCGGACCAAAGTTTGGACCTATTAATGTCAATTTTACTTTCTGCGCTTTTCACTTTAACTCGGGAACTTTAGGAGCGAAATGAAAAATTTTTGCGCACAATTATAAAATTAGTTCATCTAAAAACCTTTAATTCTCTTAAGTAAACTGAATGGTTTCTGAAAAATCGAATGCTAAAACAATCGTCTATTTAAAATTCGACTTCACAGGAATTATTGGACCGATTTCACTCGAATCTTACTTATTTAAGTAGCTAGAGTAACGAAAGGTATAATGGCAGATGATAAAGCGAAGTGAGAGATTGAAAAATAATTCACTGTTTGGCGTTAAGCGCGCATTAAGAGTTGTGTCAAATTCAAGAGAAGAGACGTTTCTCCTCTTACTCCCGCACTGAAATGAACTCTTTGTCCAACTCCTGGCGAACGAACAATAGTACAGAGAATGAAAGAACATCCATTGTTAGCCCGGGATTCGAACCTAGAACACCTTTCTGATCCAAGGTTTTTATGTTGTAACTTTCATTAGTTAACATATTTGAGCCCCTCAAACCACTATGTTTCGATGCTTTGATAAAAAATTTATTCAGGGCATTGTACTTGAAGCTTTTTTTAGTTTGAAATTTATGAGCTAAAAGGAAGAAAAAAAAATCTGCAACAGTATACTATTCTTGGTTTCAATTATTTTTAACTTACTGAACTAAGTTATAGCTTATGTAGCTAGAATATTAACATTTAGATTAAGATATCTCAGTTTAACGAGATCAGTGGTTGGTAAACTGTAGTTCTGAGCCGAAAGTAACATTTTTGCGAATGTTTTAAGTAAGGGCGAGCTGGGTTTTGAAGTTTACAACCACTGTCTCAGTAATAATATTTCCAAAAAAAAAAAAGCATTTTTTTTTTTGTCATGAACAAATATAGTTGTTGTAGTTCATTTACGTCGCACTAGAGGTCGTCGAGGTTCCTACGTCGACGGTCTAGAAAACATCCCTGAGGATGAGCCGAAGACATGCCATCACAATTTTGATCCTCTGCAGAGGGGGTGGCACCCCCGCTTCGGTAGCCCGACGACCTGCACGCGAAGTCGAGCACTTTACGGTAGAACAAGTTAACGAGGACCCATACCGCACACACCTCGATCCCTACGCAGACTGATCTAAGTGGTCACCCACCCGCACACTGAGCACAGCCAGTGACGCTTGACTTCGGTGATCTGCTGGGAACCGTGTCTTAACGATCAGTCTACTGTGGACCCAAATTGATTATAGGGATCATAAAAAAATGTTCGCCAACACGTAGGAGCAACGCCAAATTCTGGTTTATGCAGGAAAACGGTTACCAGGTTTTTCAAATGCGATAAAAAATATGGCGATCACTAACAATAATAATGCATATCTAATATGATACTATCAGGATTATTTTGTCCCGCAGTGGACTGATCGTTAAGACACGGTTCTCAGCAGATCACCGAAGTCAAGCATCACTGGCTGCGGTCAGTGTACGGGTGGGTGACCCACTTGGATCAGTCTGCGTAGGGACCGAGGGTGTGCGGTATTGGTCCTCGTTAAACTGTGCTACCGTAAAGTGCTCGACTTCGCGTGCAGGTCGTTGGTCTACCGAAGCGGAGGTGCCATCCCCTCCGCAGAGGATCAAAATTGTGATGGCATGTCTTCGGATCATCCTCAGGGATGTTTCCCAGACCGTCGCCAATATCCCATTGTGCAGCTCTAGTGCGACGTAAATGAACTACTACTACTACTACTACTATCAGGATTATTTTTAGTAACTATAATTACCGAATACGATATTATCGCAATCAATATCGATGATATATTAGAAAGAGTGTAAATAAATTGTGTGTAATATTGTGAATATTATACATAACGATAACTATCGAATACGATTTTGTACGTATTCGAGAAATGAAAATATTGGCCTGTATAGAAAGAATACAAGTTTGAAATATAAATTGTTAAATATCGATGTTTTTGATCATTTTAAGGATGAAGACTGTTCTTTTGACTGCAATCAAAGCTTGCGTTATGAAAGAAGAAAAGTAAAGACTGATTTTTTTTCCCTTCAAATTATTCAGCTTCCTGGGATTTCATTTAGTTATCGCTGAGCCGAAGCGATCAAGTAAGTGTTTTGTTCTCATTTTTATTTGTATTAGAACATTTACAATGTTGAAATAAATAACCCTTAAACATATATTGTTAATTAGTAAATTGTTGATTGCATTTCTAGCTTTGTATTTGTAAACAATTTTCGCATATGTATTTTGAATACGCAAATAAAAATATGTTTTAACAGTGATCCAATGTTGTAAAATCTTTTGATTCTTCGATATTCTTGATTAATATAATGAAATATAAATGTTTTAAAGTAAAAAAAGGTCTTATTTTTAATAATTTCAAAAATATATTCTGATTCATAATATATCCCGAAATGTAGTCATTAGTTCAATAAATTTTTTTTCAATACATATTTTAGCTACTTACTGATTAATGTTCTTGAAAATCTTTATATTTGTTATCCGCACTTTTGTGAAAATAATTTTATTACGGCTTGAAAATTGCTGGGAAAGTCCTTGGACTAACGTTTCTTAAATGCTAATTTATTTCTGAAATTTCGTTTAAATCTCAGTAACTGGGAGTGGAAATCACAATTTACAAATACAATTATTCCAAGAAATTCCACTGGAAAACGCAGTTAAAATATTAAATCAGATTAAAAATTAAATAAATATTTTTTTTCAAACAAGAACATTTTTTTATCCGATATTCAATTTAAATCTGAGTAAAAGGCAAAAACAATACGATAACAAATTTTTGTCTCGAACTACTAAATCTTATTATTCTCTTGAAATTCAGTTTAATTCTAAGGATAAAATGTTGTTGTTTTTTTAATAAGAACTGCATATAAAGTTTTTTCTTTAAATAAGGTCGCTTTATTATTGTTTTCTGAAATTCAGTTTGAATTGGAAAAACAGCTGATAATAAAATTAGAAACAAGGTTATACTGTCAATATCTCAAAGTTGAAAGGAAGTTAAAAAAAAATCGAGATGACAAGTTCAGAACTAAAATATGTTCTAAAAAGTAAAAATATATGAATATATATTCTAAGATTGCACTCTAAAAACTAGAGTCTAGAAACATAAGAATAACTACTGATACATATGCATGTAATGATAGCTTACTGTAAGTCTACACACAACAATTATAATTTTAAATACAACAATGCTAATTTTATTTTTAAAATTAAAATTAAATAATTATGTATTAAATAGGAAATAATTAGTTTACAATACATTTGTATTGTGATTTTTAGGGGAAAAAAATTCATTTTCTATTTTGAAAAATATTCGTTATAACAAGATTTTGAGAAGAAACTCTACGACATGAGAATTCAAATTAGCATCATGTGGATATGGGGAGAAATATTTGTTTGATATAATAAGGTTTTCGATTTTTCAAGAGTAAGATGAAAATTATTATGTCTTAAATAGGAAATAATTAGTTTACAATAAATTTACATTGTGATTTTTATGAAAAAGTTCATTTTCTATTTAGAAAAATATTCGATATAAAAAGATTTGGAGAAGAAACTCTACGACATAAGAATTCAAATTAGCATCATGTGGATATGGGGAGAAATATTTTTTTGATATAATAAGGTTTTCGATGTTTCAAGAGTAAGAGGAAAATTATTATGTCTTAAATAGGAAATAATTAGTTTACAATAAATTTACATTGTGATTTTTATGAAAAAGTTCATTTTCTATTCTGAAAAATATTCGATATAACAAGATTTTGATAAGAAACTCTACGACATGAGAATTCAAATTAACATTAGGAGGATATAGGGAGAAATATTTGTTTGATATAATAAGATTTTCGATGTTTCGAAAGTAAGACGAAAATTATTATGTCTTAAATAGGAAATAATTAGTTTATAATAAATTTACATTGTGATTTTTATGAAAAAGTTCATTTTCTATTTTGAAAAATATTCGATATAAAAAGATTTTGAGAAGAAACTCTACGACATAAGAATTCAAATTAATATTAGGTGGATATAGGGAGAAATATTTGTTTGATATAATAAGATTTTCGATGTTTCGAAAGTAAGACGAAAATTATTATGTCTTAAGTAGGAAATAATTAGTTTACAATAAATTTACATTGTGATTTTTATGAAAAAGTTCATTTCCTATTTTGAAAAATATTCGATATATAATAAGATTTTGATAAGAAACTCTACGACATAAGAATTCAAATTAGCATCAGGTGGATATAGGGTGAAATATTTGTTTGATATAATAAGATTTTCGATGTTTCAAGAGTAAGATGAAAATTATTATGTCTTAAATAGGAAATAATTAGTTTACAATAAATTTACATTGTGATTTTTATGAAAAAGTTCATTTTCTATTTTGAAAAATATTCGATATAAAAAGATTTTGAGAAGAAACTCTACGACATAAGAATTCAAATTAATATTAGGTGGATATAGGGAGACATATTTGTTTGATATAATAAGATTTTCGATGTATCGAGAGTATACTGCACATGAAAATTCGTGAAATAATGTTGATTAAATAGTATTGATTTTATATTAATCTGAAGGAAAAATATGAAGTTTCGAATGTTTCTGTAAAATTCATGAAATACCTTTGCTTAAATGTTTATTAAACCTTCACCTATAAACCTTTCGATCAATAATAATAAAATTTGCGGCCCAATGCTCAAATTTTTACAACTCGCTGATAATGAGTGAAAAATGCAGTGACACGGATCTCAACCCCTGCGACTCTATTTTTTACGACAAGGCTAATTAAAGGTTTACAAAAAAAGTTTGATGTTTTTTTTAACCCTGAACTCTGTTTTGGTTCCCACAAATTATTTGCTCAATAACATTTTTTCTTGCATAAATTCACTTTCATTTTAGCCGTTTTTTTTTTTCTTTCTTCCCTCTCAAAATTGAGACATTTTAAAATGGGGAGATTACGATGATCACTAATGCGAATAAAATCTCTCTTTATTGAGAATGGCACGCAACTAACTTATTTTTAGTGGGAAGGATATTAATTCATGTCAAGGAGTTAACAGCAGAAATTGTTTTTTTGAAACTTATATTGATTTGCCCTTAAAATTAAACAACATTTTCTGACGTTATGTGTTGTTGACGTTATGTGTCTGACGTTGACGTTATGTTTCGTTAAAATTTCACCCAAAGATGGCATTCAAATCTCGAAGAAATTATTTTAGAAGAAAAACGTGATTTTTATGATTAAAAAAATATTTATTTCGTTTGAATTTAATGTAGTGATTTAAGAATTCGTGCTGTTAAATATATTCGAGCTTTGAGTTTTAATGATTAAATATTTTTCAGCACACTTTTGAACTCGTTAGAACATGAAACAAACTTTATTTGATTACTTTCTTCAACTGCATTCCGTTTTATATAAAGTAGCACTCTTTAAATATTTTAAAACAAATAACTTTGCGAACACGCAAAATAGTTATAAATTTTGAAAGAATAGTTAGGATTTTGATATTAGATCATTTTTATGAAAAGATTTTTCAGATTTTAGTTTCGATTTTTTTTCTTCATTCAATTCATATTTCTGTAAAATATCTTTAGTGGTAGACGGATCATGGGTGAGAGTTCCCTTGCCGTCAGGCTAGCCGTGGGAGGTTATTCGTGGTCTTCCTCTCCATGTAACGCAAATCCTGGTTAGCTCCATCAAAAAGTCCTCCAAGAAGGCATAATTTCTCCCAATACTGGATCCGGGAGTTCCCTTGTCTTCTGGATTGGGTTCAAAATGACAAGGCTACTGAGTTGAACATTAGTTGTCGTAAACCCATAAAATTGAGTCGGCTGTTCAACGACGGTTATAATATAATGTTTTTATGTTTAAATACGAGCAATTTTTAATATTACATTAAATGTCCGTTACAACGACATTTCATAATAGCGGATGAAATTGTCGATACAGCCGTTATAAGCGAGAGTAGACTGCTTTTTCCTACCGTTTGTATATTACACTGAATTAAGTACTTAATGAAAGACAGAAATGTTTGAAAAACTTTCCAAAACGCAAGAAGAATGAAATGATGAAAGGGAATTTAATAGTGAGTAATCAGGAAAGCATTCTTTTTCTTCTACGAGGAAGAAGATAACTTAGCTGATGGACGCCCACACATTACTTTATAAGAATAATGTTTTAAAATTTTCCCGATTTTCTGCATCATTGATGCTAGAACTAAATAAAAATGTCTTCCCTTTAAACTTCTTTTTTTTTTTCATTTAAAGGGCAAAAATGTTTTCGTCAAAGAATGGTTAGTCTTCAACTCATTAAAAACATACTTAATGAATATCTTATCATTTTGACTGTAAATTTACCGAAATATGCCACCAGTTAGATTGAGCTCTTATTGTAGTTCTCTTTCAATTGCAATTAACATTATCAATTTCAACATCATCAGTTCTTTCAATTTCAAGTAACATTAATATTACTGTTATAAATTACAGTCAAAGAGATCTGTTAATAGATTTAGAACTTTAACGATCAGCTTCATGCACAATATGATGCAATAAGCGAAAATATTAAATAACGGATGCGAATTCACCAAATTTGTTTGAGCTATAAAATGTTATAACACTATAAATTTTATTTTAAACAAATGATTGCTTAGAAAAATTACTTCTGTTCACCAATAGATCTAAATATTTATAATTACTAATATATAATAATATTTGGACGTGGAAAGTGTAAGCAAACAGAATTCTTTTTAGTACATATACGCTAAGAGAATAAATTTTAACTTTTGTAGACCTGCCCTGTAACAACAATTATTGCGAAGCTTAGAACCAAAGAGAAGAAATAAATTTTAACAAATATAATTATACAAAGGGAAGGATTGACATTTACAAATATGATATTACAACAATTAGTTACCATCAAGACATATAAACACATCAATGATGTTAAAATTAAACGAATTCTGCTTCATTTAAATGTTATTTGACTTTATATAGCTGGAATGACTCAGAAAGCTTTATAAGAAGTCGCAGTTTCAAATCATTCTGAAAAATTTGAGGTCTAGAAAACGATTTTTTCATCATTCAGATTTACATTTAGATATTTTCATCACTCAATTATGTTAAGATTTTTTTAATTTTTATGGATCAATTATATTCAGATTTTTTTAATCATTCCTATTATTTTTTCCATTCAATAAGATTTAGATTTCTTTTTGCTTTTTAGATTTTTTTTCTTTTCAATTATATACATTTAGATATTTTTTCAATTATGTTTCATTTCCCTTTTATTTAATTAAGCTTATATTTCTTCGCTAATCACTTATATTTCTTCGCTAAACACTTATATTTCTTCCGATTAAATTGCGTTTGATTTTGGGCTAATCAATTGCATTTTCCTTTCTTTTTTTTGCATTTCATCATCTTGACCTGCTCACATAATTCGAAAGATTGTTTTTTAACGAAAATTGCTCCAAAAAAATCTTTTTTTTTTTTTAAAAAAAAAAAACTTGTTATTTAATTAAAAAATTTTCGAAATACTTTTTAAGTATTTTTAAACAAAAAAGAAGGGAAAGAATTCGATAAAACAATTAAATTGCAACATTATAAATAATATTATGGCAACATTACCTTTGAAATACCTCATTAATATCTCGTTTTTCCAGTCTCTTTTATATGTATTGGTTCGAAAAATAATTTTTAAAAGCTTACGCTTTTTTTTTCTTCATTTAGTTATATTTCGATTTTTTTCCTTCATTTCATTATGCTGATCTGCTCCCACAATTATTAATATTGTTTGTCTATCAAAATTGGGCAAAAACAATAATAAATTTTTCTTTGTTATTTAATTAAAAAAATTTCCGAGTAATGTTTAAGAATTTTTTTTTTTAAAATGAATTTAATTAATCAATCAAATTGCAACAGCATATTTCACCTTTAAAATATGATCTTACTAATATCTCGTTTTTCAAATCTCTTTTATGTTTTGATTCGTAAAATATTTTTAAATGCTTACGCTTTTTTTCTCTTCATTTAGTTATATTTCAATGTTTTTTTTCATTTCATCATGATGATCCATTCACACAATTATTAATATCGTTTGTGTATCAAAAATTGGGCAAAAAAAAATAATAAATTTTTCTTTGTTATTTAATTTAAACATTTTCAAACTAATTTTGAAAAATATCTTTAAACAATAAAGAAGAAAAAAGGGATGAACTTAATAAATAAGTCAAATTGCAACAGTATATTTCACCTTTAAAATATGATCTCATTAATGTGACGTTATTCGAATCTTGTTTTTTTATGTAATGATTCGTAAAATATTTCTAAATGTTTTAAGTGTCAAGTGACACATGTGAACTCTAAGAATGCATTAATGAGTGACACTGTTCACCTTGAAATAGCATTTGGGCCATAACTCTCTCTCTTTTGAGAGACTATAATATGTCAGCGGCCCACTATCGCTCATGTAATCTAAAACCGTTAACAAGGGGGATTTATGTTCGTGAATTAGGTTCATTCGTCAAAGCGTGACGCTCGATCTTACGAAATATTTTTTTTTCACGGTTACTAGTTTAGAGTCAGAAAATAAGGAGGGAAAATGACCGTTTAGATAATTGCAAATGCTTTTTAAACTCGAATCTATATTCAGTGATTCCTCTAGACTTTTGAAAATTACTAAGTTCCTTAGGATTTCAAATTTCTAGGTGCCATTTTTACTAAAAGCTGGTCCCTATTTTATCTATGAATTCACTAATTTGTTTTACATTGTCTATTGATAAACAAAACAACGATTTTTTAAAAAAAGAAGCATATTTGCGCTATCAATGATTTTAATTATATATATGGGGCAATCCACAGAAAATTTACACCTATGATACAAAAATGATATAATTTATTTTTTTATTGTTCTTTATTGAAAATAAATCGACACGTATTTTTGCGTTTTTGTTGAAATTGCATATTTTTGACTATACGAATTTTTGAAAATTTCGCTTTTTTGAGCACACGACTTTGCAAGTTATTTTTTAACGTATTGCCATCCAACAACAAAAATATTTAAATACACTTTCTTGAAGTGATTTTTCTCAAACTTTAAGAAAATCAACATTAAAATATAAATGTAGAATATGGCTCCGTATGTATGTATGTAGAATATGGCTCGACTGTTCTCAAACTCATCCGCTACCTACTAAACTAGAGCGCGGCGTGCGCGCCGTCACTGTTTTGTTTATATCTTTCGAACAAAGGGTCTTACCATACCAAAAATTTGGAATTAATATCATTATTGATTATATTTCACACTGTCGAAATATAAAAAGAATCAAAGATGTCCAAATTGCAAAAAAAAGTTGTTTTTTTTCAAAAAATGAATTTTTTTTATGTCAAAAACAAAAAATTTTATATTTTAATGTTGATTTTCTTAAAGTTTGTAAAAAATCACTTCAAGAAAGTGTATTTAAATATTTTTGTTGTTGGATGGCAATACGTTAAAAAATAACTTGCCAAGTCGTGTGCTCAAAAAAGCGAAATTTTCAAAAATTCGTATAGTCAGAAATATGCAATTTCAACAAAAACGCAAAAATACGTGTCGATTTATTTTCAATAAAGAACAATAAAAAAAAAATTATATCATTTTTGTATCATAGGTGTAAATTTTGTATGGATTGCCCCATATATATATACAGTCAAACCCCGCTATAGTGAACACGGTTTATAGTGAACTCCCGGATATAGTGAACGAAATGTTAGGTCCCGTGCCTTGCCATACACGTATAATGTTATTTTTTGTGGATATAGTGAACCAAAAAAGTGAGGAAGTTGGATATAATGAACTTTTTTCTGTCTTCAACTGATTTTTTTCTTCATTTTTCTTGCAATAATTTTGAAATTTTTACTTTAAAATAAATACATATACCGATTTTTAAAACCATCTATTGAGGGGAATTTAGCGATAAGCTTCTTTTATCTCACTTTCCCATCCCTAAACAAACCAAGCAGATAGTGCACCTGTAAGGTATCAGTGGGATCAATATGAATTTTCTGTCAGGATTGCTCATCAGCTAAAGATTACTAAATTATTTTTTTTTTTTTTTTTTTTTTGTAAGCAAGACGAAGAGTAATGAAAAATAACGCATTTTTTGCTACTAAATAATATTTTTCAGTCATTTATTTAAATAATGTGTAATAAAAGGGAGGAGTTTGGGAACCATTAGTTAAATTGCCTGCGTAACGGATATAGTGAACTCCCGGTTATAGTGAACCAAAATTTCGGTCCCTTGAAGGTTCACTATAGCGGGGTTTGACTGATATATATATATATATATATATATATATATATATATATATATATATATATATATATATATATATATATATATATATATATATATATATATATTTTTTTATTTATTTATTTTTTAAAAAAAGTTTGAAGGACCGGCAATAAATTACGAACGAAAAAAAAATGTTTTTTAACACCCTATGTCAATAAGCTTCTAACTTATATAATTTAAGTTAATTATTATTTTTAGATTAATTTTTAATTAATAATAAAAACATAAATAAAATTTGAAAAAAATTTTTAAAAATTACTGAAAATTGTTAAAAAATATAAGGAAAAAATATAAGATTTTTAAAAAGAAAGAAGAAAAATTATTAAAATAAAATACATTTAATAAATATTTACATTAAAAAAAAATTAAAGTTATTATCCCGATATTGGTGATGTTGATGATTATTATTGCTCATAATTATAGCTTATAAGAGAATTATTGGAATTGATTCACGAAGAATTGGTAAGTATTAAAACTTTCTGGTCTCGAGACACAGTTTTTCAAGAGAATCGATTCTCATAAGCGATCCTCTATTGTCAACATAATCTTTCTTGCAATACATATTTATTTTTTGTATTGTTTACATTCTTAGAACTATTTATTCTTACATTTCGATGTATACATAAATATATTACCGCACTTTCATGTTCTATTTTGACTGATTATCACGTGTGATAATCGCCCAAGGTTGAACAATCTGTGTGAAGGGAAAACAAGAATGCCGGTGTTTATTTATTTCGTGGAAAGCAACCGTTATTATTATTGTTGTTGACTGTTAATATACCCTTTCACCTTCTGAGAGAGAAAAGGATGGTTTTCAATTGTTTGGATTTCCAGTAGAACTCATACTTAACGAAAAGAGTAATATGTGTTTAATAAGGAAACTGTGAACACGTGTGTGTTAAACACAAACAATTGCCAGGAAAGTGTTTACATCATAGGTGAAAAGATCTACAATTTAGGACCGTTAAAACAAGAGCAGGTGAAGAAGTCGCTAGAACGAGCTGGTCGTTATAAGGAAAAAAAAGAAAGAAAAAAAAACTATCACATTTGATGTTAAAATAGTAAACAAAAAAATGACACATCTAATTTTTCTTTCATTTTGACTAACTGCTTTGATTAATAAAGCTTACCTAAGTAGAACCTTTTGATCTATAGACTGACTTACGTAGCACTGTATTTTATGTATGGCAGAAATAATATCTGCAACAGGAATGTTTTGAATTGTAACAAGTTTTTACAAAAATAAGTGATTGTTTATTTTAAAAGTATGATATTAAGAAGACGGCAAAAGTGGAACTTTTTTTTCCGGGAGGATGAAGATAAATTGATGGTCTCATTGCAACAAGTAATATATAGTACAAGTAACATAAAAACAAGTAATATATTTTTTTAAAAAAAAATTCAAGTCAATTTCTACTTAGGTCAAAAAAGAAAAATTTTATTTTAGTTACTTTTTATTAAATATTTTAAAAAAATTTCTCCCATTTAAAACTAGAATTAATTCAATTTAATTAAGGAATTAATATTTCTCAGAAAAACTGTATTTATTTAACATCAAGTTAACATCAACCAGTAAAAGTGTAAAAAAAAGTGTATTTGAACTTAAGTGGTTGAATAAAAAGCATTTTTATTAAAGATTGAAGATTTGTAAGAAGAAAACGTTGTAACATACTAAAATGAGAACTTAATAAAAATGTACTTCCATTGAAACTTTTTCGTATAATATTGCTCATATTAAACAGCAGGAAAATGTATTTTCCTATTGACAATTCTGCCGTAATAGCGGAAGGTAATTAATAGTAATTTTTAAACCAACACTTCGATGGAAATGAAGGCACCTACCTTGGGAGACCTACAATAAATTACATGCTATGACAGTTCATATTCGGTATTAATTTTTGAAATTTATAATTAAATTTCTTATATCATAATGAAAAACCATTTTTTTCTTTAAACTCTTGACAGTAAAAATGATAATTAAAAATTTATTAAAACTTCAAAGTCTATATAAAGTATACATTAAAGTTAAAAAAAATTTTAAATTATTCAAGCATTAAAATTATTAAAGCATTAAAATATTTAAATGATAACATTCATCACTACTCGTGTAAAAAGTATAATTTTTCGGGTGGGATGTTTCTTCGCAATTTTGATGCATTAACTCTTTCTGTATTTTGACTATTTAAAATTTGAACAGGATAAAGGGTGAGTGTGAACTAATAGTAGGGATCTATATATATATTTCTCTTACACGGCGACAAAAAAAGCCTCATTACAGCTCCCCGAATGGCAACGCTAGAAAATCGACCCATGATTGCCGCTAAAAATGTCACATGCCAAATCTAGCTGAGATGGCTCAACATATAGGGCTTTTAAAAACGGAAACTGAAATAACCAGAGAGAGCATAAGCTAGGCAGAAGTGAGTAGTCTTTGTCGATAGATCTCTATTTTAGTATTTTGTCGAAAGGTTTTTTTTTTTCACGAATATTGCGAATTACGAATATACGAATTACGAATATTACGAATTCATTTGACGATCTTTGATTTATATCACGAATTTATTTGTTTTACAAGAATTTATTTGTTTATGCAGGTTTTTCCATTGCATTTCACTTATTTCAATTTTTAATAGACTTAATTATAGTCAAAATTCTAACCTTTTTAAAGAGATATCAGTTTTAGAAATTTTATCTTAAGATTTTATACTATAGCACATTTCTAATAGGTTTAACGAATAACATGTCATTTATTTGAATTCAAATTTATTTTAATGACTTAGTATTTACTAAAAAGATGTCATTTTTTTTTTGTAAAAAAAGTTGTTATATGGATTTGAATGATTGTTTTGAATTCTTAGAATTTTGTGCATTTGCAATGTACCTAAGTTAGTAGCGAGCGAAGCAAACCATTTTCCGGGGTTGGCGAGCGTTAGCGAGCAGGGGGGGATGCCCACTAGTTGGGGGGGGGGGAAAGGCGCGTGGTATCAGACAGCTGAAAAAGTATGAATTTTGTGACGTAAACCACACGTGCTACCACGTCATGTTATTTATTGAATGTATCTGACACAGAGAATATAAAATAATTAAACATTTAAATGTGCGCTATGAACTATTTTTTTTTGTTCAAATAGAGCTTTAAGTTAGAAACAATCACTGATGTTATTTTTAAAATAGGTGAAAAACAGAATCGCTTATAGTAAAATTTAAAACATTGAGTAACGCTTAATCCATCAGAAAATTCGATTTCGTTTTTCTCTCATCCCTATTTAATGAATGAATTAATATTTGAAACAAAACTTGTGTTAACATCGAGTGTCATCCAGTAAAAGTTTTTAAAAAAATGCATTTGAAGTTGAGTGGGTGAATGAAAAGTATTTTATTAAACGATCGAAAATGTGAACAAGATAGAGTGTGAACTAATAGTAAGAATTTAAAAAGAAAAAATAATTTATATTCATTTCGCTTTGAATCTTCATTTTTTTTGGAGGGAATTATAAATGAATTATTCGTAAAAAAATTTCATTTTATTATTCACCTTTTTGGCATTTTCTTACGATTCTCTAAGGAAAATAGTCTTTTTATATCTTTGTTCCGTCAAACCACACTGGAGGTGCAAAAGAGGTCACATCATAACCGCCTGTAAGAACCTACACACTAACAACCACCCCACATGCTCGATCCATTTCGTTTCTATCGAAAACAGAATGTTTCAATTAAACCTTCTTGGTATTTTATTTTATACCCGTCGTAGAACAGTTCACCCAGTTTTGGGTTTATGACAACTCATGTTCAATTACGTAGCTTGAATCAATCCAGAAGACAAGGAAACTCCTGGATCAGCACCCCCTGCTGTATGATTTGTCATGGGAGCATGGAGAACTTTGTGACTCGACAGATTTAAAGTGCACCAGTCACCATTTACTACAAGGGGAGTCTTCGACCAGCTGAAATCGAATCCACGATCTCTTGGACATGTCCAGTGCCCTACAAACCAGGCTATCCCGGCCTGTAGTTTCGAGGGAGCTTAAACATTTTTTCGGCAGTAACTGCTCACCAAATCATCCTTTAACACATCCCCCCGCCGAGGTGATAGATGTCCCTTTCAGAGGCGGTTAAACAGCATGCAGGGCACCCGGGCATAAAATTGTTTAAGACCTCCATAGCATGTTATAATGTTTAAAAACGAACTAGAAAAAATTACAATCACAAAATAAATCATTTCTAAAATAGGATGCAATAATCTTAACAAATTTAAACATATTTTGATTACCCCCAAAATCTCACATAAAGCGGTTTTTAACTATGCATAATATTAAAAAAAATTGAGTTGGTAACCAGTTGTAATCCTCAAATAATAAAATTATTTTTAAAAAAAAATATGGAAGTTAATTAATACAATTAAATTAAATAAACATAAAGGTATAACAGATCAAAAAAATTCAAAAGGTATGAATTATTTTGTCAAACTAAACAGTTATTAAAACATCTTTCAATGCCCAAGTACCTATCATTTTGATTAGAACACAGAAAAATAGATTTCGGTTGACTTTTTAAGGTTTCCTAACTATTCAAGTGATTGGTGTTTACATGATAATCAATCACTATTTGTAGAGAGAAACACTTTATACAATAGAATATATATATTTTTAAAAATATATAAGGCAATGTTGTTTATTCTTAGCTTTTTTTTATTACAATTTATTAAATATAAAATTCTGAAGCGCCTCCGGGCATGCGTTACGACGATCCCTTTTCTGGCCGATGGGATAAAATACTTAAATTCAAATATCACTCGATCTTATTATTATTATTGCTTCAAGAAAAATGTTGTTATTCAATTTTCTGAGCTTTTAATTTTCTCTACCACGACATATCTTAATTTTAGAAGTAAATTTCTTATTTCTTCCAGTGAAAATTTTTAATTTGTTTAAGATAATGGGATACCTGCAAGTAACGTAGTGTGGGTATCTTGATCCTGATAGGTTGTTGAAACCGGGCATTTGTTTACGTTAGGAACTATTCTTTCCATTCCATTTCGAGACAGCCAAGCCCATCAAGTATCAATTCTCTTAAGTAACACATTCTGAATTCTTCTAGAAAGATTCTTTCTCAAAGATTTTAATTCTTTCACTGTATATTTAAACAGAGACTTAACACAAAGATGGGAGCGAAGCCACGTAGAACATAAAAAAAAACTAATTATGAATCGAAGTTGTCAGGTACACAAAACAAAAATATATCACGGTTACAATAAAATACATAAACAAATAATAAATCTAAGTTCAGTAAAAGATGTAGACTATAAAAGAATTATATTTCAACAAATACGAGCCTGAATTTAATTAACTTCACTTTAATTAACATTTTAACCAATGTGGAGAAGTTTTGCTCAACTTTAACATTTTCTTTATATTTAAAATAAGACAAAATAAAATAAAATAAAGGAAAAACTAATCGCAGATATATTATTTCTTGCACTGACGTATCTTTATGACTGAAAATAAGAAGAAAAAAAACTTCTGAATTAGTATTGGAAGTTTTCAAAATTTTGGCTCATTTTCATACAATCCTAAAGATTAACAAATAATACGTCTTTATTCATTTGTTTATTATTATAATTTTTTTTTTTTGACAGAATGAAAACCAAGTATACCCATTTCCTAGAATTATTTTAATTAGGAAGATTATTATTAATATTTATATAGTTTTTCGATTCGAAATCTGCTCTATGCTCGCGTTTTTTCCCCCTCTTCTCCAGTGAGTGACGTCATCTGCGAGTGACGTCATATTTTTATTTCCTTCTTTCTTTAATTCATTTGCAAGGGATTATTTTTCATTAAAAAAAATTTGCGATTTGAATATTTAAATATTTATACGTATGTCTTATTCAAAACATTTCCTTAGGTTAATTTTATTAACTTAAACTAATTTATAACCAGGTAAAAGTTAAATAAATAAATTTTTCAAAAATTAGAGTATTTATTCGTGATTCTGAACTTATGTGGTTTTTAAATTCATTTTTCATTGGTTGCGTTTAATAATTCAAACTAAGAATAATAAATATATATATATACTTGCATACTTGTAAAAATACATGTCACACACGGCACCCTTTAGAAAGTTCGTCCACCGCCCACCAGGGTACCCCAGTCCATCTCAGAGTTTTAAGTTCTGTAGTAATGGGGACTTTCAGCCGTGATGGCTTAGGGGATAGAGCGTTCGCCTTCCAATGAGGAGAACCGGGTTTGCATCCCAGCGATGGTTGGCCAAAACGAATCCCGCATCCGGAGTGTTGAAGCAAAATATCCTCAGTGGTAGACGGATTATGGGTTAGAGTCCCCTTGCCTTTAGGCTAACTATGGAAGGTTTTTCCTCTCCATTTAACGCAAAAAGCGGGTTAGTTCCAACAAACAGTCCTCCACGATGGCGAAATTTCTCTCAATACTTGATCCAGGAGTTCCCTTGTCTTCTGGATTGGGTTCAAAATGACAAGGCTACGGAGTTGAACATTAGTTGTCGTCAACCCAAAAGATTGGGTCGGCTGTTAATGACGTAAGTGGGTAAGTGGGGTACTTGAAATCTTCATACATTACTGTATCGTTATGGGAAAATTCCATACGAGTGAGTCTTGCATCATAATAATGCCTGTTTCATGATATTGTTTTGTTCTTTCAACAGTAATTTTTCCATTGGTGGGTAAATTTCTTCTGATAAATGAGACAAACATTAAATAACCTTAATTGTAATTTTGTTACAGAGAGTTGAGTCAAATTCCGTTACTTCCGTAATAATGAAGGCCAAGGAATTTTTTTAGAAGTATCATTCATTTTATATTTCAAGCGTGTTTACAATGGTTTGTCCTAAACGTTCTACTTTTCCATTAGTTTCCTATCTATGGACTGTAGTTTGTAATTGTTAAATTTTACAATGTTTCAGAAATGTTCTCAAAATCAGAAGAACCAAATGTTACATTTAGAATTCTCTAAGGCAATGTTTCCCAAAGTGTGGTACGCGTACCCCCATTGGTAGGAGAACAGTTTAGCTGCGGTACGCTTTCTTATGCGAAATGTCTTGCAACAATCGAGAATTTCAAAAAATTTTATTTAAAAACAAAGCTAGCTATGAAAATTTACGATTACGTATTTTTCTGTTGGCTATTTTTTACAGAGTTAACAGTTAATAATGAGTGGCGTCAACGGCCAGCTGTGATTTTTAACTTTATTCCATTCTAAATAAACATTTAAAAAAAAATACATTCATTTTTTTTATTAGTGGTACACAGCTTTGCGAAAAATTTAGAAAGGGTGCACAATAGTCATAAATTTGGGAAACACTACTCTAAGGAGTTGGAATTTGAAACATTTGATTTAAAAAGTTAATCTAAGTTTCAGTTGTTATTAATTTAGATGCAAAAGACAGCATATACCGAAATGGATGATCCATTATTAAAGTGAAGTACTTTTTGTAGAATTATAATAATTGAATCCACTTACACAGTTTACTGCTTTTATTTCAAAAGGTTTGCCAACTGGGGGTATTGCCTAAAAAAAAACTAGTCGCTTTTGTCTAGGCGTTTTTATTTATTCAACAAATAGGGTAATGTTTATTAAAATTTTTAATATTTAAAAATAATCGATAGATGAATTATGTTCAAAGTGTTTGAACATAAATGAAAAGGAGTGGGAGGGGGCATGTTCAAAACGAGTATTTTACACTACTGAAACTGCATTTCGTTGTTGGATTCTGATAAGAAAAAGGGGGGAAGTGTTTGTTGTTCGAATAAAATACCATTAGGAATAAACAAGATCTTGATTAATGAGAAACATGACCCAAAACGGTGGATTTGTTGCAACAAAACTGATAGTTGTTGCATAACTCGTCTGATTAAGAACGGACGAAAGGGAAGCGAAGTTGGACATCGAAAAGAAACAATTACAAAAAAATCGTTCTGGGTGTACTTTTTTGTACAATATTGTTTAAAAAATCAAAAAAAGAATAAAATTTAGGAGCAATGAAATATTTTCACTATATCCCGGGGTCATGAAGAAAGTCATGAGAAATCATGGAAAGTCATGAATTACGGTATTGAACAAAATTTGTTATGAAATGTCATGATTTTAACTATTTTTTTTTTTAAAATAATGCATTCAGATGGCTGGAAAATCTAATTTTTAAAATGGGATCCCCCCCCCCCAATTTCATGGTGTTCCAAATATCTGAATTTGTAACAAAATCCCCACTCGCAGTCATATTCCATTAAAATATAAAAAGTTTTTATCCTGTTCTTAAAACATTATGGTGTTCTTTCAAAAAATAAAATAAAAAACATTTCTAGAGCGAATGAACCTTTAAATTTCTGTGATTTCAGATTTTTTGCTATTATTTTTTTATTTTATTTTATTAACTTAAAATTCTACCTGAAGCAAGCCAGACATTGTCGAATTTCTTTTATTACGAAATGAGAACAGAAAAATCAGGAGTACTTCCTTTCGGGTGAACAAGAAAAGTATCTTTAGAATATAATTCTGCAGAGAAAAAAAGTACTTGTTTTTTTATTTTTTTTCAGCTATTTTATTGATTCAACTCTTTTTTTTAAATTTAAAATCTATAAATATGAAGATGCAGAGTATAACAGTTTTGGTTATACCTATCATTTCAGTGAATGTTATTATAATGCTTTTTTAAATTTATTGTTGCATTTTTGTCGGAGAAAATAATAACTTCGTTAAATCATGAAAAATTCTTGGAATGAGCCATAGAAAGTCATGAATTTGAAAATTGTGCCCTGTAAACCAAACAATGGCAACCATTTTTTTTGGAGTGAGAAATGTAAAGTAATATTTCATAGTACAAAAGCTTCCTAAAAAATATGAAAATAAACACGAAATTAAAAAGAAAAAAGTTGCCTTCAATATAGAAAATTATTGTAGCTCTATTGTATGAGCATAGATTCTAACCTCTCATCTAAGGTGCTTCTTCAATAATTTTCCAATGGAAGCAGCCTTTTCAATAATTAGAGATCTGTAGCTTTTTTCGCACGACATTCCATTTTATCTTCAATTATTCAGTACATCCATTATTATAATTATTAATAATAAGTATAATTATTCAGAATCCCATAGAGATACCTGATGATGACGTAGTGTGGGTATCTCGATCCTGATGGGTTGTTGAAACGTGGAATTTGTTTACGTTAGCAACTGTTCTTTCCATTCTATTTCGAGTAGTCCAAGCCCGACACGAATCAATTCTCTTAAGTGAAACATTCCAAATTATTTCACAAAGATTCTTTCTCAAAGATTTCAATTCTTTCACTCTATATTTATACACAGACTTATCATAAAGACAGGCATGAAGCCATGTGAAACATGAACAAACTTATTATGCATCGAAGTTGCCAGGTACTCAAAGCAAAAATCTATCGCTGTTACTATAAAATACATAAGCAAATCATAAATCAAAGTTAAGCAAAAGAAGTGGACGAGAAAGAATTCTATTTCAATTCATTCGATGAATTCGAATACGGCTCTGTATTTTAATTAAATGAACTTAACGTCAATTAACATTTTGAGTTATGTAGAAAAATTTAGCTCAACTTTAATACGCCATTTACCTGATGAAGATTAGCTGGCACTGACGTCATAGGTTACGTCATGGGTATGGGAATGGCATCCCATACCCATGCATGTGCACGAATATGGGATGTCTACTTCTTGAAGTGCAAGTACCCAATCAATCAGCATATCGTCAATCATACTAAAAAACTGTTCTCACATTAAATCTTTCGATTTTACTCAAAGTGAGAGCTTTCTTTCACACCATAAACCCTTCACTTATTCTAAAACGCTTTAACCTTCCAAATCCCTTCAATCATACTAAAAAGACTATGGCTTACCTTTCAAAAAAGATTTGAAATTACGTATTTATGCTTAGTTATGGTAAAATAACCATTGAAATGACTTAGTCTATTTTTAAACAATAGCCAATATTACAAATAACTGTTAATCAAAGTTTTTAAAAAAATATTGAATTGTTACCCGTTTTCATGAAAAATACTCTTCTTACCCATACTTCATCGTTCTTTACCATTTTTTACCCATACTTTATCGTTTCTTACCCATGCTTTATTATCAGTATATCCATAATTACTTAATTCGATATAGGAAATCGCAAGATTACTTGAATGAACTAGGAGCTCACCAAAACTTCGATAGTTACTTTTCAATCATCATTGTGTTTTTTCCCCTTAAAATTCGATAAGATCATTCTGTCTATAAACTAAAGAACTATTATGATTTTGTGTAAGCACATTTTATTAATTTGATAAAAAATGATACCTGGATTTGAAAAATTATCAACTGCATTTGAAAACAAAAATTTAAACACATAATACCTGATACAGAAGGAAGTAATAAATGATAAGTAATTTTACTTGCAAGTGATCTATAACAATAACTTTGGATCATACAACAGATTTTATCTCTCGTCAGTCTTTATATTTTTAAAAATTTCAATATAAATATTAAGATTTAAATCTGGCAACATCTAATCTAATTTTTATTTATTCAGCCGCCTGCAGTGATCATAAAATTGTGGCAGCATGTTTTTGCGTCTTACTAACAAATAAGTGACTAATATAAAAAAGCAAAATATATCATATAAACATACTTAGCAATAAGTTCTGTAGAAAAATTACTACATGCTTGCATGGTTTACAAAATTATTCAAATTCTTATTTATTAAAAAAAAGAAGAAAGAAAGTTTTCAAATCATTATAACTTATTTCTGTAACAGATAATGCCGTGTTGACGGACGGCCCTTGATTTACTTGATTCAATTTGGTACTTGCACTTCATGAAGAAGACTGCCCACATCCACACACGTGACTTATGACGTCAACGCCAGCTAATTTTTATCAGCAAAATGGAGTATTAAAGTGAGCCAAGTTTCTCTACGTAAGTCAGAATGTAAGTTATCGTAAGTTAATTAAATACAGAACCGTATCGAATTAGTTGAATATAATTCTTTCACATATCTTGGATTTATTATTTGTTTATGCATTTTATTGTGACCGTGACGTATTTATGTTTTGTGTACCTGGCAACTTCGATGCATAATTAGTTTGTTTATACATGGCTTCGTGTCTGTCTTTGTGTTAAGTCTCTGAGTAAATATATAGTGAAAGAATTGAAATCTTTAAGAACGAATCTTTGGGAAAGAATTTAGAATGTGTCACTAAAGAGAATTGTTACTTGAACGGCTTAGCTGACTCGAAATAGAATGGAAAGAATAGTTGCTAACGTAAACAAATGCCACGTTCCAACAACCCATCAGGATCGAGATACCCACACTACGTCACTTGCAGGTATCCCATTAGTTTACGACATACACACATCATGCATCATTTTAAATAAAATTTATCAAACCAAAAAGTAAGGCCTTTATGTCAGAAAAAGGTATTCCTTAAATTATTTAAAATATTATAATATAGAACTACTGCATTTTCTTTCTTCTTTATAATTTTGTCCACCCATAAACAAATTTTTAAAAACATAAATAAATTAAACGAAATAAGTAAACATACCCTGTCTTCTCACTTGAAATATTTAATCATTTGATTATCTTAATGATTGTGGCTCATAAATATTTACTTCGGTCCTTGGAGGAAAAAAAAACCCAGACAAATTTATCGAAAAGAGACACAAATAGATGGAAATGGACGATAGATCAAGATTTCGCGTCATTTTCATTCCTTAATGATAACTCAAATAACACACAGTAAAACAAAAAGCCATTTTTTTCTTTAGGCATGACCGTTCAATCACGTTACAAGCAAATGGTGACACCTTTAAGAAACTAATTAATAATATATTCACAATTCGTTAGAATTCTTGAAAATGGGGGATCAACTAAATAAACTGATACTACTTATAAGTATTATCGACTATAAATAGCATAAAAATAATATAGTAGTATAAAATATTAGTGGTATAAAATAGCATAACAGAGATGCCAACTGCTCCGAATACTCAAATTAAAAAAAACGGTAAATAGCTACAAAGTAAATTTTGCAAATACATTTAACTATTTTTGCTTGCTTTCTAAGAGGTATAACATGACATAAGTACTATAAAATGCGGTGAATTATATAAGCCTACGAATTATTTAGAAATAGTGGTGGATAAAAATCTACTCAATTGAATTTATTAAACCAAGAATCACAATAGATAAACTACCACTTTAAAATATATATTTGCTGTCCGGAGCAAGTTGGCATCTCTGGTATAAGTATAGTAGTATAAAAGTAAGTAGTATAAATATAAGTAGTATTAAAATAAACATCCTATTGAAGAATATGTGAAGCAGTCAATGTATGAAATGCTGGTATTCTGTAGAATGCTATCAGATAGAGTGAAAAAAAATTATCATATACAATGACTCTTTACGCCATGGAAATTATAATATCCCTTGCCTAGTCATTTTACTGAATATCTAGGCAATGTGTGAAATGTTGTCAGTCAATTTTGAGCACTCTTACAAGTAACTAGACCAGATTTCATACACTAACTGAAACAACATATTATTGCAATGCGTATATCAAGGTTGTTATGACCACAGTGGAAATCTCACTTTGTCGAAAAACAATAATGTTTAAGTTCTTTTTACAAAAGTTTTTCTTCGATATTTTTCCCAGCATGTCTGTTATAACAACGCACTAAAATTAATATTTAGAGTACAACAAACTGATTTTTCAGAATCATTTGGAGCCTCCTTGAAAAATTAAAATTGAACATCAAAATACAATTTTTGAATAAAGGAAGAAGAAAAATTGTTTTTATGCTTGAAAAAAAAATGGAAAATACGTTGAATGCTGGCGTATTTGCTTCACCTGTTATTTAATTTTCACCTATTATTCACCTGTTATTTTATTATTAAATGTAACAAAAACAGAAAAGTTGAAAATTTCAAAAATAGATTGCCAGTCAAAATTTGTATCAGTTTAAAGGTCAAATGTAGATTACACTTAGAATATTTTTTTAAAAAATACACTCCATTTTTGGAAACAATTTTTGTCGATCAAAAGACATTAATTTTTTAGCAGGTTTTCCAAAAAGACCAAGCCGTTCAGTTTATATTTTTAAAAAAAGGTGATCTCTCGATATTTTATTATTCAAAATTAACATACATGCATTTAAATTTACTTTATGGATGACCATTAAGCAAAAAATATAAATGAAATATGCTATGATATTATTACCGGAAAATAGAATATCTTATAAGTTCTGATGAAAACAATCGGTATCATGAATTATATAATGGCAGTATTTAAAAGATATTTTCATGTCTTTAAGTAGAAGTTGGTCAGATAATTTCTTAAAATGAAATTTAGTCTGCAAAAATGTAAATAATTTAAATTTTTATTTATATACATCAAATGTTTTAATACTACTACAAAAAAAGTATGATGATTATACTACTCCTTATAAAATATACAAAAATGTAACAAAAACAGTAAAAGATGTGTTTAAATATGCAGTGTTGTTAGCAAAAAATATTATTAATAATAATAAAACTTCATTCAATGTTTTTTTATTCATAATTTAATAAAGTAATCGAATTTTTTTTATTATAATTAGTTTTAGAAATCGAGCCATCAAAAATAATTTTTTTATGTGTATTGCATTCTCTCTCTCTTTTAAATAAAATTAAAAACAAAGTAGAATTATATTTGATGAAGCTCAGAGGGTTGTAGTTTTTTTAATAGCATCAAAAATAAAATTATATCTGTACTAGTTTAGATTTTAGAGTATAGTTTAACTATTCAGGTTAACTTTTTGAACTTTTGATTAACTTTACTATTCAGGATAACGTTTTGCTTAACTTTTCTATTCAGGATAAATTTTTGAGTAACTTTACTATTCAGGATAACTTGATTATAAGAAATCATATACACACATTTCTTTTTTAATGTTTTCCAAGTGGAAATTAATTTTTTTACTTATTAAGGGCATTTATTCCGCAAATAGATAATGTATTTGCCGCTTCTTATCTCCTTCAAAACCAAAAATTTTTGTCCAGATTTGTTTTAAACTTATTTCTATCATGTTCCAAGTTATCTTAGTTTAAAATTCTTTAGAATTTATAATTTGTTTTTCTTAAAAATTTGGGCTAGATATTTTGTAAATTACACACTTTCAATATAATTGTGCCTTCAAAACAATTAATATATTGGGTTTAAAAGATTGATACAGTCACTTGAGTCGTGGTGGCTTAGGGGATAAAGCCCTCGCCTCCCAGCGATGGCTGGTCGATTCGAATTCCGCACCCGGTTTGCATCAACCACAGTGCTGACGCAAAATATCTTCAGGGATAAACGGATCATGGGTTAGAGTCCTTTTGCCGTCAGGCTAACCGTGAGAGGTTTTCGTGATTTTCCTCTCTTTGTAATGGAAAAGTGGGTTAGATAAATCGAAAAGTATTCCACGAAGGCAAATTTCTCCCAATACTTGATTCCCTTGTCTTCTGGATTGGGTTCAAAATTACAAGGCTAAGGAGTTGAACATTGATAGTCGTAAACCCTAAATTGGGTCGACTGTTCAACGACGTTTATAAAAAAAAGGTCAATCACTTCAACAGCAATTTTTTACCCCTTTCTGCTGTTGCGAAATATTGGTTCAAAATATAAGCCAGCTTTTTCAATTTTAGCCTGTCTTTTTTAAGGAATCGCAAAAAACCAGGCGGCTTTCATTGAAAATCAGGCCGACGACAGTATGAAAGTCATTTTAAATAATTTTGTGACGTATGTTCACCTTTTGGTGCAGCATTTTGTGAAACTTTTCATTCGTTGATTTATTTTTTTTAACCCAAGTGAAGTTAAACCCAATAATTTTTAAAATTGCTAAAAACAAACCTTTTTACATTTCAAAAACTTCCGAATAATAATGGTTACCGAAACACGACAAAAAAAGGATTATTACGGTTTTAAAGTTGGCCAGCCCTTAACCATAAACTGGAAAACTTTGACCCCTTTTTTGCTTAAAAATTTTTTTAAAACAGTACTGCTAGAACTTAAAGGTTAGAGCAAAAAAAATTATAAATACATACACAAAAATAGTTTGCATAAAATATTTTACTTGAATGGTCACAAAAAATATATATATAAAAATGAAAAAAAATTATTATACTCTTTTAAGTATGATTTGATGGATACTTTTTAAAAAAAATGGTTTTTAGCGAAGAATGGTTAAAATAGAAAACTTCCAGCAAAAAAACATCAGATATTTTTCTCAGAATAAAGAAAAGTATTTTAAAAGTAAAAGTAATCTAGAGATTTAGGAGTCGCAATATTACCTAATTATTGTTGTATAAATATTTCATTGAATGTCCCTATGTAAAATAAATAATAATAGCCTAGAAGTCCTGACTTTATTTTTATTTTTAGGTAATATTTGTGTATGTTTGAGGAACATAACAGTTTAACTCGAGTTGTTGAGAGAAACCTATTAAGAATTTTATTGCACATTAAGACAGTGCTGATATAAAATATGCTCAGTGGTAGACGAATCATGGGTTAGAGTCCTTTTGCCGTCAGGGTAACCGTGGGAGGTTTTCGTAGTTTTCCTCTTCATGTAACGCAAATACGAGTTCGATCTATGAAAAAGTCCTCCACCTTTTAGTTTGTCCCAATACCTGTTCCACTTTACTTGTACGAGTTTGTAAATTTGTACTTCTAGAGTTTAATTATTATAGAGTTTTATTGTAAGTAATTTCTTGCGGAGAAAAAACGCGACATTTTAAATCAATAAACTGCCACTAAAAGTTTTAAAAAAAATAGTTTAACATAAAAATAGGTTTCTTAAAATTGAAAAAACCGTTGAGTGTAGCTACAAAATAAACAAATTTTTAATATTATATAAATTAATTTTGTGCATAATAAATTAATATATAATTTTCGTGTATAATAGTAAGTTAATTTTTATTATTATTGTATTAAAAATTAATATACAAATTTCCAATATTAAATATAAAAAAATTTGAAACCGATGTGCAACTTTAATAGTTTATAAAAGAAAACAATTTCGGCGAATTTTATATAATCATGATGTTAGAAAAAAAGTTAAGTTGCGTGCAATACAATTAAAAGGACGCAATATTTTGATGTAAAAACAGGTAGAGTTTAATTAATCTTCAAAGATTCTTTCAATATTTCATAAGACTAACTAACTTTTTAGAAATTTGCCTCTGGTAGCGAAACATCCCTCCACTCTCCATGAACCGTGGTTCAAACACTAAAAAAAGTAGCATTTCGGATGATTACATCTGAATAATTAAAAAAGAACACATGCAAAATATTTATATAAAAAAAACATCATAAAATGGTACTTGAGTTAAATCTCGTCAACAAGGAAAGCCGGCTGCCTCATTGACACCAAATCATTTCATATTGTATGCGTATTTAACGGAAAATAAAACAAAAAGTCAATATTTTTAAAAAATGGAATTTAAAGTTTCAAAACATGGATTAGTATAGTTTGCCGCACAGTTTATTCATAAAAATAACTAAAGGTTTTGGCGAAAATGGTTGATGGAGTTTCGCACCAGTACCCATAAAATTTATCCCCTTGTCTATTTATTTATTTTCTATTTATTTATTTTAACCCTTTTTTCCGCTGCGCCCGTAATAAGATGACTGGATATAAAATGATATCCAGGAACGATAAGTGACTATGTTTTTTTTTTTAAAAAAAAAGGAATTATTTCGTTAAACACGAATGTCATTCAAATAAATTGTAGAAAGTGAATAATTGGGTTGACTGATATTTTTGAAGATAGGAGAGATTAAAATACAAGATGACTCACACATATATAAAAACATAAAGTTTTTAAATTAAAATAAGTTATGATTTAAAACAAAATTTTTTTAAGTAAAAAAAAAAAAGGATAAATGTAATTTTTCATGATTTTCTGAAACATTTTTTAAGAATTGCTTCTGTTGTCCTTTTATATTTCAACTAAGGTTTCAACCTCTCATAAAATACTGGAAAATCCGTCACTCGAAATTTCTTAAAAAATCAAAACGAGAAGCCGAGACCATTGCAGCAAGATAATTGATTAAATGTGAAGGTCAACTGATTAGGATTATTGACATAAGATTCGTGGGATAACTTAATGATTCATATCTTCATTATCAATTAAAAGGATGTAATGTGGGTCAGATTCACAAATTGATCATTTGAACATCAATGGATGGGAAATTAACGATTACTTTGAAATAAAAAAAAAAAGCCATAATTTTGAAATTTAATAAATCTCGATTTATAAGAGTGAAAGTGTATGTTCGCTCATAACTGGAGAAAGGAGGCACCGATTTGGATTGCGTTTTTCTTCTTCCGGAAACATTTTCAAGGGGTGATTTCTAAGCAATCAACGGCAGTTCGGACAGAATATCGAAAACATTCACTGATGAAAACCATTGTTATAGATTAAATAATCACGGAAAGTGTTCTTGCAAAATGTTAAAAACATAGATGAAGGCGAAACCACTAGGGGAAAAAATGAAATATCTTAAAACCTAGCTGAACTCATGGTTATAGGATAGAAACAAATATGCAGGCTCACATAAGTGATCAAAAATTCACCGTCACTATAGTTATGTTAAACATAAATGTAAATACTTATGCGTAACATAATGAAACTTAAATGTAAATACGAAATTTTCTTTTTGGCATTTCAATTTCAAGATTTTTGAATTTATTAAATTCTAATACTAAAACATTTTATTGCGAATTATTTTATAACCGTTGTTGAACAGCCGACCCAATTTTGGGTTTACGACTACCAATGTTCAACTCCGCAGCCTTGTCATTTTGAACCCAATTCAGAAGACAAGGGAACTCCTGCATCGAATTTCGGGAGATATTTGCCTTCGTGGAGGATTTTTTGATGGAGGTAACCCGCATTTGAGTTACATGGAGAGGAAAACCTCGCACGGTTAACCTGACGGCAAGGGGATTCTAATCCATGCTCCGTCTACCACTGAGAATTATTTACGTCCGCACTGTGGATGGTGCAAGCTGGGTGCGGAATTCCAATGTACCAGCCATCGCTTGGATTCGAACCCGGTTCACTTCATCATTGAAAGGCGAACGCTCTATTCCCTGAGCCAGTGCGGTCAATGCACCTGTTAATAAAAATGATTAATTGTTCTCATCTTTTTTGATCACGAATTCTCAAACTTTACGTTATTATTATCGTGACGTGAGAGGGGGGGGCACACGTTTTATTTTTAAAAAACTGCTCTTCTATTTTAAGTTTTATACATACATTTATGGGTAAATATGCATTCATATAAAAAATAAATATGCGTATCTGCATAAAACGTGAAATAAACGAATTTGTTCATTTAAACCTTCATCTTTTTATGCCGTTTTCGACAGCGAATTTTTAATTTAAGAATTCCGATATTATCAAATACTTGCAATTTTTTAATGGATTGATGCATTTTTATTTCCTTTAAGAAATTTAAGTACATCGAAAATACGTTCCTCTGCTTTTGAAGAACATCAATGTTTCACACGCGTGTGCATTCGCATGTAAAAGTGTGGCCGAAAGTGATTTAATCATCTATGTTTCATAATGGCTAGTTTAAATATTAGTCAAATACGTAATTTCAGTCAACTACAGGTACAGGGTTTGCATCCAATAACGAACGCGAGAGAATTTGTACTCATCTAGTTCGAAAAATTAATTACGTTAGAGCCGTGTTTTCTAAACTAACGTTAAAAGTAATTGCCAGGAATCACTACTAACTACTGTTTCTTTTTTTTTTTTTTTTAATAGGTTGGTACCTGCAGTCTCTGGCCAAATTGTTAGACGTACTATAAGATTCTATGTAAAATCTTAATTATACAGCTTTATTGTTTTTAAACGATTTGCTCTTGTTTACGTCCGTGTATCCAATTGGTTAACATTGTAAAAAAATCTCCGGAATAAAAACCCATTACATGCAGTGCCGGATTAAGCACACGCGGGGCCCTAGGCCATTCGAATTTTTGGGGCCCTTAGATTAAATTTTTTTCTCATATATTTTTTATTTATTCAAATATAAAAGTATTTACACATCTTTTCATTCAAGAAAGAATATTTAAAATAAAAATAAATAATAATAAATTGAATTTTACTTTATTTTGCTAAATTAGAACTAAAAAATAATCATAACATGTCATAATCATAACATATATATTTGAAATTGATTTTTTTTTCAATCATTGATTTTTTAATTTTTTAAAATTTATTTTCAAAAAATCCATTTCAAGGGGGCCCCTAATCATTGGGGGCCCCAGGCCATGGCCCAATGGGTAATCCGGCGCTGATTACGTGTGTATTTAAATATAAAAGTATTGCATATAAACTAGTGCAAAAGATGTCCTTATAAAAACACTACAGTGTGTCTATTCATTTCGTCAAATTATCGTAATATAATAACATAATACATAATATATATAATATAATAAAATATAATGAATGTTCTATAATTGTATAATAGATCGTCTGATTTATCCAGTCGTCGAATTTATATTATGTATCGCCTAATTTAAACAATTGATACACTAATGTAAACAAGTGCAGACAGTCTCGTAAAAACAATAAAGCTGTATAGTATCACCTAATAATTATAATTTTAAATAAAATCTTAGAGTGCATCTAATAAGTTGGCCAGGGACTGCAGGTACCTTGAAGTAAAGTTCGTCAATAAGTAGAAACAACTCCCAAGTTCTCGTTTTCAAGAGATCACCGCCCAGTGACCGACGCTACAGGACTCCAAGTATTTGAAAAATGTTGCAAGCCAGTACCTCCCCCTTTTCCAATTTTTTTCCCCTTCCAAATTTAAAATTTTATTGAATACCACCAGGCATAAAAATCAAATGATTACATTTGGAATGCTAATTACAAAGTGTATGAAATACTAATTACAACATAATAAAAATTTATAAAAACTTTTTTAAAGGAATATCAACATTATAATAAAAATTATAGCGGATTTTTTTTTTAAGCAACTTAATAATTTTGGACCAGAGTAGGCGAACAAGACAAAAATTTAATGTTCTCAAAATTATTGATTTTCCTTTTTTTTTTTTAAATATTGTTTGTTAAAAAAATATGTTTATAGGTTTTTATTTTTTAATTATAAATTCCTAGATTAACTTTCTGTGTGGTTATAAGTTCTCTATGAATAAGCTTGATGTGTGAGCTTCACGCCAATACTCCCAAAGAGTTCACGCAAGTCATAAACAGAGGAGGGAGTGACCTTTAAGAATGACCATGTGGTCTCTTCTCATTTAGTCTTAAATTAATTCTTTTCAATTTAGTTTTATGTCATGTTAGTTTTATAGAAATAGGCAGGATTTCTTTTTGTGAATGAAACATCAGTTTCGAATTTAGAAAAGCAATCAGATCATTTTTCTTGTCCTACTTTAATCTACTTTTTAATCAAAAATAAACATAAAAAATGTAAATGAATGCCTTTTTAACAGTGGAAATAAAAATATGGCCACCGAAGCCGACGTCTTCAGGGGGTACCAACTCTGGAAGCCATAGAACAAAATCTTTTCTATTGAGAGAGCCAGACAATTCTATTTTGAAAAATTATTTTGATTAAAATTTAGGCAACTATTCTATGGCTTCCGGAGCTGGTACCCCCTGAAGACATCGGCTTCGGTGGCCATATTTTCATTTTCATTGTTTTCTTTTTTCTTTATTGCTTCAATTATTCTTTCTTTTGAAAATACTGCTGCTTTGCGAGTTTTTTACAAAGAAAGTTCTGTTATTATAGAATTAAATACTTTGTATTCTTTTACTTTCGAATAGTATATCTTGATATGTTATTCATTATTTTACACTATTTAACTATTTCTGTTTTTTTCCCTTCCTAAAATTCTTGAATAGCTATCTTAGAAATCGAATTTTAAAAAGGACAAATCTTTAAAATTCGATATCAAAGAAACTATTTGACCGATTACGTTTTTAAATGTTTTTTGCCATAAAAAATGACATTCTTTAAATTGATTACCTCCCATTTCAAAATTATTTTGACTGTTATTAAATGAAGTAATTAAAAATAATAAATAAGTATTCAACTTTTTTGCATGTAATTATCTTTGGATTAAACATTTTATAATTGTGAGCACATTTTTTTTTAATTCACTTTAAAAGTTTCCACATTATGGCGAAGTACTCAAAAAGTAAAAATGACATTAAGGAGTCCAAACATTCGACAGCATTCTTGATCAAACGGTTAAAGCCCTACTTAAATTTTACACAAGTTTTGTAACTTAAACTAACATGCATAATTGAGGTCACCCCCTCGAACCATTCCTAGAACGTTAAAATCCGATTATTAAATCAAAAGTCATTCGGAGTGTTTATTTCCCCCACGCAATGTATATGTATATGAACCTGGGAGTCAAATGATAATATAATGTGAATTTGTTGACATAAAAACTTAACATTTTATGTAGAAACTACTCTTATTTCGTCTTAAAATATAATTTTAATTTAAGTTTGTTGGTTCAACATTTCAGCTGATCTTTTAAAGGGGGCTATTTAGAAACACTAAGGACCATAATTCTCAAATTAAGGCTAACTATTTGGGGGTCAGCCGAAAAAAAGGCATTTTTATTCAGAGAAAGTACATTTTTACGTCTGATTTCATAACTTAAAATATCGTCTGCCCTAATTAGCAGCGTTGTGGCCTCTGCTTAGTGCTTCCAATAAATCTACCCGATTTATCAAAGCTATAAAAATATCTAGAAATTCTAAAATAAATAACTGCGTTCTATCAAACAACCATTTTATTATAAAACTTTAGAACAGCAATCTTTTTACGTTGCCACTCAAAATTATAAAAAACACTTGATAATATTATGTTAATGACACTTTTAACTAATAATGTCATAAGCAATAGTTTGCATTAAGTTTATTCCATAATAATCATATATAATCCTTGCATAAATAATCGTTTGGTTATTTATAGCTTCATATAACACTAAGATTGAGTTTTAGTACGCTCAAATCCTATCATTAAATCAAAAGTTATTCAAAGTATTTTACTTTTTTCCAGAAACTGTACATGTAAACTTGTGTGTCAAATGTTAATATGATGTGTCAAATGTTAATATAATAAAATACTCCTATTTCGTCTCACGAATCTAATTTTAAGTTTTTCATCGAAATTGCAGCGAATTTTTTGAGGGGGCTATATAGAAACATGATAAGAAGACTAATTTCCAAGATAATTAATAAATATTAAATAATTACCAAGATATAAGTAAATTTAATGTTGACAACGAGAAGCATCAAAAGTTATTTTGTGGGGATTTAATTAATAACGATTATGTCAACCTTCATCTATCAAAAGGTACGTCAAGATAGAATCAAGTTAACATGTCTCTTATATACTAGTGAATTGATATTCAATATTTATAGTGGTAGTTACGTCACGATTTTACATATTTTTTCTTTGTATATTTAAAATAGTTATTAAAAGAGATTTTCTTGGAAACTTAAGTTAGACGGATGTATTTTAAATACAATTTTTGCATTCATCACTTTGCGCATGAAACTGACAGTTAAGTTCTAAATCATTTAACTAATCGCTTTAACCGTCATTTATAATCGTATATTAATGTAATTGCACCAAAAAAATAATAATAGCAAAACGGTTAATAAGATCAGACACCGATTCAAATAATTTTATCTTAAAATGTAACGTAGAATTAAATTTAGAAATCAAGCAAAATCATAAACATACTAATAACAGTGCAGATAATTTTAACCTTTAAATTAAGGATACAAAAATATTTACAGGAAAAAAGCAATAAATTTTATTTCTGCTGGTAAAGAACAATTTTTTTTTTTGAATGATAATTTTAAAAACGTCGAAATATCTTTAAATGGGTACTTGCACTCCAAAAAGAAGAAGACAACCAATACCCACACATGTGACTTATGACGTCTGCAGTAGCTAATCTTTATCAGCAATATGGAGTATTAAAGCTGAGCCAAGTTTTTCCACATAACTCAAAATGTTAATTAACGTGAAGTTAATTAAATATAGAGCAATATAGCACATCAAATTTGTTGAAATATAATTCTTTTTAGTTTTACTTCTTTTACTTAACTTAGATTTATTATTTGTTTATGCATTTTATTGTAGCTGCGATATATTTTTGTTTTGTGTACCTGGCAACTTCGATGCATAATTAGTTCTACCTGGCCTCCTGAATCTCTTGGTGGAAATATATCGTGGTAGAATCGAAATCTCTGTGAAAGAATATAGACCTTGTTACTCAAGAGAATTGGTACTGGACATGCTTGGCTTACTCGAAATAGAATGGAAAGAACAGTTGCTAATGCAAACAAATGCCACGTTTCAACAACCAATCAGGATCGAGATACACTACGTACGTCACTTGCAGGTATCACATTATAAGAAAGATATAATAAGGGAAAATATCATTAATGTTCATTCATGAGAACAACTTAAAAGATATTGTCGGAAACATGTTCATTAAAAATATGAATTTTGTTAACAGTCCCGACTATCTGCAGCAAGTAGTGAAAGCTTTTTTTTTTTAACAAAATAAAAGCTTTAAAAAAATATATGGTCTACAAAGACTCTAGCGAGATTAAATTCTTTGGCAATAATTTCTATCGTAAATTAAAACGCAAAAACAATTTTTTAGGAAATGTCTGTAACACTGCTCTCGTCTGCTACGGCACGAAGAATTAAATTGTAATGTTTAGGCTTATATGCCATGTATGTATATCATAAAAGATTATGCCTATAAAAAATATTACTTCGTATAACGAATATTTATTTTTAGAATATTTAAGGTGATATTATATATATCAATTTTCTTCTGTCAAATCCTGTTTCAGCAATTTTTCTAATTTGAAAAAATAAATCAAGAGAATTTAAAAGAATTATGAATATTTTTTTATTTTTAGAATTATGTTATTGAATAAAATTAACGATAATATGAATCATAATTATAGTGTTGTCGTTGAATATTATAAGTTTCTTCTATTTTGATGTGAATATGTATAAAAGTTCAGACGAATAATTGTTTAATTATTACATATCGTTCTTTAGTTACTGAGGTTGAATTACTGTCTCAGTTCTTTGACACATTACTGTATTTCTATAATAATGCAAGAGATTACTTTTAAGCAATTCGTATTGAACTTATAACTTTAGATAATTCTGTTTTCATTTTATTTTTTCCCCTTTATCACTTAAAACGACTTAATTCTTTTGCATATCAATAAATACGTATTTCTATAATTAGGCAAACGATCGTATAATAAAATAAATACATATTTCTATAATTACGCAAACGATCGTGTGATAAAATAAATTCATATTTCTATAATTACGCAAACGATCGTATGATAAAATAAATACATATTTCTATAACTATGCAAACGATCGTATGATAAAAAAATGCATATTTCTATAATTATGCAAATGATCGTCAAACAATTTGCGATTTTAAAAAAGTTTAAACTTACCTAAAAGGCACATTAAGGAACCACATAGACTAAAAGGCCATATAGCTTGCTCCCTGCTGATATTGTACACTTGCACTACGGAAACATAAATAATGCCCGCTGACCGGTGCAGGCCAACGGTCAAGAAACTGAGCCAGAAGCATGCAAATGCAATGAACCACGAGTAAAGTGGTTCCCTTTCCACATTAATTGTTCCAGTGTTTGCCATCGTTGTTGGCTTTCTTCTGACTGATCGGGGGAATATCGTCTGCTCGAGTTATAACGGAGGTAGCGCCACCGGCGAAGGACTTTTTCGAGTGTCGTAAAACAACAGTAAAATTGCCTCTTAATTAGTGTGTGGTTTCGTTGTTGGGTTTGTTTGTTTATTTTAAAATCACCGCCTCTTGAATTCGCGCATCCTTGAAAACACTGCTTGAATTAGGGAAAAGAAATGGAAGGATTTTCCGCCTGTTTATGGGCTATAAATATAATTTCTTTTTTAATTTTAAAAATGGAGACGCGAATTGAATATCGAACTAGTCAGGTACTAAACAAGTGTATATTTTTAAAATTTTTAGTTTCCATTTATTTGGTATTCAACGAGGCGCTTAATTTGCGTGCAGTTATCATAACTGCACGTATAAAATCGTTGTTTTTAAATTTAGCTTTCTTCACAACTCTTATTGTATATTTATTATCGTTAGTATTCAATAAGACTTAACTAGTTAGTTAGGATATACTTATAACTACTCTTTTAAAATCCTTATAAACTTCTTTATACTAAAAATCATTATTTTATGTGATAAAATAAATAGGTCGCCATAAAAACACGCATTTTATTGTAGTTTATTGTGACAAATATGGTGCTGCCCCTTTTTTCTTCAGGTTTACGACCCTTTGGATTTTACGTGTTTCACTCCTGTTGCTTAGCAACGATCTGAACTGAAAAGTCCAGTGTTCCCCTTTTAATCTACAACACTACTTAATTTTTTTTAAACCTTAAAATAAACTATAAATATAATATAATATCTTATATATGATATAATGATATGATATAATATCAAAACGTAAATAATATCGTAAATACGATGTGAATATAATATCGTATGCATTTGATAAAGATCATAGTCGGTTCTATTTCCATTGAAGTCAACATTCATTCTTATCTAATGGGTTTTTTTTCAATGAATTGCCACAGAACTAACAAAAAAATATTTTAGAGTTTGAGTTTTTGACTAACAAGGTAGGTAGGAACGTCGCACTAGAGCTGTACAATGAGCTATTGGCGACGGTCTGGAAAATATCCCTGAGAATGTTCTGAAGACATGCCACCGCAATTTTGATCCTCTGCAGAGGGGATGACTCTCCTGCTTGGGTAACCCGACGACCAGCACCCGAAATCGAGCACTTTACGGTAGAACAGTTTAACGAGGACCTATACCGCGCACCCTTGGTTTCTACGCAGACTGATCAAAGTGGTCACCCACCCGCTTACTGACCGCAGCCAGTGATGCATGACTTCGGTGTTTCACTGGGAACAGATGTCTTTACGATCAGTCCACTGCGGGACTTTTTGACTGACACACTAGGGAATGGGAAATAACATTATTTCGGTAGCCACTGTATTCGACCAGGTCAGGCAAAGTGACCCTATAAGCTTATACAATGTATGCGTACGATACACAAGCAAATAGATTTATTGCTTTCACATACCATTGCACTTTCACACAATGAACTAGACGTCTTCCAGTTACTTTCAGAGCGATAGTCGATCGCGTGCTACTCTATATAGCCTGGACATTTTCAGTAGATCTTGTTAAGTTTGGCTAGCCTTAATTTCTCCAACAAACTGCCGAATGTAAAGGTAAGATTTAAAAAAAAAATTTTGTTTTTTTTACAGGTAGTAGGACTCAAAAACGGTATAGTAGTATAAAAGCTTTTTAACACTAAACATAGCAACACTTAATCTATTAATCTACTTAACCACTTAAGTAACGCTATTTTTACAATAAATATTATTTCTTCTAATAACTTGTGCTGTCTTGATTGTTTCAACATTTTTCTGGGTAAAAACTAACAAGTTAGTTAAAAATGAAGTAAAGCTATCAATATAAAATATAAACTACTTGCCAAAACATTTTGTCACTTTTTCTGACACAAAAATGCCAATCTAAAATGTTAGGTACGTTCTTAAAATTTGAATTCACAGTTATTCTGATTGAACTCACTACGCAACAGTCTTTTCAGAAATGTGGTGCTACTCATCGAATGCAATACGTTGAACACGCATTACATCGTCATTTCTGATCCGATAACCTTATGAAGCACCAAATTGTTCTCCCGGTCATAATGGAATACTAACTATACATATTTGTTAGAAAAAGTAATGCAGTCAAATGTGCAAAAAAGATAAGATGATAAGCTCGTTTCGGATACAAAAATTCTTAAACGGTCATTTGACGATATGTTCAGTGTTCAGTTTCATACGTCAGATCATACGAACGTAAACCTGAGTGAATGTACGTAGAAGTGCTTCTCTCTAATCACGTTGTGAAAAAACTGGGCATTTAATCAATACAAACTAAAAAGAAATGAATTGTAAGAATAGTTATAGGTACGATAAGAATATTTTTAAGAACTATTAAGGAACTTCACACCTACTCATTAACTTGTCCACAAAACCCTGAAATGGTTGGCACAGTTTATTTCAGATCGATTCTGTCTCTCCTTTAGTATTACCCCAGGTTTTATACTTTCAATATCTTTCATAGTTCACTTGTATTATAATACAGGTTACTGCTTTTGCTTGCTGTTAAGCCTGCACAAGCAATAATTGCAGTTGAAAACTGATTGCGAAATTATTTTTTTCACCTGCCCGACCCGCTATGGAACGAATGACCGATCAAAGCGGCAGCATAAAAAATTAAGAAACTGGAGAGGATTGATATTCGTTTACAAGAAAATGCAACTAAAACTAATCAGAAACTGAAACTAAGTAACCTGCACTGTTCATCTACAGCAGCAAGAGTAAGCGACTGCAAACAAATTTATTTAAGCTACTTCTAGATTTCGCTAAACTAAATTATGTGGACCAGAAAAAAATAATAAATATGAAAGAAAGTAAAAATAAATCAAATGATTAAATACAACGCATAAAATAAACATAAAACTTATGTTCTTTTATCGGACAATATTATTGCAGCGACACTCATGAAAACAATTTAATAACGCGTAATTTTAAAGGCTATCACGCGATGAGCACAACAGCAAAGTATTAACCTAATCATGCGCAGTAACGGTAACTATGTATCGAATATATTTATGAAAATAAAACACTAGTTCACACATAAATGAAATTACAGAATAGTGTAAGTTTTAAATTTAACGTTAAAATGTAAATTGCCGTTATACTTATAAAATAAATTTTTTTGTTAGAAAACACATGTAAAATCTAATATGGCTTCCTTCGGCCACCTAAAAAATATAATTACAAAACACATACTTAGAGCCGTGATGGCTCTGGGGATAGAGCGTTCATCTTCCAATCAGATGAACTGGGTTCGAATCCCAGTTGATACGAATTCCGCATCCGGCTTGCACCGACCACAGTGTTGACGTGAAATATCCTCAGTGGTAGACGGATAATGGGTTAGAGTTCCATTGCCTCACGTTCCATTACCAACTCTAACCCATGATCTGGGGGGAGGTTCTCGTGGCCTTCCTCTCCATGTAACGTAAATGCGAGTTAGCTCCATCAAAAAGTCTTAAACGAAGGCAAAATTTCACCCAATACCCAATCCAGAAGACAAGGGAACTCCTGGATCGACCCAATTTTTTGGGTTTACGACTGCTCATGTTCAACTCCGCAGCCTTGTAGTTTTGAACCCAATCCAGAAGACAAGGGAACTCATTTATTAAGTATTCGGAGAAGTTTGCCTTCATGGATGACTTTTTGCTGGAAAAAAACCGCACTTGCGAAAGGCAAAGTTACTCTAACCCATGATTCGTCTACCATTGAGGATATTCTTACGTAGCCTCGTAGTTTTTTATTTAAAGGAAGAAAAAAAACACACCTTCGAACAAATAGTAATTTCGAAAAAAAAGGAGAAAGAAATTTGTTAAAAGTGTAATTTAAAATGGGCCTGTCATCTCGTCAAATTTCAACACTGTAGTTTCATCACAGCGGGCAGGACATCGACCAACATTTTTTTTACTACAAGTTCTACCGCTAACTAATAATAGGAGCCGTGATTGCTCAAGGAATAGAGCATTCGCCTCCCAATAAGGGTAAGCGGCTTCGAATCCTAATGATGGCAGATCGATAAAAATTCCACGCCCAACTCGCACAAACCATGGTACTAACGTAAAATATCCTCAGCGGTAGGCGGATCATGGGTAAGAGTCCTCTATCCATCAGGTTAACCGTTTAAGGCTTTCGTGGTTTTTCTCTCCATATAACTCCAATGCGGGTGAGTTCCGTCAAAAAGCCCTCCACGAAGACAAACATTTCTCCTGATACTTGATCCAGCAGTTCTCTTTTCTTCTGGATTGGGTTCAAAATGACAAGGCTACGGAGTTCAACATTTGAAGTCTTAAACTCAAAATGTGTCGGCTGTTCAATGACGGTTATTAAATAATGGACTTTTTGTAGTGCGTTAGACTCGTGTGATAATGGAAGTTCGAATCAAGCCAGCCGAAAAATACCTGTGTATGAAATGACGACTGGGACATGTTAAATCTTCTGTCGGGGTTACAAAGTGCTCTAAGTTCCCTTAGCAAGTCAATAATTCTGTGTACTGATCCAGCAGTTCTGTTGTCTTCTGGATTGGGTTCAAAACGACAAGGCTATGAAGTTAAACATTGGTAATCTTAAACTCAAAATTGGGTCGGCTGTTCAAAATAAAATAAAACTAATTATGGAATATTATTTTCTTGTGTTCTTCCTAAACTCCTTGCATATTTTCTACACAGCTTCATAATTTCAGGTTTCTAAGTTTCATAGATTTTAAGCAACAAGGTAAAATGTAGCATAAAAGAAAAGAAAAAAAAACAATTGAGAAAAACTTAGCAAAAAAAGCATTTAAAATTGGAAGTAATATAAATTCATAATTTCGAAAAAGAAAAAAAAACAACCTTTGTTAAGCATATAATGGCCCTTTCTAGCTTGCCAAATTTTTACTCTGTCCTTAAAATGTGCTTATAATGAGCTTACACTGTGTTTCCGTTGTAACTATTTTTCCCCTTCAAAAAATATGTGTAATAAAAAAAAAGTTTTACGTTATAGTCTCATCACAATTAAAATATTTAACAATCAAGTGATATTAGTAATTTTTTTACTAATTTAATGCTAATGCTCAGCGTTAAAAAATAATGATAGTTAACTTTAAGCATAGAAATAGCATTGAACCTATAAGGGCACCATCATTTTCAATACCTTTATAGGTGATTCTCAAAACAGGCGATTCTCAACTCAAATGATTCTCAAAACACAATAATCAGCTTGTGAGTCAAATGGTTGTTGTTGTTCATTTACGTCGCACTTGAGCTGCACAATGGGCTACTGTCTGGGAATCATCCATGAGGACGACCTGCACGCGAGCACTTCACGGTAGAACAGTTTAACGAGGACCCATACCGCACACCCTCGGTTCCTACGCAGACTAATCCAAGTGATCACTCATTCAGTACTGCTTGACTTCTGTGATCTGTTGAGAACCGTGTCTCAACGATCAGTCCACTGCGGGACGAGCCAAATGGTTTAAAAACAACTAAAAACAGTAACCTGGAAGTATAGACAGTCAAGAGCTTGCAGCGCTCCCTAGTATAGAAAACACCATCCTCTCTTATTAGTACGCACAGGTACTAATTAGTATGTATATTGTGCATGGAAGAGCTCTTTTTGAGAGGGCTGAAGTAGGAGTGTTGGAGTGGAACACTTGTCGAAGTAACAACAGTTCGATAGGAACAGTTGCTGAACGACAATTATTTGAGATAACTTGAATGTAAAGCGATTACAATAGAAAATTAACCTGTGTAGAGCTTTTAATTTAGTTTAAAATCGAAATAAAACATATAGAATTTTGTCAAAAAAAAAAAAAAAAAAACTCCAAAGAAAAATCAGCATTTGCTTGGAAAACCATTCATCTTAATGATTAGATGAATCAATGTCTGAAATGATATTCAATCTCTTAGGATCAAATTATTTACTACACAAATATGTTTTTATATTTTATAACGTTCGTTGGTTTACTTCTACTAATGTTCAACTCCGTAGCCTTGTCATTTTTAACCCAATAAAGAAGTCAAAGGAACTCTTGGATAAAGTATTAAGAGAATTTTTGCTTTCGTGGAGGACTTTTTGATGGAACCTAACTCGTGGAGGACTAACCCGCATTTGCGTTACATTGAGGGGAATATCACGGAAACCTCCCACGTTTACCCAGACTGTAAAGGGGATATTTCATGTCAGCATTATGGCTGGTGCAAGTCGGATGCGAAATTCGTATCGATCCACCATCGCTGTAATTCCAACCTGGATCACCTCATTGGAAGGCGAACGCTCTTACCCCTTGAGCCAGTGTTTTCCCAAATTATGGTTTTGTGCACCCCTTCTAAAATTTTCGTAACGCTGCGTATCACTAATAAAAAAATGAATGCATTTTTTACTATAAGAAAAATTGCACAAAAGTTAAAAATCGCAACTGGTTGATGACACCACTAAATTAACTGTTAACTCTGCAAAAAATAGCCGATAGAAAAATACGTAATCGTAAATTTTCATGATTAGCTTTGTTTTTAACACAGGAAGCAGTGTTGCCAGATTGGGCTACAAGTAGCGGATTGGGCTACTTTTAAAAGTCCCCGCTACTGAAAATCGAATTTGAGCTCCCCGCTACTTTTTGGGCTACTCATTATTTTTCAATCGCTACAAATCGTAAAAATGTGCTACTTTTTTTTCTTACAGAAATATTTTTTTTAATTTTTTCCCCTTCCCATTATAAAATGATTCCGAAAAGTGTGCAGTTTCTTTACCTTTTTTAAAAATAAAATTTTTTATTGTTGAAAACGCATATGCTTCAGTTGTGGATTCATGATTTGTTTTGCTGCTGGGAGTCTATTATCTTTCCATATCTATGTTTCGAATCGTAAGCTCGTGAAAGCGAAGGGATATATGGGTGATTCTTTGGAAACATGACAATTCGGAGAAACAAAAATTTCTTCAAATTTAAAGTCTTCAAAATAATTTTTTTTGTATATTTATTTAGTTACATTTATTAATATCTTACAGACGGCAGTGTGGTTTATTGACATTTTCTGAAGAAAAAAATAAATAGAAACTCACCAAATTTTGAATGCCAGGAAAATGACTAAAAGGTCAGTAAAATGACATTTGCCTAGAAGTTAAGAAAACAGTCATTTTAAGCTAATAGTAAGTAACACAACTTAAAAAACTAAAAAAAAAAAAGCAAATTTTATTAAAAAAAATATTTCAAGTCATTTCATTTTACCACTTTATTACATAGCTTAATTTCTACACCCAAGCAGTGTTTAAATACTGACAGAATTAAATTGTATACAGTGATGTTCCTAGTTTATCCTTTATATTTTTAACTATCCGTGTTTTGAAAAAAAATAACCTAAAGCCTTTGCGTCAGAAAGACCATGAATTGTTTAAATTAATTACTTTATCCACTGTAGAAAGAATCAAAAAATTTTTGTTGTTATGTACAGAATAAAATTGTGTATAATAATCAATTATTGAATAAATAAATAACTTTAATTACATACGAGCATATTACAATCTTTCATAAACTGGGTATTAGGTTGATATCTGTTTTCTCTCTCTTTACATTATAATGTTTAAATTTTTTTCTTATAACTGTGTTAATGTCCTGGAACTTATAAGCCAGAAAAGTGGCAACCAGGATAATGACAATTTAGTCATTTTACAGCATTTAACATTACTTTAAGATTTTGGCCTAAGACGTTTACTTTCTGCAGAAAACATCAGGATTTCTTGAAATAACTCAGATAAATGTAAATAGTTTATTATTAATGATTTCAAGAGGACAGTAAAATTTTTTGAAATACATTTTGACTCAGAAAGTTGGTTCTTTCTTAACCGGTTAACGACCAGCGTCATATTTTTAGGACAGTTCCTTTTTTCAAAGACATTCATTGTGGTGGGAAACTTTTTTTAGTATTTTTATTTATCTGGGTGAATTAAAGGATTTTCAGATACCACAATGATTTAGTTATTTCTGATTAGATCTAGAATTCTAAGGAACAAGAGGGTTTTGATCTATCAAAGACTTTTTGAATGCCTTAACAGTAGAAAAACCAATTAATTTCGATAATATATTATGCCACTTTTTCCATAAAACCACTTTTTGTATCATTTCAATTTATAAATTCGGGACAAAACGGGTTAAACTGACCTTTGAATATTCTAATCAATCTCTTAACCTAAGATATTTATTGCTGACGCTATTTCGGTTATAAATTACTAAAAATAATTGCCAGGAAAATGACTGAGTTTCATGTGACGGACAAATTATTGACAGAAAAAAAATTTTTCGACAAAGTTTTTTGAAATAATTCTGCATATATTCTAGAAATGCTTACAACGGTTGAGATAAAAAAAAAAAAAAAAATTAGATATTGAAAAATGTATGGGAAGTTTTGAAGATAGTTACTATTGGAATTATTGTTTAAGACACACCAGGAAAATGTCATTTTGATATTCAATTAAATATTTTAACTATACAAAACAGTCAATGCTAGTGCAAAGTCATTTTAAAATGCTAACAGCAATGCTATTTAATATTTTTTTTAAGAAAAAAGTTTTTTAGTAGTATAGTATTAGACCTTGGAGCAAGAGACTGTGAATTGTCATATTTCGTGAGAATCACCCATATATGATTAAAATGCACAGCGATTATGATGGAAAAAAATCTTTAAACCCAACTATTATTAACCGTTTATCTCCCATAAAAATAAATCACGTGACCTTTAATCTGAGTTAAAACGAAACATTGAATTTGACTATATATATATATATATATATATATATATATAATTTTTTGGGCTACAAAATGTTCGAATCCGCTACTTTTGGAGCTCCCATTCGCTACTTTTTAATCTTAAGTTCTGGCAACACTGACAGGAAGGGCGGAAAGTACCCCCTTCAACTCTATTCGAAATCATTAGTTTGTGGAGAAGGAGCAACAGGTGTTAACAAATTGCTGATTACCTCAAAGCTGCATGTTTCCCCAAGAAGTTAAACAATTTTGGTGACTCATAAACGAATTTTAGTGTCGATTATTTTTTTTCTCTCTACTTTTCAACGAAATCGCAAAATTTAAAACTCCCGTAAATTATAATATTTTGATTTAGTTGCAACATTAAGAAATATTTCCATTGCCCTAGATTTGAAATGTTGTATCGTAATGTTGTTATGCAAATAGGTGAATTTGAAATGGTGTTATGCAAATAGTAAATATTTCCTTGACATACAATTATTATTACTCTTAATTTTTAAAATTTTTGTTCTGCGTTACATTCTTTTTTTTCCAACTCGTCAGAACTAGTGAAAGATATTGTTTTAGATGGAAAATCGCAAAATTAAGAGTCAATATTAAAAAAAAAAAAGTGCTTTAAATGTGAACATTTTCCAAAATAGCAGATAACTCTAATAATGAGGAAAAGAAGATTCTTGTGATTGATTGTTGAATATTTTTTTCTCGATAATTATTTGTTTCTTTTAATATTTTTTTTTACGTTTTCAAAGATTTATTGTGTGATTCAAATTTGAACTTAAATATGTTTCATTCTCTTCAAATTTAAAGTTTGCTTTAAAAATACACAAAATTTATGTTTATATTATATATTTTGTGCATTGAGTCAAGTATCTCAATGAGCAAATAAAGTTATTATCTATACGTGGTCTTAGTCATGCTTTTTCTTTCTCGTAACATTCTCTTGAAATGCTTACTACAAGAACTCAAGAATTGTAGATGATTTATTTTTAATTCTACTTAGTAATTCTTTTTCATATTCAATGCAGTTGCAAAAAATATTTATTTCTACAAAAACATTGGAAGTAAGAATAATTAACTAGTTTTGTTTTCGAAATATTTATGAAAATTCTAAAATTGTTGAATTTATTTTGATGTTGGTTTTTATTTATTATATCTTGGTCCTAAAATATAAAACTTCATTCATTATTAAAAAAAAGAAGAAAAAAAACTTTGTTTTTAAATATTATATTTTCACTTAATGATATAAATAGTGTGGAGAAATAACTAAGCAGAAACAGTTTTTCTGATAGTTTTATGTTTTTATTTTGATTTATTTCGCAATCGCTTTCAATAAATAAGCAGAATCCTTATAATCGCTTTGACCTTGACAAAAAAGGTTCTATATTTATCTACCGATTTGTAACACAACTGATTGTTTACTTTAAAGTCAGTTTAGGTGATTAATGTAGTATGTTGTAAAAAGTTTTTTTCCCATAAAAAAAAATTCTTTTTAATATACATATATTGGGGTCTTTACCGGTTGTTTTTGCAATTAGAATTTACTGTTTTTACAGACAGATATTTTTTCCAAAAAAATAAAAATTAAATAAATAACTAAAAATTTTAACTAAAAATTAAAAATTTTATACAATATATATTTACTAAGAATCTGCGCAAACCATGTCCTGATTTCTTTTAAAAAATAAAATTAGAGATTATAAAATCTGCTCAATTTATATTATACTTATAATAAATTTTAAACACATTCCTTTCTATAGTACTGATGCAAATTAGTAGCATTCAATTTTTTACCAAAAATAGTAGTAATAATTCTAGAACAACACGGAAGTTAATTCGTTTTCACTTTTAGTTCAAAATTAGTACTGGTGTAGCATAAATAGTAGTACTGTTATTGTTCCCGTAACAAAATATTTGATCGAGATCATGTTCTTAGTATACACTTAGGAGTTAAACTATTTATAATCGTGATAGTTGTTGATGGTGAATCTGATTTCAAATTATGATTCCTGTTCATTCTGGTTTCGTTACTATTGATACATATTTTTCAAGTACTAAATAATTTTCACTGAGTTTTTCAAAAGGTGACAAATCAGGAATTCAAGCTGGAAGTAGCAAAATTATCGATGTAATATCCAACTACTATTGCTATTTTTTGCTCTACGGCAGAAAAAAAGAACAAAATATATAATTTTTTCAATTTTTTCGATGTTATCAGTTTTAGAGCTAAAATAGCACAAAATATTGTTGCTAATGGAGCGTGCTTTATTTGCTAATCGAAGCTCAATTTAATGTAACTTATCCTTCTTGCAATATTGCTTTTAAAAAAATGGCGGCAAAAATATAGTAAGATATATCATTATAGATGTCATATACTAAATATAAATATACGTATGATTTATTAAAATAAAAGCATTAAAAGATATCTATTAAAAAATAAAAAATATATGTAGGTAAACAATATCAAAGGGTAGGAAAACGATTTTTATCAATGAAGTCGAATCAACAGAACTTAACACTAGAAAGACTGAAATACCTATATTGCCCAAAAGCAGTCAAAATGTGACTGCATTGTGAAAGAGTAAAAAAATTTGTTTAAAATTAGTTTTTAATATTTTTTATATTATTTTCAGTTATATAACAAGTTATTAGTAAATATCAACAATAAAAATAATTATAAAAGTCACCTAAGTTCTAAGAAATTGTGTCATCATATACATCATTGTTTTTCGAATTGAAATTATAAAGCAGTCAAAATGACTTCCTTGGGCAATCTAGTGTTAACTAGCATTTTATTTATAAACCTACTCTTTTTATTATTTTTATGAATGAATATAAATTTCTTCAATTATTTCCAGTATCAGTTTTTCTTTATTTATTTTATGTTTTAGTATTTTGTGCTCCTTTCTGATTTTTTTACAATACTCCTTAATCCCTCTTCTTATAATTATATTGCGAATTTTCTTTAACAAAAAAAAATATCTATTTATGCTCATTCTGTATCAAAGCCATTTTTGTAATTAAAAATTATATGATCTTATTAAAAACATTAATCATCTGAGACTGATTTTTCACAGTGGTTGTATTACAGTCAGTTTTGTATTATTCTTTTACAAATCAATGATAGTAAAAATAGCTTTGGATGCTGAGTTATTTCCCCCCCCCCTTCTTTCTGGGATGTTAAAGGTGTGCAATACTTCACAATGCAACTTCCACAAATATAATTCCCAGAGTAACTAAGAAGACAGATGAAAAGAACAAATGTTGAAAAGACCACTGTCTGGGGTCACAAAAGGTTAGTAGGATCAGAGTCTGACTAAGACATAGGGGGCAGTTGCCCCAGGCCCCCACATCAGAGGGGGAGGGGCAAATCGAATAGAAAGTTTATTTTATGCTTCCTTCTTTAACGGACTTTTTTTTAAACAAAATATCAGTACTGTGTAAAATCTGTCAGTTTTATGTTAGCTCCTTCATTAATCCACCGTATGAAGACAATCTATATTTCGTAAATCCATAGCTTTTTAGGGCAGAATTCAGCTAAATTTTCGCAATGACGGCAGACACATTTGGCCAATCAAAAGCCTGTATTTTAACATATCGCAAAATACGACATGTTTATAAAAATACAGGCTTTTGATTGGCTTAATTGAGCCACTGATTGCGTAAATTTAGCTGAATTCCGTCCCAATGTCAGCAAGGATATGAATTTTTCGCAGCTAGATGACAATCAGAAAACTGCATTCGGCATAATGGACAAAGAAATGTCAGAAAATCAATAAAATGGACAGAACGGTATTCCGTCTGACCATCTCGGAGGGGGAGGGACTTAATAGCTATTACAGGTTTTAGTCAATTTTCTTGTTATCTATAATGAGGTGAAAATTTTAAATGTCTCCATAAAGGTCGGTTCTTTATTACTGAAGTAATGAAGCCGAGGGGGACACGAAAAATGTTTCTGCCCCGGGCTCCAATTAGGCCAAGTTGGGCTCTGAGTAAGATAGATAGCCTGTGGTGAAGTGAAGTCAAACAACTTTCTAAAATCTTTCAATGCACATCAAATGGTGCCTAACCCTTACTTTATAGATAATTTCTCACAACTTTCATTTGCAAACAATCTAAGATAGAATTTCTGTTTTCCCAACTCTGTATCATGAAAATGAAATATTCCTGAATAATTTATTTATTTATTGGAAATAAAACACAGAATGCCTTAGATATAAAATGATTCCATTAACTCATATATTGCCTGTTGCAACTAATAATAATATCTATCATTAAATATTTAAATTAATGTTAATAATATGTTTAAATTAATTGATTGCAGATTGAATAACATTAAAATGGCTTGGTCAATGAAAAGCTAACTTTGATTGCACTGTATTAATAATTGATTATTATAAAATGATAAATGCTCTTCAACAGTTTCCAACATTTTGTAATTGTCTTTTTGTGAACTTTGAAACAGAAATAAAACTTATTTTTTATTGATAGTATGTATAAATAATGAAATTTCCATTAGAACAAAGTATTAACTTTTGACTTATTTAAATAAATATGTTAGATAGGGTAGACGTCACAAATTTTTGAGTTGTATTTTGACTGTATATATATTTTTTTCTTTCTGAGTTATTCTAAATATTTCGGCATAAATAATAACTTTTTTTAAAAAAAAAGTGTATAGACGTTAAGAATTTTTTTTTTAATTTCAAAATTATTAAGTTAACAGTTTATTTTTGATATGCGATGAATATGCTTCAATTAAATATCTTAAATTACAAAATAATAAAGCAGGTCTTAAAAAAAATGAATTGCTTAGTTTTTGTCGAAATTATACTTTGTCAGTATGAAAAGTTAATAAAAAGAATAAATATTAAGCTCCATAATCCCAAAACTTGATTTAAGAGTTAGAATTGTTCTTGGTAATAATAAAAGCAATGAAATAACAAAATACTTTTATTATACAGTAAATGGAAATGTTATTTTTTAAGTGTTAATAAAGTGAATTTATTTCAAGAAAAATATAAATATTTAAAGTAATGTACATTAAAAACTGTTAGAAAACACTTAAAGTGCACATTATCGTTCATATATTAAAGTGTAAGGTTTGTTATGTTTTGAGAGTTATCCCTTATTTGGTTATATTCGTGCAAAACAGAGCCACTTGTTACATTTTGGGTGGCATCATAGCAAGCTCGTGGAGTCTTCCGAATTCATTTGTTTTATGTCTTGATGAAAGCTTAATTGAAAGAACACGTTACATTGAAAATACTACATGTATAATAATATTGAATGGCGCGTTTTTTCAAAACTTAGGCGTAAAAATCAGTCAGAATTCCCGGAAGTCTTAAGACGAATTTTAACCCCTTGCACCATCTATGCTTATCTTTACACGGTCAACCACCCATTTAAGGGCTGAAATAGCCTGGTTGGTAGGGAACTGGGCGCATGTCCAAGAGGTTGTGAGTTTGATCCCCGTTGGCCGAAGACGAACATTAAATCTGTCGAGTCACTGAGTGCTCCATGTTCTCATAACAAATCATACCTCTCGGGGTACTCATTCAGGAGTTTCCTAGTCTTCTGGATTGGGTTCAAAATGACAAGGTTACGGAGTTGAACATTAGTAGTCGTAAACCCGAAATTGGGTCGGCTGTTCGACGACAAATATACAATAAAATAAAAATCATCCTTTTACAATGAGTATAAAAACAATTTATTAATTAGATTATTAATTATCCATTATTAATTAGATTTTTCCTTTCAATTTAGATTACCTATTTTTAGAATGAAAACATTTATGAATGATTGAATAATTTTCTTTGATGTTACAGTGTCTAAAAGCAAAATAATTAATAATGACAACTAGAAATGAGATTTTTCAAGTCATAAAATTTGTTATTTACAATCTGTACAAAACTAATTTCCACATAAACAACGTACACAACATGCGTGACATAAAAATTATCACAATTCTTTATTTTCAGGCGGGGGGCAGTACACACATTTTTAAGAACATGAAGTAAACACATACAAAAAAAAAAAGATATTTTAAGTAATAAATACTGATAATCCAGTAAAAGATAAGATCTTTAAAACAAGACACAGGGTTCTTTTTATAAAAATTAAAACCCTTCAGCTGAGCCCCCTTTTCTAAAATCTAAGTTTGTTTTGATTTTTCCATCTTGTTTCACAATCCCAAAGAATTCACTGTCCTTTGTCTCTTCCAATACTTCATGTCCATACTCTTTTAGCTTGTCTCGATAGATCTAAAAGTTAAAAAAAAATTTTAACATTTCTAAGACATAAAAAATGTGTAATTTCAGAGATATTCCACTGTAAAATAAACTAGCTCTAGATGATTTAAATCTCTACTTTGCTTTTTTTTCTTCCTCAGTAAAGATTGGTCAGAATTTAGAATACTTTTTCCTCACTTAAATATTACTGCTTTTTGGAAAAAGTCTGAGAAAAAAGCTGATGATTTATTTTAACACATAGCATTATTTACTCAAATTTTTAAATTGTAACTTTTTAATTGCATGAAGCGTATTCGGCTACTTTATATCGTTCTATTGTTTCGTGGATTTCGACATAGACCGGGCATAACTTGACCGACCCTCCAGTGGGTATTCAAGAAAGCAAACTTTATTAAAGTCTAAAAAGATAACATAAGTGACAAGAACAGAGTCTATGTTACAAAGTCAAGGTTGCCCCTGAAATCTGGAAGGAACCTGTTTTACCTGTACATATTATACACAATATATTAAGAGGAAACACAACAATTAACTGTGCTGTTGAGTGAGTTATATTGGGCTAACTATATTTATTAGTTTTAATTGCCTGAAAAACATACTAAAAAATAATGCTATAGTAAATGAAATAGTTTAGTATAACTGAAATATAATCCTTAAATATCCCATAGCTTCGAGTGGTCACCATTTTTTAAAAGACGAAAATAAGAATTAAAATTCCTCGTATTTTTCAGGTCCTCACTGTGGAGTGGCAATCCTGAAAATGAACAGTAGAAGGAATAACAGAAAACAAAGGGACACCCTACTACGTGAAAATGGAGAATACAATAAAGTATAATAAGAGGTAAATAATTTTTGTTGTAAAAGTTTCAACAAATATTCAAATGAGCTAATAATAGCTGCAATTAAGTGGGAAATAGAGTGACTTAACCAGGATCCGAGCAACATCTCCTAGAAGAAGGAAGGCCTCAGCACGGATCAATTTAGTAGTCCGATCTAACAAAGTTAACTGCGCATTAGATGAAAAATAAGAAAGATGTCATTTCGTTTGGAGTACTAAGCTGCGCAGTTGTTGAAAATACGAAATATGTCATCATGTTTGGACTACTAAGGGTATTTATGGTAACTCGTGCTGAGGCCTGCTCTTATCTAGGAGGTGTTGATTCGAGGCATTATGTAACTGAAAGGCTGATTTCTAGAGTCTCTGGTCATTTGTTTGGTGTCACACAAAAGACACCTTTTGTTTCGTACTAGAGAATTAATTGAATGAACATGCACCATTCAAGCCCCATTTTAAGGGCAGTATCTCTTAACAGGCATATCATGTAATTTTGTCAGATAGTGAGATCATGGGTTAAGAGTCCCATTGGTATCAGGCTAACCATGTAGGGTTTTCGTGGTTTTCCTTTCCATGTGCAAGGTATCTGATACATTTTAGATTTTTAAATCCATGAATTTTCCATGACTTACTGAAATTATTATTTTCTAATCAAAAACACAACAATAAATTTAAAAAAAAACATTATAACAACATTAATTGAAATGATAGGTATAACCAAAACTGTTATACTCTACATCTTCATATTTATTGATTTTAAACTTAAAAATCAGAGTAAAGAAAAAATTGAAGCAATAAAATAGCTGAAAAAAATATAAAAGCAAATAACTAAATACTGTCAGATATAAGTAGTAATTAAAAGCTGTTTTATTTTTCTTCTTTACAGTAAGTGTAATATAAAAAGCCTAAATTAGAATTTTAAATTGATAAAATAAAAAAAGTAAATAATAAAAAAAATTTGAAACCACAGAAGTTTAAAAGATAATCCGCTCTAGAAATAATGTTCTTTCTTTAATTTTTTTGTAAGAACACCACGATTTTTAAAGAGTAGAATATAAACATTTTATATTTTAATAGAATATGACTATTAGTGCAACAAATTCAGATATTTGGAACATCGAAACACTGTAAAATTGGGAGGGTAAAATATCCTATTTAAAAATTAGATTTTTCAGCGACCTAAACTTAAGACTTTACATGATTTTTTCTTCTTCAAAAAACAGTTAAAATCATGACTTATCAGATGCGCAGATACCCTGCATGTATCGCTAATGAGGGTTAGTTCCACCATAAAGTCCTCCATGAAGGCAAAATTTTGAGCGATACTCGATCCAGGAGTTCCCTTGTTTTTTATATTTGGTTCAAAATTACAGGGTTATGAAGTTGAACATTGATGATCATACAAAGATGGTTATAAAATAAAATTGTGAAGCAAACAGCATGATAGATGTAATGTGGTCAACATAGCACATCATATGGCTATACAAGGTGATTTCTAATTCTTCCGGGATGGCGGTTCAGATGACAAGAGTTAAAAAACTAAGTCGAATACAAACCCTGTACTAAATACAGAGACAATTCAAGTTTTACTATACATATCTAACAGGTAGTCTAAGTGGGAACCCTTAGTCCCACAGTACCAATGTGATAATCCATTATGACATTCAACATGCACACCTGCCAACGTTGGAGAAATAAAATAACGGAGATTTTACTAGCAAAATTTTTTGGGCTACGTGTACAATTTTGATATAGCATGCACCCTGTCACAGAATTTTTTTGAGCTATCTGCGACAAAACTCTCTGGCATTATTATCGTTTTGCAAGATACTTTTAATAATAACGAACATATATGTTACTAATTTAAAATATCAAAAGCGCTGTGTACACAAAAAAACTTTATTATGATTTTTTAATTGTACTTGACCTTTTTAATTGGGTGATAGTCTCACATTTTGTTGAGGGGAAGGGGGAACGTATAAAGTATTTTCTTCTCTGTACTTTGTACATAATAATCACAATAAAAAATAATTAAAAATCATGAAATTCGCGAGCGCGTAGTAGTAATTGCCAAAAAATGACTGACGACGAAATCGCGCGATTTCTCAAATGCGTGTTTCGTTTAGAGATTAGGTTGTTGTAATAAATAATATCATATAAAAAATATTGGGTGTAAAAACTATGGAAAAATCAATAGGAATAACTGCTAACAATTCAATAGAATTATTGCCTTAAAAAGTAAATACTCAAATATTAAAAAAGAAATCAAAGTTTCAAATTTTCCATATTGTTTGAAATGTATGTGGGTATTTAAAATTAATGTGAAAATCAATAACTGCCGAAAATACAATTGTAACATTACATGGATTTACGATACTATCAGCGTAAATTGAGCGCGTCAAAGAGTGATTATCTAACTGCATGATTCAAATATTACATGTAAATTTGTGTAGAAAAGAAAAGTTTTTTTTTTTTAACTTTTCTAAAGAAATATCTTTCTGCAAGAGCTCTGTAACATTCTGCAACAATGTCGCCGTGTTGTTGCAACTCTGCCACGGAGAATTCTGTACGTCAATAACAAAAATTCAAATTTGGAAATAATATAAGCACTTATATTTAGGGAAATAAAAAATATGGAAATAAATATTTATCTAAAAAAGATTTTTTGAAACCATTGTTCATAATTTTTTATACTATAAACACTCAACATCAAAATAGTTTTCATAATTCTAAGTAATTAGCCTTGTGTTACAGAATTTTTACATTTTCATTTTTTGAATATAAGTAGCTGATTTGGCTTTGCATAGGAAATTCTGTTCATAACAGTTACCAGAGAAATTACTTTTCATCAAAGGGCAGCTTTTCATCAGAAAGTAATGAGCGTAATTCTGAGCAAACTTTTTTAACTTTAAAGAAAATTTTCTTACGCTCTACTTTGCTATGTGGAATGCATAGGATACCTAACATAACATCCGCTATAATTCAGAACTGTTTTTTTTTTGTTATTCAGTTCATTTACTAGTTGCCCCATTGACACCCACAGTAGAAAACATTCAGAAAACAGAAATATATTTATGTTTCGACTTTTGTTAAAAATGCAATGCAAACAAAATTATTTCCAGATTCCCGTAGGTAAATAATGAAGTTCGTAATTGGGAAAAAGAAACTATTGTCACATTTTCTGGTTTGGTTGGCGTGGCAGCGCATGAACGGCAGCACTGGTAATAGCGTCATCTGTCGAGGAATAAGCGAGGTATTTTTATCATAAGTGGATATTGATCACTAAAAAAAAAGTTTTCTTAAAATTTCTTCAAAATATACAGAGAAATTTGAGAAAATACTGGTAAGCAGGAGATAGTCATAAAATACGGGAAACTTCGTTAAAAATGCAGGACGTGACAGGTATGCATATTTTGAAAAAGAAAATAATAGGTTTTTTTTTGGCATCAAAATGGGATAATATAGCTTATAATCAAAGAATATAATATTCTTTTATATGTTTCTGAAAAAAAACCTTACATTAACAATTAAAAAAAAATATGTACAGTGTTATTCTATACCTGGAGGCCATTATTTATAAACACAAAAAGCTTATGAATTTTGCAAAAAGATAAAACAGAGATTTTTAGTGGAATGAAAAATGTGTACCTCTGGAAATCCAGATTCATACTGAACTGCATTCGGGAATAATTGATGGTGCAAACGGGGTGCATCTGTTGCCATTTTGATATCCTCAGATAGCCACAGTGTTCGTATTACACCCTTTAAAAAAGAAAAAAAAATTAATCACACAGAAATGAAATATTTGCGATGGACAAATTTGGCATACATTTCCTACATCTGTAGGATTTTTAATGTAAGTACAGAGTGTAAGCCTAAACAGTTTAAGAAACAGAATTTTCTAAATAATAAGATGCAATCTTAATAGCTCAAGACATAGGACACAAACCTTATTAATGAGTGCAGATGATATTTTAAAATAACTTTATATTAGCAGTCAAAAATATATTTTGATTTGCTTTAAAAAAATTCTTGAAAAAATATAAGATTAAAGTAATCAGTATTTTTTAAAACTAAAATCAAAATTTTCTCAGTTTTTAAAGAAAAACTCAAAATTCCCCGCATTTTTCCTGTTATTTCAGGTGATTTTTTAATTTCTTGTATTTTTCAGGTTTTCCCTGTCGAATGGCAAGCCTGGGCACTTGCAATGAGGTTTGTATTTTTAATCATTGTGTTACTGGTAGAAAATTCTTGCAAAACTTCTACATCTTAGTATAGTTTTTCCATTCAGTAACGAAGAAAAACTGATAATCAAAAAATAATATATATTATATGAGAATTTTTTCATAGTAAATTCATTTTTTCCTCCTTTTTCTTCCCTGTTCCTCCATTGACACATTGAAATTTAAAGTTCAGAGAAAAGTAAATTAATGTAGACTACGAAGTTTCAAATGCTGAAAAATTATTTGCAAAATATCAAAATGCAAAGTATATCTGAATTTATGTCTTTTTGCTGTACTTTAAAATTTAAATTACTTAATATAGGTGGAAAAGTTTGAATTTACCATGAAGTGTTTTTTCCAGCAATACAGTGTTTTCTGAAACAGAAACTGATAACAGAATCATGCAAAAAGTGAAACAATCTCTTCTCCCCCCAACAATTACAAGGAGAGTCTTAATTAAACAATGGCCAGACTCTATTAAAAGAAAATGGAATAAGCGTCTTACTTCCATTTTCGCACAACTCATTCCTATCTTATTTTACAATTGCAAATAAAAAGTGCACCACAAATCAAACAAGATCGGCAGAGCACTCATTAGACTTCAACTGTTTGAGTACCTGTATAGATTTTATGTCGAGAAAACCCAATACATAGCGAACATTGTGGACAACTGTCGGTGGGTTACCTATTGTTCAAGTTACATATCCAGATTTATTGTAGCAAGTACATCTCACAGCTATTTTTAATGTAAATAGTGCATTTTACAATAGATAGAATAGAGCCGCGGTGGCTTAGGGGATAGAGCGTTCGCCTTTCAAAGAGGTGAAGAATTGGCTGGTTGATACGAATTCCACGCCCAGCTCACACGGACCACAGTGCTGACGCGAAATATCCTCAGAGGTAGACGGATCATGGGTGAGAGTTCCCTTGCTGTCAGGCTCACTGTGGGATATTTTCGTGGTCTTCCTCTCCATGTAACACAAATAGAGGTTGGTTCCATCAAAAAACCCTCCACAAATAAAAAATTTTTTCTCCCAATGCTTGATCCAGGAGTTCTCTTGTCTTCTGGATTGGGTTCAAAATGACAAGGCTACGTTGTTGGACATTAGTAGTCGTAAACCCAAAAATTGGGTCAGCTGTTTAATGACGGCTACTAATGCAATTACAAATTGGTAGAATAATACTATAATAATGTAATAATACATTACAAAATAAGTTTTTTTATTTCATTGTCATCATTATCCTCTGGAATACTCAAAATGTGTTGTCTATTGCACTTTACAGACACAATGTAGTTGTCATTGTCGACAATAATATGATCACATGGATTTGTGATTATTCTCAAAGATTTTCAGTTTCGATTCATTTTACCTTTTTGGGGATACACCGAATTTAAAAAAGTTAAACAGTAAAATCTAGATTAACTTTTTACTTACTTTTTACATTGCTTCATCTAATCATTTTGAAACACACAATTACACTGCTGGACAATTGCTAAGGACGGATAACACTATCATCCATAGCAACCACAAAATGAAAGGAAGCAAAATGTGGAAAATTAGAATAAGTGCAGGATATAGTAAGAAGAGGTATGCGTATGCAAATTTTTTTTCCACGTCTGTTCGTCACGTGATAGCGCTGGTAAGAGCTTTAAAGGTTTTGACGCTTGTAGAGAGTTGTTGTTTCAAGTCAAAGTTTTACAGGAAAGATTTATATGACGAACTTGAAATTTTCGGCATGTCTTCCCGATATCACTTAGATAATTTTAAGCGTGGCCGAACTATTGGAAAGATTGAAGAAGGGCGAAAAATAACAGATGTTGCCAGGGAGTTCGACATCGCTCACAGCGTTGTTTCACGGCTGTGGAAATCATTTAAAACAACCGGAATGTGTAGTAGGCGGCACGGGGGAGATCGTGTTAGAAGTACGACGCCTGCAGAAGACAGATACCTCGTCCTATCAGCAAAAAGGAACAGGCACACCACAGCTGAGCAGGTGGCAAATCAGTTTCTTGCTGCCACAGGATAGTAGATCTCCCGAAAAACTGTTGCCAGACGTTTGAGGGGAGAAGGATTATACCCCCGCAGACCTGTTGTGTGTCCCATTGACCAGACAGCACCGTACTGCCTGTTTGCAATGGTGTCGTGAGCATCACAATTGGACTGAACAGGACTGGGCATGAGTACTATTCTCAGATGAGAGTAGGTTCAGTCTGTCATCGGATTGTAGACGCCAACTGATCTGGCGCGAGAGTGGTACTGGTTATCGTCCAGAAAATATTCAGGAAAGGGACCGATATCCGACATGCAGTGCCATGGTGTGGGCCGGAATCATGATCAATGGCAGCACGCGCCTACATGTGGCTGCGAATGGGACTATGACGGGCCTACGATACATTGATGAAGTTCTACTTCCTCATGTTCGTCTTTTCCGTGGTGCTGTCGGTGATAAATTTGTTTTTATGGATCACAACGCAACATGTCATCGAACACTCGCTGTTCAGGATTGTCTAGACAGCGAGGGTATTCAACGCCTCGTATGGCCATCACGTTCTCTAGATCTAAACCCCATTGAAAATGTTTGGGATGCTTTGGGGAGTCAACTTGCTGGTCGAAACTATCATCCGATAAACAAGAACACCCTCATCCGTGCACTGACAGAGGAATGGGATAAATTGCCTCTACAGCTTCTGGATAATGTTGTGCAAAGTATGATACAACGTGTAGAATGTTGCATCACACTCCACGGTGAACATATTCTATACTGACACCTTTCTTCAAGTTGCCTGCTGACATTTAGATACATTGTTCCATTTTTCCGTACGCAGCATCAAATGAACATTTTTTTCTTTCAGATGTTTCATAGCTTTTGTACTTTCCAGAACAATGAATATTCTTTATTCTAATGTCTGAACAGTGTGGCAACTATATTTTATCCTACTGGGCCTCATGTCTCGCTTAATGTTATGCTACATTGCAATTTGTGATCCGTCCTTAGCAATTGTCCAGCAGTGTATTAATAATTAGAAACACTTACGCAAGAATATGTCCAACCGCTTTGACTCGTTACCTGACAGATACAAGAAGCAATATTGCTCTGATTGGAATTCATCGATGTAAAATAAAACAAGCGCTATCACGCTGCTTGAGTCTTTTCGTACGCATTTAAAGAAACTTCTATTGGTATTTCAAATTTTTGAGAAAAAGTGAGCTCATGTAAACCATGAAATTTCAAATGCTGTAAAAATGTTTACAAAACATCAAAAAGCAAACAAGATTACACTAAAGGGAAGTAATGATTCATTTGTGTTTCGATATTTTGAAACTTTAGGGTTGACCTAAACTCACCCTTCTCTAAACTTTAAAATACCTGTGAAGTTAAAATAGCCCCGGCAGTATATTTTACCTTGGCTCCAGTTGGGCTGGATGTGGGTCCTACATGAATATCCACCGAGGGATCAATATTGAGATGTCTAGATTTCTTAATATAAAGTCAATATTGGCCTATATACGGCCAATGTAGGGTCTATATTGGTTGAATAATGAATATCAAGTGAACCTGACAGCTCTGTATAGGGCCGATAATGGTTGTAAAATATTGGGTGAATCAAACAATTTTATAGAGGGTCAATATCCGAAAATAACGGCTCTTTAAACCATTATTAAGCCAAGATTCATGAATATGGGTTCAATGAAGGCCCAAGTTATTTTGCTGCTAGGGATAATTTGCTATGTTGCCTCTTGATTATGAGCAAAAGCGGATTTGCACCATCATTCAAATAAAGCTTTTGTATAGCTTGCTTTTTCCATCGTGAATCTTGAGAATGAGCCCCTGTTTTTGTGCCCTCGAAACGTCTCTACTTTTATTACCATTGTTTGAAACGAATAAAGTCACTCAAAGTATACCTGAGCCGATGCAGTGATGATTCTGGTTCCTCCAGCAGCTCCGACGACCATCTTCACCTCCCCCTCCTTGTCCACAATGATGGTGGGGCACATGGAGGAAAGGGGTCTCTTTCCAGGTGATATGTCATTTGCAGGTGAGGGTGGAACCCCATAATAACTCACGATGTTGGGTGAAGAGAAATCATCCATTCCATTGTTCAGAATGATACCGGTAGATGGAGATCTACAGAGGCTGCCAAAGCTACACATGGAACAAAAATTGTTACAAGACACATTTTTAGCACCCACATAATCATGCACAAATTTTTTTTATATAATTGTGGGGATAGTAGTTATCGACAATGTCCATGTTCATCTATGAAAAGGTACTCTGACATAGAATCGAGTTAACATGTCTTATATACTGGCGAATTAAAATTGTATTTTTGTAGTGTTAGACACACTACAGTACTCCCCCACCAGAATTATAGCTGTGATAGGATACAATGAATGCATATCACTCATTGATTCATTGCTGTTTCGTGAGAAGCCGGGAGAGCTGTATTAAGATCACAGTACTTTTTAAATGCTGAACATAAGTTCACGATTGTGGTCCTTCCTGTGTTGCCATTATCAGTCGAGTGTATACAGGTGGAAGTTGTGAGTGATCTTGACTGAGTAGCAACAGCGCCAGGAAGGGGATAATGTCACACTCACAAGTAGCAAGCCAACTGTTCAATGGGGAATCCATCGAAGGAGCGTTCAAATCAAAGTGGACATTTCTATCAAAGTTCACACCATGTCCGAAGGTCACCATAGTGGGGCTAGTAGATATCGACCAAGTCAACCTTCGTCTATGAAAAGGTACCCCGACATAGAATGGAGTTAAAATGTCTCATATACTAGTGAATTGGGATTGTATTTTTGTAGCGGTAGATCCACTACAATAATAATTACATTAAACGTAAATAAATAAAAAATATTTATTTTATTACAGCTGCTATGTTCTTCTAAAGGCACACATTCATAACATTCATTTACTTAAAATGTGCCGTAATAAAATAATTCAGCTATGAGTGTTTCACTTTTAATAGCAAGCAGACAATCGCATAAGATACCAGTTTTAGTAATTAAGTAAGTATAGTTTTTAAAAATAATAACACTTTCTAGGTCATTATGGTTTCTACGAACCAAAAAATTTAGTAACAAGATGAATTTACATCGTATTTACCTTTGCCACAGTTTAACTACAAAATTAAAATATCTGATTCATGACAACGATGATATTGCAGTAATTTTTGGTTTAATAAAGAGTTATTTAATGTTTAAATAAAAAATGAACAAACAATATACACATATATATTGCAAAAACATATCTGACTATCAATTATGAAAAATAAAAGATATTTATTAACATAACTGAAAGTAAAAATATAAAGTGATAATAATTTAGAAGTATATACATATTACACATCTTTATTTAAACATGGAATTAAATAACACCTGCTGCTGTGAAGTTAAGTGGACCCTAGTAAGGAAACTTTAAGAGATCTGATTAAAATGACAAATCCCTGAGTAAAGATAATTGTGAGTATTAAGAAAAAATAAAGGTTCTGAGAAATACACTTTTTTACTTATCAGCTACTATTTTGAATAAAGGATATCACTAATGCTTAATAATTGCTTATTTTAGTTGTTAAAATGCATCTGAAAACAGGGCTGCCACTCAAATGAGGAAAAAAAAATCCCAGTGCTTTCCCAGGACATATTATACACAATATATTAAGAGAAAAAACACACTATCACTGTGCTCTTGTGTGAGTATTGTTGGGTTAACTATATACTAGTTTTAATTACTGGAATAACTTAGAGCACTTAGTAAAACTTAGAAAAAAGGAATATACTTAAATAATGCTATAGTAAAGGAAATAGTTTAGTATAGCTGAAATATCTTTCCCTGATAATATAGATTGTGCAATGAGTGGTCACCTTTATTTAAAACACGAAAATAAAAAACAAATTACCTGTTAATTTTGATGATTCAAAAATTCCTTAATCTCCCTGTAAAGAGGATTCCCACTCTACAGCACCCAGCTCCATAATCCTTTCATTTTAATTTACTTTGCATATAATAAAATTTAAAAGCATTTACACCTTATCAACAATAGTCAAATGTCATATACTTTAAATATACTCAAACAAAGCAAAATAGATTGTTTCCACCTTTTTTAACTCTTCCATATTTCATTATTTTGTCTCACATAAATTAAAGTCAGAGAGTCCTTTAGAATAGTTATGTTCCTTTCACAATTTTTTTTTTCATATCAGTAAACACAATTTAATTAAGAGTAAAACATATATTGATCTACACACTACTTACTAAGTATTGACAGTACTTGTTACAGATACGGCATCCCCATTTGGTGCAAGAACAGACATGTGAGCAGTTCCTTCGTCAGCAACCATCTCCATTTCTGGCTTATAATGGGTAGGTGGAAACGTCGTGTCGTCCGATATTTGTTCAAATATGGATTTGGCATAACTCGGAGATTTTAAATGCGCCAGAACCTGCAAAATAATTATGGAAATGAAAGTAAAAAGCATAATAAATAACTTAACTCTGTAAAAATAACACAAAAGTAAAAATTTTGTAACAAGATATTAAAATGATATGACATAGGATTTAATTAGGAAATAAAGTCGGCCCTCTATTTAACGAATTGTACCGACAAATCCGTTTGTTAAATCAAAGCAATTCATTTAATCGAATATAAATTTTTGCAAAAAGTATGGTATAAAAATATCAATGCAAAATACCCTTAGATATACAGATAATGAAAAAAATTATTATTGTAACTACGAGCTTAAAAAGCATAAATTATATGTAGGGAAATCAACTTCAAAATGATCTTAATTCTTTAATGCTACTGGCTTTTAAAACTTAATATGTAATACATGCATATAATTACACCCTTGAATTAGGGTGTGAAATATAAATTTTAAGAGCGAAAAATTCAAAGTTATAGTTTTATGTGCTAATTGTTTTCCAGCGATTGTTGTTCGCAAAATCAAAGGTAAAAATGTCTTAAAGGAGAGCATTTTAGCACCCTTTTTGTTGGAACAGAAAAAATATTCGTTAAACCGGAGAATTCATTAAATCAAAGTATGTTAAATCGAGATTCAACTGCATATCTAAAAAAACTATTACAAAAATAATAACAGGGGGCATACAAAATTTAAAATCAGAAATGAGGGGACAAGAGGAAGAATTTATTTTGCACAATTACATTAAAAATTAAATGTACCTACCCAACAGGTTGCTTACATAACAGAAGATATTTTAAAGGGCAATTAGTCATCTTTTCATTTTGTTTGTATCAAAATTAACTGTTAATCTACCTTGCAGCCAAAATGTAAATATTTACCTCCACTTTGTCAAAATTCTAAACAAATACCAATTTTGAAATTTGTTTGTTCGTATCCAAACAAATGTTGTTAAGCTACAGAACCAGTGGAACCTCTTATATAGCTTTGAATAATAAGAAAACTTGAGGCAAATATTAACAGAGAAATCTAAACAGTTAAGAGGCTCTACATAAAAAGAATAAGAATGGAAGGTGATCTTTGTACAGAATAATATGTATTATAATAAACAGAAATGGAAAATTCAAGGATTTATAAATTATAAAAAATGTTCATTATTAGCAACAAAAGAGTTTCATATATTATTAGATGTATAAACAAAATATTTTTGGGCATGCAGTTTATCTTACCACCTATCTTAAAAATCAAGTCAGTAAAAATCAATTTGGAGATTGGATTTAATTCTGGGGAATTTCTAGGCGTTGATAATTTTTCTGGTCAGGCCATTCCCCACAAACTCATTCAGATTTAAAGTAAATGATGAAAAGTTTAAGATTAACTTAACTCAGGTTAACTTACATTCAATAGTAATACAAAAATTTATGTATTACATTTCTACGTAATAAGTAGGCAGAAATAAGAAATTTTTTCTTAAAACTGAACATTTTACTTACTTCATGCCTAAAAGTTACAGATATAAATTAATAATATATCTGTATACTATTTAATACTAAAAGAGAATACATTAATAAAACTATTTATTCTCTTTTAGTATTAAAATAAAAAATATAATTATCTAAATGAAAGAAATACTTAATACGAAATTAAAACAATAAAATTATTAATTAGAACAATTAGTTAAAATAGAACTGAGGAAATATAAATAATATGATAACTAATATAAGACAGTTTCAATGTCTAATAATGAAGGGAAACACACTGATAATACTCAAAAACTTTCCAGTCTGGATTGTAAATTTTTTAAAGTTTTTCCAGTGTATTTTTAAAATTCCACTGTATTCCAGGTTTTCCTTTTTCCAGAGAGAGAAGCCATCTTGTTTTTTATTAGTGTTTTTTAACACTCATTTATCTATTCTAACCAGGCTACGATGTTGAGAAATTAAAAATGTTTATATAACGCAAATAAAACCATCAAAATCACTAAAAATTAAAACGATGTCATTAAAATTTTTTACAACAAAATTGCAATTCATTAAAAAATGGAGAAAAAAAAACTTTTTTTATAGAGAGCAATTTTGTTAAAATCATTGCCATTTTGGAATTACTTTTTAGATTGTCAATGTTATACTTCTTGGTTTGCCTTAGTAGTTATTAATTCTAAAAGTTATAGAATATTTGTTTTCAGTCACACGTTGTTGAAGTTAATCCAAAGTTGCATTTTTATCTCACAAACCTGCTTATAAAAAAATCTTTATAGCACGTGATTAAGAGAAAAAAAAGAGAGAGAGTACTGGTAAGGGCAGAATAAATGTCTTGTTAACGAGATTTTGCAAAAGTAACGAAATTTAAGTTTTAAATTAATGGAACGCAGAGGAAATTTTACATGAACATAAATTATTGATTCCTGGAAATGCACGAATTATAGAAAGAATTGCTCGTTTATAAAGAAAAAACAAAACTAACTACAACCAAAATTATCATTCAAAACTCATTTAAATAGAAAACAAATTTATAAAGTGAAAGAATGGTCACAAAAAAAAGAATAATGCCTGTAAAAGATAAAGTGATCAAATATGCTAAAAAAAGCATTTTCAACAACATCTTAGCCTTGGTTGTCAGTGTAGACAAAAAAAAACAACAACATAGATTACTTGGGAGATGTTAGCAAATGAATCGTCACCCAGCTGAGTCCGATGGGCGAATCCAAATTTGAAAGCTTCGACCATTCGATGATACTGAAGTACAGCATTGTCTCTAGACTCAAAATCCTTTGCAGACATATTATAGTGGCTCAGAATGTTTAGGATGAGTGTCAGAATGAGCCCACTGCCAGGTGGAGGGACCGTATAAAGCTTCAAACCATCAGAGCCCAAGAGAGGCATTTCAATGGAGGGCTTCATAAGTGGTTTGTAATTGAGGAGGTCGCTTTCAGTTATTATACCACCTGAAATTGAAGAAATTTTTTTTTTCATTCTCTTATTGAATGCAACAAAAAAAATTGTGGTAATTACAAAATTGGGTACTACAAATTAATAAAAACACATGATTGTACTAAATATATTATAGATTATTATATATTAAATACATTATATAGTAAATATGATATATATTAAATGTATTATATAATATATATTAAATATATTATAGATTATAGACAGATAGATGATTGTACTAAATATATTATATACACTAAAATATTAAGAAACATACAGAGCCATTTTAATGCATCTGTGCACCATTAATATATTTCCTGTTCACAAAATGTTTCTTCCAGAACAGAAAAAAATTGGAAGAAATTGCATTGGAGAAATGGAAGAAATTAGATTTAAAAAAAAATATTGCATGTCAATTTTTAAGCAATAGAAAGTTTGTGTAAATAATGGTATTAAATTTCAAGCTTTTCAACATACCATTTTTAAATACGTGAAAACTAAAAAGCAACTATTAGGGAATAATTAATGAATGAATTTAAGAAATTAAAAGATCTAGTTTTTCAATGTTTATATAACTTAATGTAGTAAAACCTAATTCTACTATTATGTAAAGACTGATACATAAAAAATAACATAATCAAATTTTATGAATGCTATTAAATTAAGAAATCACATGCTAAATCTATACACTGCTAAAAAAAACACTTATTGAACTCACAATTACAAATAACATGCTAATTTTTATAATTAAATACTCTTAAGTATAAATAAGCTCTGTTACGATAGGTAAATTTTTCAAATTCTGTATGAAATTTCAAAAAATATATAAATTTCTGGTTCTATATTAAATTTAAAACTATTCTTAAAATACTTATTGCTTTACAATTGTATCAGTCTTTTTCATTTGCTTCTTGTAGTGAGCTGGAGGAAGATTCACTTGTTCAAATAAATCTCGATGAACAACAAGTATTGACAATTGTCAATCTTCTTTCATATCTAATAAACTATCTCTAGTGTTTCAATTTTAGTTGCTGCCGATTCCATTTTTTTCCCCTTCAGGCTGCTGATACACTATCTGGTCAATAATATCCGCACACCGAGTGGTATGGACTTAGAGCGTCCAGAGGTACATAATAATAGGATGTTGGTCCCTCCTTTTGCATTGATGACAGCCTTCTGGGAAGATTTTCCACCAGTTTTTGAATAGGAATTGACTTCCATCACAGCTAAAGTGAATACTTGCAGTGAGGAGGGTCGATTAGGCTGGCTAAGTAATCTGAGCTCTAATTCGCTCCAAAGGTGTTCTAGGGGATTCAGATACAGGATCTGAGAAGGACAGTTCAGTTTTCAAACAACTATTTTGTCAAACCACGCCTGTGGAGCCCCAATGGCTCAGGGGATAGAGAATTTGCCTTTCGGCGAGGTGAGCCGGGGTTCGATCCCGGTGGTGGCCGGTCGATATGAATTTCACATCCGGCTTGCACCGACCACAGTGCTGATATGAAATATCCTCAATGGTATATGGATCATGGGTTAGAGTCCCCCTGCTCTAAGGCTAACCGTGGGAAGTTCTCGTGGTCTTCCTTTTCACATAACGCACATGCGGTTTAGTTCCCTCAAAAAGTCCTCCACGAAGGTGAATTTTTCCCAATACTTGATCCAGGAGTTCCCTTGTCCTTTGGATTGGGTTCAAAATGACAAGGCTTAGGAGTTGAACATCAGTAGTTGTAAACCCAAAAATTAGGTCGGCTGTCCAGCGACGGTTATAAAATTTTTTTTTAAAAAGCCACATCTGTGCAAACCTTGATATAATCTTGAATAATAATGAATAATCTTGACATTATAGGACTGTTATTTTGAAGTAAAGTTCATTTAATCAAAGGACATGAAGCTTAATAACAAAAAAAAGAAAGAAAAAAAAACTGAAAAAATGAATAAATGTGTTGAATTGTAAACACTAAGTGTTTATTTTATCATCATATCTCTACATAGTATTATTCATTTATACGTTGTATTCAAAGTTATATATTACAATTGTTATTTTAAAAATTTTATTAAAAAAATTGTTTTTAAAGAAATGCTTAACTTTTATAGAACTTTATATTGATTTATACTACAGAGATTGGTTTGGTAAAAAACTAAAAGAACTGAGAATATAAATCGAAGAATATAAAAAAATACCTGAAATTTAAGCAAGAAAAAAATTAATGCAGGAAATGCAGAATGTTATCAACGTTTTAATAAAAATATTGATGTAAGATTTTTTTAATTTATTAAAATTATGTGAATATGAATCTCTATGAGGGATTTTTAAATTACGCAAAACAAAACTTATTTTTAAAATTACGCGAATATGAATATCAATGTTTCATTTTAAAATCGTATGAATACGAATTTCGATATTAGATTTTTAAACCACTAGAATATAATTTTTAAGCAACTAGAATCATAATAGTAGCTTTTAAATCACATCTATACCAAAAGAGATGATTGATATAAAATCACGAAAATACAAACACGATGCCCGATCAAAAATCGCTGAAATAGGAATAGCGATGTGTGGTTTCAATTTATATGAAAGTAATTTTAAATAGCGTTTGCATTGGTAGGAAATAACATAAAAACGAATCTTTCTTTTCAGAAATTCGAAAAAATACAAATTTTCTTTGAAGAGGCAAATTTTTCTTCTTCTTAGTGATAGAACAAATTTCATGAGTTTGAATATATTATACGGGTCCTCCAGCCGCCCTGGTACTTTTCAGAAAAGGCTTGCCTTTTTGCAACCCTGATAACAAGTAAGTGAAAAAGATTTGGCTAAAAAAACTTATTAACTATTAAGATACCAAACTAGAAAAACTTAAACAAGAGAAGAATGGTATGGAATGGAATTCTAAGAAAGGCCAAGGCCCACAAGCGAAAAAAGATAAGAAAACTTACCGCAATCAGCGATATCTTGTAGAAATTGCTTTTGTAGCTCTCCAGTATATAACACCTCTGCACCTTGATCTGCAATTTTCTGGAGGGTCTCAGCGAATTTTGGCCTTTTCAAGATTTCGTTCTCTTTGTACAACTCATTTGTTTCATTGTTATAAAATTCTCCTCTAAAAATAGTAAAACATGCATTATTTAAAGTTTATATTATTTAACACATGGCAAAGTCCTTTTTCATGATTGAAAAAAAAAGCACACACTATTTTTTCTATAAGTTTGCCAAATAAGTTATGGAGCGTTATTTTGTTTTTTCAATACTTTTTCAGAAATTTTCCTGTTTCGTTTTCTTTTTGCATTGTTTTTATAGATATTTTATTTTTATTTCTTAGCTTTTTTATATTTTACAATAAATAAAAAAATCAGTTAAAATTTAAAAAATATATTGGGTATCTGCTACATTTCAGATTTTCAAATTCATGACTTTCCATGGCTAATTTCAAGAACTTTTCATGACTTAACGAAGTTACTATTTTCTCCGACAAAAACAGAATAATAAATTTGAAAAGCATTATAATAACATTAATTAAAATGATAGATATGACCAAAACTGTTACACTATGCATCTTCATATTTATTGATTTTAAATGTAAAAAACAGAGTAATGAAAGAGTTGAAGCAATAAAATAGCTAAAAAAATAATAGCTGAGTAAATAATTTTTTCTTCTTTTTTTCTGAATTATATTCTAAAGATATTTTTCTTGTTCAGCAGAAAGGAAAGAAATACTCCTGATTTTTCTGTTCTCACTTTGGAATAAAAAAAATTTGCCAATGACTGGGCTGCTTCAGCTAGAATTTTAAATTGATAAAATTAAAATAAATAAATAATAATTGTGAAATCACAGAAGTTTAAAAGATACTCTGCTCCAGAAATGGTGTTTTTTCCATCATTATTTGAAAGAACACCATAATTTTTAAAGAACATGATAAAAACTTTTTATAATTTTTTAAATATGACTCTGAGTGGGAAATTCCATTTTAAAAATAAAATTTTTCGGTGACCTAAATACATGACTTTCCATGATTTTTGTTATAAAATATTTAAAATCATGACATTTCATAACAAATTTTGTTCAATACCAAAATTCATGATTTTGTATGACTTTCCAGGTGCGCGGATACCCTGTATATATATAAATATATTTTTTAGAAAATTTTTCAATTATGTATAAGAAAAGGCTCAAAATAAATAACATTTATTTTACTTAAAACACATTTTTTTAAACAAATGTGACTGTAAAGATAAGACTAAAGGGAAGCACATGTGCAAAACAGGGAGAGGGGAGGAAGAAATATTAAAATAAGAAAATGATATTTCGCTTAAAAGTGTTTGATCGCAGATCTATTTTTACATATTTAGGAGGATTGCCATTACATGATTTGCAAATTAATCAATACCATATAATATTGAAACTATATAATACTAAAGGGATTGTTAGAAATTATATTGCCTGATTTTTAATCAGAAACATTATAAATGCTGATTAGGCTGTATATTTATCTTAAAATTAACAGATGTCATATTTCATTGACTTTTAACATTGATGAGAAACTAAAAAAGAATCTTTGTACATATATGGGTTTTGTCTCAAAAATAGATAAAGATAGATGATATAATATAGATGAGTTTCGTCTTTAACTAAGCTTCCAAAAACATAAGAATAATACTTTTTAAATCTATGTTCATCATAACTCTAATATCAGCTAAATTTCTTAAAAACACAAAAGTTATTACAAAATGAGTTTCTGTTAAGGTAGGTTTAATTGCTTTTTTTTTTTTTAAGTTTTTGATTAATGACACAGATTTTTATGCAAGTATTAAGCAGGGTTCGTTGATTTAAATCAGCTTGATTTATATCAAGATTTAAATCATGATTAAAATCAACTGATTTATATAAATATATATATTATATTGATTTTAAAAGTTAAAAAACAGTGCTTTAAATTATTGATACTTTTATTTTCTTTTCTTAGTTTTAAAATTTATTTTAAATAAATTGCTGCAGTAATTAATTTTAGTTCGTTCTTAATGAACTTTAGTTCTTTACTTTCTTTCCTGGTGTGTGTTAAACACATTTGAAATTACATGTTTAAAAATCTTTTGATTCTTAACATTGAAAGTACAGATTAAAGTAAATATTTAATGCTGTCTTAATATAGACTTGCATAGCTGTAGAAAGTAAATAAACATAATTTTTTTTCAAAAAGAAAAAAAGAAAATGTTAATTAAAATTCTACCTTTTGATTAAAAAAGCATGGAATTCAAATCTACATTATAGTTTATTGATGGAAATTTCTATATTTCTAAAGCTTAAGGTTATATTAAAAAGAAATTACCTTAATGTGCCAAAAATAGAAAGAAAAAGAAAAGCTGAGTCCAGATATTTTTTTCCTGATATAGTGCCATTCTTCCCTTTCAAAGTCTATTTGAAGCAGTAGGGTTATTAACTGGTATTTTTTTTCCCTCATAATATGTTTATGGTATCTTTGAAATTATCAGATTTTCTTTTGTGAAAAAGATTCCAATGTGTACATAGATTTTTTTTAAATGTTTTTTAGTTTACCTTATGTATTTTGATATAGGATTAAAAATGAATATTTTAACATAAAAATATACAGATTGAATACTTATTTTTTGATCAATGACAACATTTATAAACACAATCTGTTGCATTTATTTTGCCGTTTTATAAATCATGAGGGAAAAAAAAAGATATCACAATTTTAAATTAAAATTATGGTGTGCTAATTGAAACTTGGTGTTACTAGTTAAAATAGTATTCCTTAAATTATCTATTTTATCTTGTCTTTTAATTTCAATCATGCCTTTGTGTCAAAATGGTCGCTATGCATTATAATGAAAAATTATTTTAGTCAGTTAGAGCTTCTAAAATATTGTTATAATATAGTTTTAATATTAATTTAATTTTGATTAAACATTTATAAAGTTTTTTTAATCATAAATTAAAGCTCTTATAGTGTATTTGAATAAAAATAAAAAAATCTGATTTAAATAAAAAAAATCCGATTTAAATCAAAATAATCCGATTTTTTTGATTTTTTTTAAAAAAATCAGAAAAATCACGAACCCTGGTATTAAGGTATCATTACAATCATCAAAAACTATTAAAGCAACAAAGAAATCTTCATTTGTATACGTAGAGATATGCGGAGAGCTGACCACATAACCACAATTATGCTATTAGTCACGAAATGGTGAATGCTTAAAATCATGACCCTTCTGGCCCACAATGGTCTGTTGCGAGATTGCTTTACATATAAGCAGGGGTATTAACAGACGTTTTGAGAAAGGTTTGTATTTTAGAAAAAATCTACTTGAGTAATGCAGTCCTGATTATGTGAAAAAATCAGTGGTTTGTTCAGAATTTTTATTAAAGGTACTGTTTTTGTCATAAATCTACTCATTTTGTCTAAATCTAAAATTATCGTATAATTAGGTTCTTTTGGTCAGAGACCTATTTATAAATATGCGAAGAAAAAAATCCCATTTTTGAGAAGGAAAAAAAAAAAAAAACATCTTTCAAGAAGATGCAGTTTTAAAATTATGAATGAACCATGATGCATGGAAACATGTTCCATGATGGTTCCATCATGGAACATGCTTTTAAAAAAAAGAATTTTGTGATTGGTTCATTTTTAAAATGAAAAAGATTGTAAAGTAGGGGTGCACAACCTTTTTCAGTGAAGGGCCACAAGCACAGCAGATTGACCAATGAAGGGCCGCATGCCAAAGTGCTTAGACCGACATATTGAAAGCAATTGTTGGTGGTGATTGTTATATAAACATCATTGTTTATATAACACTAAATTCTTTTTGTCGGTTAACCTTGTAATCTCTTTGCAGAAAATACAATACTTTAAAACGTTTAAAATTAGAAAATGCAAAACTGATTACTTGAGAAGGAAAACAGAATTCGAAAATCAGAATCAATTTATCGGAAAAATTTAGATAAATTGAAATAATTAAAAAACTATGGAAAAATTGAAATTTTTTTTATCACATTACAAAATACAAAAGTCCATTTAAACATAAATTTTAACGTTAAATTTTTTTTCATAGAATTAAATTTCAAATAAATAAATATTCTAGTTATTAATATAAATTCAAGTTAAATACTTTGATTTAAAGAAAGTTTATAGGGTTAAAAATGATTAAAACAAAACCCCTTAAGTGGAAAATAAGATTTAGCATTTATTAGGGAATGTACTTTAACTTTCAGACATTTTCATTTTAAATTAATAATAAGAGGCTGAGAGAGGGAAGAAAAAGAAAGAAAGAAAACACATTAAATTTTAAAGTACTATATTCCTTAATAATAAAAAACTATTAAGATACTTGTTTACAACTTTTTATGACGAATATATTTTTAACATGACACTTACTATTTACAATTAATACACAATCAATTAACAATCAATAAAATTTACATTACTTTACGAAACTTATCTTGATTAAATTTTTTATACAGTTAAAATTTAATGATATACAAATCATTTCCCAGCATATAATCAAAAATGATATAAACTGCTCCAAGAAGGTAGAAAATGGTTTAAAAAATGTCTTAATGGTTATACTGTAATTTGCAAAATTTTTGAATATTGTGATAATTTTATCTACTTGATCATGTGATATTTTTTGAGCCATTAAATGAAAATGTAATGATTGTATTTAAAGACTTCTCTGTAATTTTGAACAGGCCAATAAATTTTTTGTAATTTTTTAATTGCGTAAATAAAAAACTCGATGTTTGTTTTTCAAATCGCGTGAATACGAATCGTGTGGCTTTTAAATTGAGAAAGAACTACTCACAACACTTGATTTTTAAAATGCATGAATATGAATCGCGATATATGGTTTTTAAAACGCGTGCATATGAATTGCGAGAAAAGTAGCAATGGATGATATTTTAAACGCCAGAACATGAATCGCGATGTGTGATTTTAAATCCCATAAATACGAAACGCGATGGATTATTTTTAAATCTCGTTAATGTTAATATGGAATACGATGCGCAATTTTCAGATAGCGTAAATACAAATTACGATGTATGACTTTTAAATTACATGTGACAACAAAAAGAATAGGTTCGATGTGTGTTGTTAAACTTGCACGTGTTCATGGGACTAAAGAATTATGCCGTTTTTTAAATTATTATTATTATTATTATTTTTTTTTTTGCAAAACGGACCGCGTTTAATTAAAACACATCTCGGTTTTTTTTCCTGGGAAGGTGTTGATTTGGCTAAGATACGTAATTACTTTTTAAGTTACGAAAAAAAATTAAAGCTGAATCGAATTTCACGAGTTGTAATATTGTGTGGAAATATCAGGTATATTCTAAATCACAAATAAAAATGCAGCAATAACGGGAAAGAAGAAAAGACACTTTCGAAAAACCTCTTAAAAAATTCGTGTTAAAATCGGTACAACGCAAATGATAAAATCGGCACAAACAGAGCACGTAAAAAATAATTATTTTAATGCGCGATTCAAAACTCGCTTGCTGTCAAAGTATTAAAAATATCATAATCTTTTTAAATCACGGGGAAAACGTAATAACTACTAAAACAATAACCAAAATACTTTAATATTTTAGATGAAATTGGAGTAAATAAAGTCCATCAAAATTTTATGTAATTTAAATGCGAGATTTGAAATTAAAATGTCGCAATAGCGTATAAAAAATATCGGTACTTTTAAAACCTTGTAGAAATGTGTAGCAATAATTTCTAAAATAACGATTGAAAAATAATTTGATTTGCGATAAAATCGTTACAAATAAGCCATGTCAAAAAATGGTTATCTAAATGAGCGATTCTTTACTCGCGATTCGTAATAATATCATGCTAAAATATCGAAGTTTTAAAAACCGGGCGGAAATGTGCAGCAATAACTGTTGAAGAAAGGATCTAAAGTCATTTAGATTTTCCATGAAGTTTGCACAAATAAAGCGTTTCATAACTTTCAAAAAACGCTATTTCAGAAACTACTTGAAAATGGGTAACAATAGCTACCGAAAAGTCATTGGAATCGGCAATACGAAAAGCATCAAAAGTGGTAATTAAAATTCGTAAATCGTAATAATGATGTATTAAAAATATTGGGATTTTTAAAACTATGCTGAAATCCGTAGCCGTTAACCATCGAAAAACTACATCGATTGAGATTGGGTGCGTCAAAAACTTAAAAGTGTAAATTTAAATTACCGAATTTTTTTTATTATAATTTTTTTCATTTTGTTCAGATTGCGGCCGCGGGCCGCACATCGAGGGTTGGCGGGCCGCATTTGGCCCGCGGGCCGCAGGTTGAGCACCCCTATTGTAAAGGATCCATTTTCAAGAGACCCGAATGTTTTCTAAAATTACCTCTGCATGTGGTTATTAAATTTTAACCAAAAATCAGCTGAATATCAAAAAAGTAATTATGTTTGTTATTGTAAAAAATTACTGTTTTGAGAAAATGCTATTTACTAATTATGAAAGCTGCATATTTTACTTTTCAGCAAGTTTAAATTGACATAAAAATGCATATTATGAAAAAGTTTTGAAATTTTAGCAGTGGTGTTTTCATTTAAAAGAATTCATTTGCTATCAAAAATCTGACAAATGAGAGACTTACATGAAAATGAACAGCTGATTATCATGCTAATGATTATCATGAAATAAAGTAAAAACTCACCTCATGGATGCGTCAGATAAGATACGACTTTTTAGAAATTGTAGTTTTCTGGCCAAGTGATTTGAGACGGGAAAACCTTCCTTGCTGAGTTTTACAGATGGTTCAACCAATGTTTTCCAGGGAAGTTTTCCATATTTATCGTGAGCCAACTTATAACCTCTTAATTCACCTGGAATGGCTATAGACAGTCCACCTATCCAAAAAGAAAAAAAGAAGGTAAAAACCACAGAATTCCAAGGAAAAAACATCTCATTTTTGAAAAATTCCCACTTCATGAAGCTGGCAAAGAACTAGATAGTTCAGAGTTCCAGAAAAATAGAAGCATTTTTTTCCGTCCAGATTTTGTGTTATTTTTATGAAATAAATAACAAACAAAAAATTGATTTGCTAAATATTTCAAGCATATACATTCTTAATGGAGTTAAAGTAAAATTGAGTTCACTTAATATTTCATATACGTTATTTCACTTAACTACTTGCACTTTTTATGACAATTTAATAGAAATTTTCCTTTTTTAGGGAATACATACAAACAAATTTAAATGAAAAATTGTGGAATTGAGCTTTAAATTAATTATACAACGGCCTGTGTTAAAACTGATTTTTACATAAAAAGATTTATTCTGTTCTTTTTTTAAATTTAACGATACATTAGTTCCTTGATCTATCTCACATACTTCAGAATTTCTTATTAAAAACCATAGATTGACAAAAATCACTTAAGAACTATAAATGAAAATAATGGCCCCAATAGTGATTAATAGGCAAAACTATAATAGGCAAAATTAGGATTTGTCTATTATAGACTCAATAGTCACCCATAATATGCATACTCTTTCAATTACTACTTCTACATAACATTCGCTGAGGTTTCTATATTTAATTCATTTTGGTAATAAGTACTATTGGTAATTTGATAAGAATATGTGTCTAACAAAAAAAGGTTTCTATAGATATTTTGGAAAATTGCATATTCAATGATTACATATCTAAAGCTTCATTACAGATCTTAATAAGGAAGCAAGTTAAAAAAACATTTGAAGGAGATGTAAAATCAGTTGAAATACTATTTCTGTAAAAAAAAAAAAGAAGAAATTCTTAAAGTATAAGAACATAATAAATAAATAAAATGTCTACCTTCCTGGGACAATGTTTTGTTCCCCAAAAACATGTCTTTGTGAGATTGAGATGGAGCAGTTTCTCTTGCATCAATTACAGTGGAAGTTTTAGTTTCTCTGAAGAACAAAAATAATTATTAGAGTATTGTTTTTAGGTGAATCCTAAATGAAATGCTAAGGTTAATATAAAATAAGTTCTAAAAGTCATTCAAATATAATTTTTAAAATACTTTTTTCGTATGTCTTCATTACAATATAAACTGTTTCTTCTAAAAAAGACCTTTCAAGCAACAATATTACACTTATTTTTAAGTAAATAGATTAGTGATTTGCAAATAACTAGTCTAAGCACATATGGCTAACAAAAGCCTGAGTAAAAGAAAAACAAGTAACTAGATAAATTAAAAATAAAAACAGGAGACAATTTATGGAAGAACAGCAAATTGTTGATTTTGAGGAAAACAGTTTTTGTTTTAAAAGGGTGTATAGCCAAATCTTTGAACAAAAAATAAGCACTTTTTAAGTAAATAACTTAAGAAGGACCTTTACGCACTCAAAAAATATTTTAAGCTCTACATACATTAACAAAATGCAAAATAATTTTCAAAAACTTTACATGATCATGATAAAATAACTAGTTTCTGACAAAGAACTCTTTTCTTAATGATATCAGCCATTATAAAACGATCGAGAGTTTTTCTGGTTTGATATCTGAGGGTGGAAAATGAAGCCTTAAATTGAGAATATCAAAATACAGCAGAGTTGCACATGAGAGCGCAAAAATCTCCCCGAACCCAGCTCAGTTGACGCACATGCGGATTCGCTAGTATTTCATAAAACATGTTTAATGATTGGCGATTTCACACGTCATGGACTGACAGTACACCAAAATAGATTGTTGAATGAATTGTGAAAACTTTAAATGGAACAATGTGAAAAGCACACTTTTGCATAATACGAGGGGAAAATCAACATGGTAAAGAAGAAAAATCTCATTTTCAAAAAGGAAAAATCATGCACTTTTTAAAACGCCCAATGAAGAGCTTTTAAAAAACAAATATCGTTTTTTAAAAGCTCTTAAAGAGTTTTAGAGCTTTTAAAAAACAAGCATCTTTAAGAGCTTTTAAAAAATAAGCACCCTCAAGCATTTTTTAAAAACGTAATGCACCATGTTTAAATTTAAGTTTCATACTAACTTGTCACTGGTCTTTCCACTTATTTTGCAAGGTTATTACTAACCCCTTGCATATATGTATTTTAATTTAATTTTGTTTAGTTTATACGTGGCTGTCAAATAAATGTGTTTTCATAAAATGGAACTGTTTCTTTAATGTAGCTTGATTCATTACAGAAGCCCTAACCATCAATCCAATGGGGGCACCCCATCTACAATTAAAATTTTAAATCTGCTTTGCTACTGAAATCAAAGGATAAAATTCCCTGACTTTTCCAGGTATTCCAGATGTATTTTTATAACAATTCAGTCTAATATAACAGTATTTACTGATAGTGCCATGGTCAAAATATACAGTAAACCACATAAAATTAATTTTTGTAAGTTATACATTACATTTTATATCAGTTATAAAATATAACACTACAATCAAAGATAAAAATGGCATTAAGGGCAATAAAAATATATAACTTAAAATAGAAAAAAATATTTTCAAAAAATAATAATAATAATAATAGTGTTTTGTCTCATTTAGGAAACACAGAAAACTATAATTTTCGTTTTAATTCTGATTAATTCTAAATTTAATTTAAAACATTTGTTAGAAATGCATGTTAACAGAAGAAAAGTGTTCGAAACAAGAGTATCAGTATTCCAAACATTTTTATTAAAATTAATAGGAATTAAATCCGATAAAAAGTAAAATGATCAACGATACGAAAATCAAGCTTTATCGTCTTCATATCACCTCGACAGGGAACATATAGTAAAGGTAAATCACACACATGCAGAATACTAGTACAGGATGTTTAAAAAAATAAAAATAAAAACTCAATTTATTTTCCTCTCTACTATAAAACAAAAAATAAATTAGAGATATAAACATAATTGAGAGTGAAAAAAACCCGGCAAAAACATACAGGAAAAAAAAGGGGAAAAGCAAATTATGTAACTATCTCCTACCATCTTTAAATGTAATCAATAAAATAACGTGAAATAAAAATAAAGGATTAAAAAAATGCAATATACATGTCCATTTATTATAAAAAATTTATATATTTACGGAACTGATATCAGGAGTCGATCATGATGGATATTTGGGACGTTTTGAAGCCTCTTTGCACCATTCAAATACTACAAAAACGGCCCTTCACGAAATTTCCCTTCATAAATATGTTCGATTTTTAATTTTAGTAGTCTTTTTTAGGTGGTTTAAAAAAAAAAAAAAATAGGTGGTTAATAAAAAAAAAAAAGAAAGAAAAACGGCGGATTTTTTTTGGATTGGCTAAAATATGATAACTGGTAACTTAGCTTGACATATTTTTCCCGCAAAATTTTTGCATCAAAAATTATAAGTAATTTATTAATGTAATATAACAATAGATAGAAAACAATAGTATTGCATTCTTGGGTTATTGTAAACCAAATATTGATAATGATATACTGATTATTATACTTTGCATAAAAAACACTGCGAAAGGCAGATTCTCTGAAGAAAACGATCTGAAACGGAAGGATTTTACGTCCCGAATTGAGCACGTCGAAATTCATGTGTCATGTTAAAATATCGGAGATAGAAAAATATTGTGGGAAAAGCCAAAAAAAAAAAAAGATGGTGATTGACAGAGGAAAAAAATATTATCCGTTAACGTACGGAATTATCGAAAATCGAAAGCGTCAACGAGTGATTGACAACTCATTCGAACATTGTCAATAGAATTTCAAAAGCCGTCTGAAAAAACTATCATTAACTGATTAAAAACACGATCACCAAATATCACGACATTAAGATTGAATCGTAAAGAATCGAATGCGTTAAAAAGTGATAATTCTAAATCGAAATTCGCATGTCGTGATAACATCGTATTAAAAATATCGAAATTTGAAAAACCACGTGAGAACGGCCGAAAGAAATAACAAATAACTTTAGAAAAAGTTATCATTAAACGATGCGAAATTGCGATGTAATCGACACGAAATCGAAAGCGTCGAAACTTGATAACTTAAAATCGAAATGGGGAATATGCACCATGTCGCAAAACCAATGAAAAGTCGATTATATTAGTTAAAGGAGTTACTCAAATGCATGTTTCGTTTCAAGATTTGATTGTTGTAATAAATAATATCGTTAAAAAAATATCGGGTTGTAAAAACTTTGTGGAAATCAAAAGCAATAACTGCCAAAAAAATTGATAGAATCATTGACTTAAAAAGTAAATGATCAAAAGCGCAATTTTAATTTCCCATATCGTCTGAAATATATCAGGATATCTAAGAACTCCGTAATTTATGTCCTCAATAGATGTAATTGAGATTAAAAATCAGAATAAGAAGATGTAAAAAAATGTAATTGACTTAAAAGAAATCGAACGTTTAATATGATTAGTAAAATTCTTGAGCCTAATAACATCACAGCGAATGGAGAAAAAAATTTACCCAATTACTAGATTTTTGAAATCAAAATCTCCTTTTAAAGCATAAATGTGAATTAGCATTAGCATTTTTTTAAAATCATGAATTCTCTTTTAGTTAACAATATGAACATAAAAAGAAGTACTAGCGATTTGAGTCAAATCAGAAAAAAATCGCTTGTACGATGAAATTGACTATTTGATTTAATTAATGAATACATAAACTAATATAAAATTTTAATGTTTAGTCAATTATCTAGACTAAATTTAATATAATTAGTGAATATAATTAGTTTAATCTAATCGTAATTAGAGAAGTAATGTGTTTAGAAATTAAATTACAAACCAGAAGCAGACAAAAATTCTTGATTTTACCTCTGAATGTTATTCACAATAAAACTGGATACAACATGAAATATTTTTTTACAAAAAATACAGATTATTGACATGAACTTTGATGGATTCTTTTTTTTCTCTGTTATAATGAGGAACAACATGGACGCATAATTATCTCTGGTTAGTCTCTGAGTCTTCACGTAATTTAGTTTCTAAACAATTATAGAGCCCTCTTAGTGATTTTGTTTGAATGCAATCTATTTGGAAGACAAAAGAAAGTAGATCTCCTCTTTCTAATATACTTTTAAATTGGCCTTTTCCATAGCTATCTCCATTTGGAAGATAACTTTTTTTTTTGACATTTATTTATTTTAATATAATTTAATTGCTTTACTAATAAAATACATAAAATATATTTTAAATTGATAAACAAAATCCTACTTATGTTTTCAGATTTTGATTGAAAATTATCTTACAGCAATAGTAAAAAAAAAAAGAAGGAAAAATTGAAGTTAGTTGTTAGTAATCACTAAAATGTGCGAAATAATACTAGAGTCTTACTTGTTGTAGATGACCATGAGGAATCCTCCCCCAAGCCCCATACTTTGAGGATTGACCACACACCCACAGAACAACATTGAAATAGCTGCATCCACCGCACTTCCTCCGTTCTGAAGAACATTCCTATTCAAGAAATTAACACTTATATACACTGGCAACACATTCGAGAAATAACACTTTGTAAGGAAAAAATCTATAAATTTTTCCAAATAAATAAATTTAAAAAAAAAAAAAGAATAAATAAATAAAATAAAAAAAAATCAACAAAATAGTTGTGATCGCCTTATTAAGATCACTGGTTACCCATTGGTCAAATGCTTTTTCTTTGTGGACTGACTCCATTAAACAATTCAAATCATGGGTTGCAAAAACTGTCTCAATGGATGTTTGTCGTCGGATTCAATTTTCAAATCCTGCCTACTGTACGTGTTTCAAGATGTCACAAAATACTTTTCCTTCTTCAGTATTCATATTTATATTGAAATCACCGTCAAGACAATCATTATACGTTAATAATTAAAAAAATAATTAAAATTATAATCATGAAAATGCATTGAGAATGACTGCTAGTGAAAATAAAAACAACAGCGGTCGCCATAGCAACGCACGCGCACTGTCTACTATTACTCTTGAACACAGTTGAAAAGTGTGTGCACGCCATTAAATCCAAACCAAGACCCATTTTGCCAATGGGGGGGGGGGAAACAAAAAAAAACAGGGGTGAAATATTTTTTATAAATGGTATTCAAAGGGTGGCGGCCACTCTGAAAAAAAGCTTTGATATTTTCCAAACTGATTTTAATCGAATTGATAAGTTTATCAAGCATACGTAAAACATATTACAAAATATTTAAGGATGGAGAAAGCTATAAGCACAGGTGGTGCTAGGGGGGTTTAAATTTCTGAGTTACTACTTTCGATTTTATTTTTCAATTCCTACTATTAGTTTCAAACTCTCCCTATATATATATATATATATATATATATATATATATATATATATATATATATATATATATATATATATATATATATATATATATATATATATATATATATACTTTTTATTCATCCATTCAAGTTCAAACACATTCTGATGACACTTGATGTTAATACAGTTTTTTTTTTAAATATTAATTCATTCAATAAATTTAATGAATTAATTTCAGTTTTTAATGGGAGAAAATCTTATTATTTAATAAAAAGTAACTAAAATAAAATGTTTCTTTGTTGACTTAAGTAATTTTTTTTTTTACAATACTTGTTATAATTAAAGCTAAGTAATTTAAACGGATCATTTTTTAGGCTAACAATGTCCTGACAACATGACACACATACCCTATTAAAAGGTGAGTTCCCCCAAATATTTTTTTTCCAAGTACAGCATTGGATATCTCTATTTTAAATAATTTTAACGACATCTGCAATACACTACAAATTAAATTGGAGATAATTCTGAGATTAAAAAAAAGAAAGTGAGGGCTTTTATTTAAAATTTAAATACCTCCCCACACCCAGAGGGATGACGGGTTGAGTTCAGAATCATCAGATGCAACTTTTAAAAATATTTCACACACATAGTTTATCATCTGATGCAATATCTCGGAATATTTAATAGTTTCCACACTTTTCGGACATCCTGCCATAAATTAAAAACTCCTGTCAAAAATAACATATCAGAGATCGCACATAATTATTTAAGGATGAATAAATAAACTGCTGTTTGTAGAAAATGCAACACCATGAAGGAATCATCAGAATCAAATGAAATTCGCAGCAAATGTCAATTATAGGATATTATGCAAATTAATAAAGTTTCAGAGCCATCGCGCGTGCGTGGCGCGCGCAGCGCCCTCTGAATTGATGCTGAAAGCGTATAAATAAAGTGCTGTAGCGGGACGTTGAAAATAGTCTATGATTATTTGTTAGTGGCAAACGTTTAGTGAGACCTGAGTATGCCTCCACGACGGAAGAATAAGAAATTCAAGCAACTTACGGAGTTTGAACGAGGGAGGATAATCGGCCTTCGAGAAGGAGGATTTTCCTATCGCGCAATAGCAGCTCGTATGCAGCGGAACAGTTCCACAGTGATGCGAGTTTGGAAGCAGTGGACCGACGAGCACCGAACAACTCGAAAAACAGGCACTGGACGACAGAAGGTGACGTCAGAGCGCGATGATCGACACCTGCTCCGCATGGCGGTGAATGATCGCACAGCTTCCTCCAGGCAGCTGGCAGCACATTGGTCTACTGCTACAGGTGTACAATTGTCGGCTTCGTCAATTCGTCGTCGTCTGCTGCGCCGTGGATTGCGTGCAAGGGTGCCATTATACAGGATTCCCCTCACGGCGGATCATCGACGGCTGCGTCGGCAGTGGGCTCTTGAGCACAGAGACTGGCGAGCTGATTGGCACCAAGTTGTCTTTTCAGATGAATCACGCTTCAATTTGTGGACCCATGATGGCCGTGTTCGTGTTAGACGTTATGCCGGTCAACGCTGCCTTCCTGAGTGTATTATTGAACGACATAGTGGTCGAACACCCGGAGTTATGGTCTGGGGTGCGATTTCGTATCATGGACGATCCAATTTGATACGAATTGAGGGTAATCTCAATAGCAACAGATACGTCCGTGAAGTGCTACAGCCCGAAGTCGTTCCTTTCCTTCAAGGCATCCCTGGAGCTATCTTTCAGCAGGATAATGCACGCCCACATGTTGCGCGGACTGTTAGAGACTTCTGTTCAGCACAACGCATGCAACTTCTTCCTTGGCCTGCTTATTCGCCGGATATGTCGCCTATTGAGCACGTGTGGGATATGGTTGGTCGGCGTCTCACTCGTGATCCGCGTCCTGCAGTTTCCAAAGACGAACTTTGGTTGCGCATACAAGCGATATGGAATTCTCTTCCTCAAGCAGATATTCAACATCTGTTTGACTCCATGCCACGTCGTAAAGCAGCACTTATTGCAGCGCGTGGTGGCTGCACCAAATACTGATTTCGGACGCTTAATTTGTTTCTTTTGTTTTGAAAATTTCATCATTTATTTGTATCAGTACAAGTCGTTTCTGCATTAAATTTCATTTGATTCTGATGATTCTTTCATGGTGTTGCATTTTCTACAAACAGCAGTTTATAATATAATAATGGAGAATTATAATAATGAATAATATCAAGGGAACTCGTATAGCAGAACCCTCTCAAAATATTAAGAAATATTTGACACATTAACTATCAACAAATTTAAAAACTTTAGCAGTTATTAAAATGTCAATGTGAATAACTTTACTTTTAGACTACTCCTCTCCCCAATTGTAAATAAATAAAAGATTATATCACCTAGAATAACTTTTGTATTGATTTTATTTACTAAAAACAAGTCGTAATTTTGAAATTTCATTCCAAAACTATTCGATCGATTTCGTTCAAATTAGGCGTTTTGTCATTGAAAATTACCTAATATAAAATGATGTAAAAATTTCTAAGTCGTAAAGTTCTCACTTTTTCGATAACATTTAAATAAAATAATAAAAATTATTGGACAGCAATTAAAAAAAATTATTTTTCTTCGTAAAACTATTTTTGAGTAAACAAGTTTCATAAATTGATGTAAAAGTGTTTTTTAAATTACGCAAAAATGACGTAAAAAAACTGATGCAATCTAAACGCATGAATGCAAAAATGATGTATTCTAAAATGATGTAAAAATTTCTAAGCCGTACAATTCACACTTTTTCGATAACATTTAAATAAAATAATAAAAATTATTGAACAACAATTTAAAAAAAATAATTTTTCTTCGTGAAACTATTTTTGAGTAAACAAGCTTCATAAGTTGATGCAAAAGTTTTTAAATTACACAAAAATGATGTAAAAAAAAATTATGCATTCTAAATGGATGAATGCAGAAATGATGTATTCTAAAATTATGCAAAAATTTCTAAGCCGTACAATTCACACTTATTTGATAACACTTCCATAAAATAATAAAATTAACAACAATAAGAAAAAATTTCCTTTGTGAAACTATTTTTGAATAAACGAGTTTCATAAGTTCATGCAAAAGTTATTTTTTTAAAAAAAATTACGCAATTATTTTTAGACATATGAACAAAATCGCATAAAGGATCTCTAACATTAAGAATCCCTAACTTTAGATTGTTCTCTGGACAAAACTATTGGCGTCCTATCTTCCGTCTGATTTCGTACCTAAATTAATAAATAGCATATTGGAAGTCAACTTTTTAAACTTGAACCATTAAGACTTAGTCATGTAATGTGGTAGGTGAAAATACGATCATTAGACCAAAAGTTACTTAATCAAGGTGAATTACTACATCTGGTGCTTTCCACTTCTAAAGCAATCCAATAAACAAAAGGCTGTTAAAAGACTTCCATTATTGTGTTGTTTAATTGACATAAAGAGAAAAAGTTATATAAAATAAGACAATCGAATTGGGAAAAACTCGTGCAGATTAAAAAAAAAAAAAAATTCCCCATTGTTTATAAAGATTACAACATTTATTTCGAACTTCTTCCTTCTGACAGATAAGAGAGTGAAAAAATACGTGAAAATTACAAGTAGAAAAGGCGGCTACTTTTTTGTTTTTTTAATGACTACCTTTGGAAAAAACTTTTGTAAACTCTTTTTTTTTAGAAATAATTCAAAGAATTTAAAACAATTGGAAAAGAAAAGTTCATGATTATTATAATTTATTTTTCGATGGTTTATCGTTCTAAATGCTTAAGGTTATATACTTTACTGATATTAATCCTTAACCCTTATGCTTACGGTGCACCATCAAATGTGGTCCACACGTTGTAACAGCCGTAAGCAAAAGGTTAACAGACCACCGTATAAGCGGCATTGAACAAATCACTTATTCTTATCATTTTATAAACGTCATAAATATTAATATAGGGTAAACTAACCAGTGAAGGAACACTTAAGCTTCGCTTGCCTTTTAAAAAATCATATTAATTTCAAAATTCGTAATTTCAGTTAAATGACAGTGTCAACATACTTGTTACTAATTGCAAACTATGCAAAAAAAATTTCGAGAACTTACATAATATTGTTTTAAAGTTTTGGAGGTTCAAATAACAAGTAGTAAGAAGACCCAGTGAAGGAACAGCTCTTACCAGTGAAGGAACACAAAATTGCCCAGTGAAGGAACACTTAATTTTGGTTATTTTTTAATGCTCTTAATGAATTTTTCAGCCATCAAATACAGTCGGACATCTATTTAACGAACTTCCATTCTACGAATTTCCCTATTTAGCGGATTTTTTCGAGGAACCAAGAGCATTTTGGAAATTTTTTTGTAAAATAACTTCCATATAACGAAGTGAATTTTCTATTTAACACACTTTTCATTGAGATCCACTTTCCCTATTTTCCAAAATATTTCTTAACATTTTAAACTTGTTAAAGCAATTTATGGGGGAAATGACCTTGAATTAATTTTCGAAGCCACTGCTTTATGAAATGTATTACTGTTTTGTCTAAAAATTATCTTAGAGAAAGCAGTGAATTCCCTTTCCCTTTTTGTTTGCACTTCAAACGAAAAACTCACTTCAAATTAACGGATTTCATCCGTAGCAATTTAACTTAACTCAAGTGGTAATGTATGTTTAAAATTACTTTTATAATAAATGCAACTATATTTTTATACATAAATTTAGACTTTTTTTAGTTGAAAATGTATATAGCATGATAGTGTAGCACTGGATAATGTTTTGCTCTATTCTTGCTTTCCATGCAGATTTCTTTTATGGTTAAGATTTATATGATAAATAGTAGATACTAGTTTACAAGATAAAAGTGTATCAATTGCTATTTTAATTATGTCTAGTGTTTAAGAATTTAAAACCTGTTTTGTGTTGTTTAAGTATTTTAAGAGGTGATTTTCTATTTAACGAATTTTCCATATAATGAGCTTATTATTGGTATTAAGTGATTTTGTTAAATAGAGGTCCGACTAAAAACAAGACTATTTGTGAAATTATAAGATACAAGTACTTGTAAAATGCTAACTTTTTTCTGTAATCATGAACTAGAAATTAAAGTGATGTTAAATACAAAATAAATTAAAAAAAATCATTCTTTCTTGTAATTTGACAGTCAAATCTAAATCATTGTGTCATCCGTTGCTGTTTATTATCATTATTATTTTATCACCTTTTTGTTTACTCTTTTTCCTCTTATTTCTTGAAGCTTTCTTTCTTTTTTAAGTATTTTTTCTTTCTTTTTCTTTTCCATGTTCTCTTGTTTTAATGTTTTGTTGAACTTTCAGCCTCTTGAAATTTTTGCCATTTCTCTGAAGTTAGTGCAAAAGGTAATTTATTCGCTTTTCTTCTTATTTGACCTTTCTTTTTATCATCAATATTTGGCCAATGTAAATGGCTCTTCCAAACTTCTTCTGATTTTTCAGCAACATTTCTAGAATGCCTTTCTCGAAAATAGACGGGGGAAAGGCGTCTTGAAGTTTGAGGCAAATCCATCTCTTGTTGACTTATATCTAGAGGATCTTTAGAAGTACTGATTTTACTTACAGAATCATTTCTTTTTTCAACTAAGAGACGATCAGCATGAGGACTCATTTCAAATTCGATATCTAAGATGCATTCATTATCGATACTAGCTTCAGTTCCTAAGTTTGACTTAACCAAGTGGTCTTCTTTTAATACATACTTCTTCCATATTGAAAAAAGTACAGGCTCTTGGACATTTTCGATATTAGACTCTTCAGTCAATGCTGCGTTAAAAATTTGCTACATATCTAGAGGGATTTCCCTCTCAAGCTTCTGAAGAAATTGAGTATCGTTTCTGTTTAACTCTGTTTTTTGTTGAGGAGCTTGCTTCTAAATTCTAACATAGTAAAGTAGTTTTTATAAATTATATAATCACGTTGCTATCCTATAATGATAACTTATTAGGAGTTCTTGGTGCAAAAGACAGCGAAAAAATTTTCTATTCAAATTTTTATGATTATATTTAAATAGTTTTCGATTTGTAAACATACTTTATTAAGTTGCCTAACATTTGATGTAACTACACACCCTATTAATAAATATAAATTATAATTTTTTCATAAATTAAGCTATTAAATTAACATTTTGAACTGAAATTATTTCAGGAATGATTCATACAATTTTTAACAAAATTTCGGTTGTCCTCTATATAGCAGAATTACTTATCCTAGAGTCATGTAAAATCATGTTTCACACATTACTGTTCATTCACTGGAAGTATTACCAGTGAAGGAGCATGCCTGTTTCTTCACTGGTTAGAAGCTGATTTTTGTCTTTTAAAACAGAATTTTGATGTATAATGTGACTAAAAGTACAAGAAAATTAAAAAATTTCTTTTATTTTCATTAACTGGGAAAAGAACCCAATAAAGAAACACTTGTTCCTTCACTGGTTTTTCATCGTTTGGTGATCCAGTGAAGGAACATGCCTGTTCCTTCACTGGTTGGAAGTTGTTTTTTGTCTTTTAAACAGAATTTTAATGTATAATATGACTAAAAGTACAAGAAAATTAAAAAATTTCTTTTATTTTCATTAACTGGGAGAAAAACCCAGTAAAGGAACACTTGTTCCTTCACTGGTTTTTCATCGTTTGGTGATCCAGTGAATAAACACCCCCTTATCTCGGTACTTAATTATGCTATGGTGCTTTAAAAAAAAATAAAACGTAACTTCAATAACTATATTTTGAATTCTCTTTTTCACAGTGAGAAAAATAAGACTACTACATGCAATTAATTCCACTTCAAATATATAAGTACAAACACTCACCTTATAATTTTTTCAACGAAACAAGGTGTTGCAGAGATAATAACAAATTCAAAAAATTTTTAAGAGAAATCTATTTGACCAGGTAATCCAAAATATTGCTAGATGGCTTCCTATTGTTTGGCAGTAAGCTATTGTTACCAATCAATCTAAAGAAAAACTTTCAAATTCTTATTTTTGATCAATATGTATGAAATGTTCCTTCACTGGGTAGTGTTCCTTCACTGGTTGGTTTACCCTATATTAATAATTATAATAGACATTATTAAAATTCTGCCTGAGAGGAAGTAGACTTGATATATTTCAAGACCATGAATTTTTAAAGCAGTATTTACATCCACTTTTTTAATTATGCAGTGGGTTACAATTTTAAAAGTAAGAATTTTAACATGATGTAACGGTTTACTGTCTTCTGCTTCACTATTAAATCTCACCCTGTAACAACGCTCGTCAACACATGATGATGCTGACTGGAGAACTCAAATACAATGTTTTCAAACTGACCATAATTGCAGCAACAACGTGACACAGACCAAACACTCCACTCTGTCATGTTACGGCTTTGAAGTGTTTATCGGTAAGCAACGTCATCTGTAAACGAATTATGTAACAAATTTTGAAAATGGTTAAGAATTAATTCTCTGTTTTCTGCGCAATCAGTGTATTTCTTATTTTTTTTACATATTGCTTTTTTTTAATCGTTACTACGTTTAAAAGATTGTCAGTTTTAGAATAAACTATTAACAGGTGATTGATTTTTGCACAGATAATTTGAAGTCTGCCTGAAAAAGAAACCATAAGAGAAGCTAGATTGCATAACAACAAACGTGCTAAACTTGGCTCTTGTAATCCAAATTTCCTCCTGGGAAGTGAATTGTATCATACCTTTTGCAGTTAAGGTATGCAGGTCTACATTTTTTTCTGAATTTTTCTAAGACAGAATTTATTTTCGATTTCAACATAGGGAAATCGGAAATAACACATAAATAAAACAATTATATAATAACAAATTAGATTTCAAAAGCATTGCGCCGTTTGTAACATTTATTTATTTATTTTAATACTATAAAGCTATACACTCCACCTACCTGCCGAATAGAATAAGAATAAGGATATTCAATAGGAATAGTATAAACAACTAATTGCCACAAAATTACGGAGATTTATTAAACTATATTTGTCAAGTGACATAGTTCAGCATTTGGCTTGGATATTTCTACTAAAGTGACTGGGAAGAACTGTATTTTTTTTCTTCGTTTGCTACGAATTTTACAATTTAGATTAGAAAAAAATGCAAGTGCAGGTAATACTTGCCCCCTTAAATTTAAAGAAAAATAAATAAATCAGAGTTAGGAATACTGAGCGATGACTTTAAGCTTTAAAAAACATCAATGTAAAGAAAAAAAATGATCAAATGTATACTGGACAATGACGCCCTTTACATTAAAATAACAATAGTATAAAAAAAAAGTCATCTTAACATTAAACACCAGTGTAAATAATACATGGGAAGTTGAAATCAGGCAACGGCTTTTTAAAACAACCTGTAAGTATACCTTCGTACCTGACACCACCTACCAAAAAAAAGAAAGAAAACAATTGAAGAAAACTTACTTTCCGATAGGAGCACAGGGTTGTCCATCTGTGAGGAGGGCAGCCGATTGATAAGTTAGGAGGGGGGATGATGAGGCTTGGAATGATGTGTCTAAGTAACGTTCTCTGTTCACCTCTATTTGTGGAAGACCCAGAACTAATGATGTGGTGATCAACACAAATGCCAACGTCAACACAACACCCACCAGGATGGTGTCACGCCTAGAGCATATGCACCTGAGAAAAATACAAAGATTTTATGACGAATAAGTAAAAACTTACAACTCAAAAATACTATTAGTCATTGGGGATTCAAATGCACTACTTAAAATTAAAAAATTCGGGCACAAAAAGCAGCATTTTCCAAACAATAATGAACATGGCTGTTGATGGACTGATGGAGAAGTTATGAACATCTTCAAGCAATCAAACTGGTTTTGATGTTTCTGCCTCAATTGCTAGATTTTGAAGGTCTAGTTCAAAAAAGACGATTTTAGATGAGTCCAAAGTGGGTTTCCTAAAAAGTGCTTGAAAACATGTTTTAAAACCAATTTTTTTTCCTTACAAATTTGTATTGTGACATTCTTTAAAGTGAATGATTTAAACAACCTTACAACTCAATATGTTTTAGACTCTTATTAAATAAAAATAATTATTAAAAATTATTATTATTATTGCATCGACATATATATGGATAAACAAATTTTATAAATGTAACAAAAATGTTTCGATTCGCTTGACAAATTCTCGAAATAAAGCAAAATACGCAAAAAAAATTAACATTAAGTGTCATTTAATTATGATAAAATAGTTAAACCTGGGACTATTTGAATGTAATTTTCGACGATTATTAAAAACACAAAATGACCATAAAAATGAGAAAATATAAAAATCCAAAAATTATCGGTTTAAATGTGCACTAACAGCTTTCCAATACTTATTGGGAGTACAAATTAGTTCTGCCCATTTTTTTGTGGCTAAAAATGCATTTATTTCAGAACAAAATGAATGAGCAGATTAATCAAAGTATTGTCCATCGCTGGCTACTACTTTTTCCCACCTCTCAGGCAATTTTCGAATTCCATCTCGAAAAAATGACTCGTCTTTTCCGTCGGAACAACCAGTAATCAGAAGGAGCAATGTCCGATGAATACGGCGGATGCGGTAAAATATCCCACTTGAGCATTTCCAACTAATTTTTTACGACTTTTGCGACATGAGGCCGACCGTTATCATGCAGAAGATTAACTTTATCATGTTTTTGCTCTATTCCGGCTGTTTTTCTCGTAATTCAAGGCTCAAACGAATCAATTGTAGCCCATACCGATCACCCGTAATGGAATCGCCAGGTTGTAGTAGCTCATAGTATGCAACACCATTCACCATTTTTGAAACGTGGAAACCATTCCCTACAAAATTTATCAGCTGGAGCATTGTCACCATTAACTTTTACAAGCATTCCATGCGCTTCAGCTGCACTTTTCCTAAAATTAAAGCAGGAACATAAAACCTCCCGCAAATGCTGCTTAGTTACCACAAAATTTGACATATTCAACAAATTAAAAATAAGGGTTTTTGTATGAAACTCAAAGCCATATAAATTGAATATTATAGACAGATGTCTAACCTCTCTGAAACCACCAAAACCAGCTGTCACTATTCATAACAGTCAGGGCCATCTTTTGAAAACGGACCGAACTCACTTGTACTCCCAGTAATATGGAAGGGCACGGAGTTCTAGTAGTGAATTATGAACTGAACAAAAGAGAGTTCGCGAAGAGAAATAATATTCTACAAGATAACTACTATACATGTCCCGCCGTTTCATACATTTAAATGAGTTATAAAACAGCCAAATAATTAACAAAAATTATAATTAACCACGTTCTTCAGGCATTCTCCATTTTATTTAGTAATAAAAATCTATCTTTACATTTGTATTCTAAACTAACCGTTGATGCCCGGGAGTTTAATTCTGCTAAGAATTTACAGCTTTAAAATTTTACTTCGACTTCATAAAACCTTATAATGGAACTTCATTTCTTTATCCTAACAAAGAACGAGAAAAGACAATGGAAAAACCATGATAAGACACTATAAAGAATAAACTTTTTGCACTATTGATAAATAATCTCTTAGGCGAATAATATTTGAGTTTTAATAATATCTAAAAATTAAACTTTAAAAGTTGAGATTGAATCTGGGCATGAAGTTGGAATGGAGAAATGATCCGTTTTATCGTAATCGAATTTTAAGGAACCAGATGTGTATTTGTACATTTTGGTATCGTTTCATTGGATAACTAGGATGTAATAACAATCAACAAGATCAAAAAAAATTACAACGTTGAGGTTGGTGTGCCCCTAATGTTATTCTAAAATAAATAACACAGAAGTACTTTAAAAAGTTCAATAGAATTTTGAGAAAACTAGCAATATTAAAAAATATATATATATATATATTGTAATTTTTAATCAATGAACGCCATATTCTTCTGTCTTTTTACAATTTTTAAAAAAAAATAAATTAATAAATAAAAAATTTCAAAAATTTTTGGTTCGAAAACAGCCGTTTGGATTGTATTTTTGGAGTTTCACTGTACACATTCTATCTCTCCTTATTATAAAATCTCACTTTCAAGTCTTTTTTTTTCCTGTTTTATGTAAGAATATCGGCAAAATAAGAGTGGCGACCAACTGTAAACTTTAACCAAACTTTTATTTAAATCCAAAATCGACTCCTTTTTTCTTAAATATAGTGTACTGGCCATCTCTTTTATTTGAAAAATATTTTCCATACATTAAATACATACATCAATCAAATTGAGAATAATTAATAACTGACATGTATTTACCTGTACATAACTATTTTAACAAACAATTAGATTAAGCTATGGAATAAATAGAATAAAAAATTAAAATTTTCAAAGATTTTGAGAGAAGAATACAGCGTTAAGATGACAGCTCTGATGCCATTAGATGAAATTTTTTGTTATTTCTCTGAAACTACCGAGGACAATCACTTTAACTTCAATTTTTTCCCCCTTTTCAGGATAATGTCAGTGCTGTGCTATCCCATTGACAAATGCTGCCAACTTTTTTTATTCCTTCTAAGATTGATTTTTTTAGTGGTAGTGAAATAAAATTTGAAATATCAATCGAAAGAAAAAATAATTTTATATTTCGCCATAGTCCAATAACAGACGATTATTATAAATGTTTTATTCCTGTGTAACGATGCTGAAAATCATTTTAAACCAAATTTATAAATCAAAGATTTAATCAGAAAAGCAAAAGTGTCGCTATAGCTTTAAATTTTAATATTTCGGAAAATATAAAAGAATCGGCAGCAACGGTATTACCAATATATTATAGTTATTATAGTATATATTTGCAATACCGTTGTATTAAGGCTCCTATACTATCATCTAATTCAGGGGCTTTACGTTGTATATATTGTAATACAAAAATATAATAGTTTAAATACGACAAGCATACTGGAAGGGTTTTCTTAGTAAACTATTAATATAGTTCTAATTTAATGGACAGAAATCTGGTGCTTACCACAAAGAAATGCTATAAAGAGATTCCTTCCACTCTTAACACTTTCGGACAAAATGATTACAGCGCCTCGCTGTGATAAAAAGCATTACATACTCATTGCCCAAAGAATGAGTTTATCGTTTTCTTTCATTGTTTTTAATTTAATTTATGGAATTCTCTTTGATCATCTGGTTGTTGGTTTCATTTTGATTCCAATATAATGCTTGAATTTTTATTTCCTTTAAAGATGTCGAGTGTTAATGAGCGGTGCGCAAGGCCAGTAAAATAACACGCATCAGTATCTCATTTTATACAAATGTAAACAGCGCGTTGCTAAGACAACGCAATTATAATCACAATCCTGAAGTTCTATATATTTGGATATAAAATTGATAATGGATGTGTATATTTTATATTAACTTGTAAATAACTGTAGATATTAAATGTCGTCAATTTACTTCGTATTTATTCAGCTATTTTGTTTTAAAGCAAAATGCAAATGAAAAAAGAAAGAACAAAATTTAAAAATAAAAATAACAATAAAATAGATATTTTCTAATAACAATACATTAAAAAAAAAAGCTGCATTGGTATTTCTCATTTAAATAATTCGACAATCCAGAAAAATGTCACCCTGGTAACTATTTTCAACAGCTTATTCTCTTAATTCAGTTTATTTTTTAGTCATTTTTTATAAGTTACCGTAATAAATTTAAAAAAGTATTATAATAACATTCATTGAAATTATAGGTATAACCAAATCTGTTGTACTCTACATCTTAACATTTATTGAATTTAAACTTCAAAAACAGAGTAAAGAAAGAGTTGAAGCAATAAAATAGCTGAAAAAATACAAAAGCAACTAACTAAATACTAGTTAGTTAAAGCTGTTTTATTTCTTCTTTAAAGTAAGTGTAATATAAAAAGCCTAAACTAAAATTTTAAATTGATAAAATAAAAAATAAATAAATAAAAAATTCTGAGATCACAGAAGTTTAAAAGATAATTCGCTCAAGAAATGATGTTCTTTCTTTCATATTTTGAAGGAAAAAAACACCATAATTTTTAAAGAACAGGATAAAAACATTTTATATTTTAATAGAATACGACTATGAGTGGGGATTTTGATATTTGGAAACATCGGAACACTGTGAAATTGGGAGGGGGGGGGATAAATTCCATTTTAAAAATTAGATTTTTCGGCTACCTAAACCCATGATTTTTTTTTTAAAAAAAATAGTTAAAATCATGACAAATTTTGTTCAATAGAGAAATCCATGACTTTCTATGATTTTTCATGACTTTCCAGGTGCGCAGATACCCTGTTAATAATACCACAAATTGCATCGATGAATTTTGTTTATAAAATAGGAGCCGCAGCGGAAATGAGAACCGCTGGTAGAGAGAGCCTCTTGGGGGAGGGGGAGAGACAACAGCATGAAATGAAAAGAGGCGTTTACCTGTTTGGCTTTGGCTCCAGCGGTTCGTATTTGATAGTTCCATATGTATAGAAATCAGGTGCGTGATCATTACGGCTGAAGAGTCGAGTGCCTTCCGGCTGAATCTTAGCCATCTTAGAAATCAAATAAGCTAATGGGTCCACATTCGGTGATCAGAAAAAGTTCAGAGATAAGAGAGAGCGAAATCACAAAACGGGAAACAAAAGAAAAAGATAAGAAGGAACACATATTAGTGATAAAACACCGATAGCAAGCTGCGAAATAAAAAGGCTAGCGACTCATTTACGTAATAAGCCTAAAATATTGTTTTGATATTCCATGCAAACGATCCCATTCATAGCGTTAGAGTAAGATTTATTTACGTGAAATATTTCATTTTTATTGCCTTGTGTTTTATTGGTGGTTAATGGAAGCGAAAATTTTCAAATCGAATTTCGGATCATTTTAAAGGAATAGATATAATCACTTTAAAATTCTTAGAATATGCAAAAACGTCTCTAAAATCCAGCTCCTACATTTTTAAAGAAATAATAGCCAATTTCAACTGTTATATGATGTAAGGTAATCATTACATTAATTTAAATTACTTCTCATGAATAATTTTTCATTGTCCATCCAGGTAATCGTTCATTTTATTACGATTTACCTATTAACAAAATATTCTTAAGTGAAATTATAATAATTATACACGGAGGTGACCTCATTCTACGAAGTGCAGCAACTTGATATAGTCTCTAACGGGAATATTCAGCGACGCAGTATCAATAGCTGTACATAATTGCATGATTTTGTGCACCTCTCGATTATATCCCGCAAATGTCCCGAATTATTCGCTGGAATTCTCCAGAATGTTTTTCAAATCAATAGCGAACAATTAAGGCTCCGTGGCATTGGCATCTATCAGAATTGTTTGGGTACATGAAATCTATGAATGGCCACGGGTGGTCTCCAAGCAACTGAACAAAACCATTTCCAGTCAATGACCGATGCAACTGGACCATAGGATGCAATCCATGCCGTGAAAAAGCAGTCCATTATGAAGGGATCACCAGATTGCACAGTGCTTTGTTGACAACTTAGACTTCGTGAAAGTCTGCGAGAACATGATAAAAACATTTTATATTTTAATCAAATATGACTGTGACTGGAGATTTTGTTATTCAGATATTTAGAATTCCTTCAAGGTAGGTATCTAGGTTTTGTGATACATATTATATAAAAGAGTTTGGGTATTCCTGCAAACATATCCTTATACAATTATAACCACGTTCTTGTTGACTCGCTTTCATGTTTGAAAGCTTGCAAATCGATATCTCGACCAGTTTCTGACTAGACAGAGCACTTAAATCTCCACCAGGCTATGGTGTTGATGCAACAAAGAAGGCCTTTCGCACTGATCAATTTAGTAGTCCAAGGTGAAGAACAATAATTGCATACCGGGGAGAGGGGAATAAAAATGATGTCACAACGTTCATACTACTAAAGGATATCTCGATTACAGTTTCGCTCTCTTAGAAGGTGACGGCAGATTATCTAAAAATACTTTTTTTTTTAAAAATGCACGGCCAGCGAAAACCACTTTAAATGAAAAATAATGCCCTTAAAAAAATTCGACAACATTTCTTAAATCAATTTCCTTTTAAAAAGTTATAAATTTTATTTTATATTTACAAACTTAATAAAAATAAGGCAATAATTGAAATAAATAAGTAATTTATGATTAAAATAAAATGGCAATATATCTACTTGAAAATTTATTAAATCTTAGTTATAACCTACAATAACATAATTGTATTATGTATAATCATATAATTTTGATAATCTTAAAATTAAAAATTTTTACATAATCCAAAAGCAAATTCTGAACAACTCTGTTAAACATCGACACTTGTTTGGAAAAGAAATTTAAGATAATCAAATCCAATGTAAAATTTACTCAAGTTCATAAAGGAAAAAAAAAATCATAAGCAAAATGCTCTTAAAATTAATAATGTAATCCTAACTAAAAGATTGAAAAAAATCTAAAATATGACCCCTCCCCCCCGAAAAAAACTATAATGAATGCCTTAAAAAAAATAATATATAAAAAAAGTGTCAAAAATGCATTTATCATCCTATATTGCTATCCTAGTCTTGCTGATAATGATACAGGTTTTATTCTTTCTTTCAATGCTACAATCAAAATGCATCGTCATATTATCGCCAAATGGAATTAATCACTATCAAAATTTCAAATAACTAGAGAACGCAGTTTCAACTACAACTTCATGCCTAACAACAATAGAAATTTTAATCACTGAATTTTTAATCAGAGAATCAGAATTCTGGCAAATTAGAGTGCTCACATTATGTAACCTGCAAGAAGAAATGGACACTAACTATCTGAGACGTTGCCCTGCACTTCCACCTGGGAACGTTATCGGCCGGCGAGATACATTATTAATGACCTATAGACTCTTTCTTTTTGTAGCTCTTGTTTCCGTTTTTTGTTCTTTCTTTGTATTGTTCTCAGCTACAAATTTGTCTTTTATGTCTGCCATTGAAAATAAAAACATTTTAAATGGATCTCTGTGCTGGAAGACAAAACAACGTAACCTAATCGTTACAAGCACAAGTTATCGCCAATCGTCAACTCTGTACCTTAGGACAACACGGATGACTTCAATTGTGTCTTAAACGAAACAGAATTTACTGCCATCAAAAGGAATTATTATCTAACAAAACTCCGACAACTTTCAAACTATCTAGAGCAGAGGTTTCCAACTTACATGAGGCCGGGGGCCACAATTAAAAACACAAATCAAATGGCGGGCCGCAACTTTATCAAAATTTTATGTAGGACTCTTATGTTTGATGGAACATTAAATATTACTGTCAGATTATTACCAAGTTTTACAAAAGTATTGAATTACAAATTAAAATAAGTAGATTTTTAAAAATATTTAATTGTTATTAATAATATTTTTTAAAAATATTAAATAAATAGTAAAAATTCGGGCTGCAATAACTTTCAAGTGAGCACCTATGTATTAAGCAATTAATGTGCAACAGATATCTAATTGTATCGAAACTTACATAGTAGCACACAAAATATTCAATGAGAAAATTGAGGTTTGTCTGCTGCAACCACCAGAGAATAGATATTTACATTTTAAATTTACAAATGTGTGTTTAAATATTTTCGCACAAAATGAGTGGTTTCAAAAAGATGAATCGGAGAATTTCTTCGAGAAAATTTCTGATACGCACATGCTAAATCATCTTCACAAAATACAAAAAGAAATGAAATAAAATAGAGCAACATACAAGATTATTTTTGTATTTGAATAAATATTTTCTTGGATGCAAAACCTGAGAAATAAATTTTTTTGCACCGTTGGTATGTTAAATTTCACAGAAACGAAGAAATTAGGTTTTTATTAACGAGAAAAGTATTTTAAACCCATACAGATTTTTTACGAAAATTGTCCGCAAAAAAAATGACAACTAATATATTTTAGTTCGCGGGCCACAAAAAAAGGCTTCCCGGGCCGCCAGTTGGAAACCCCTGATCTAGAGGACTCAAATTTCAACTGTAGCTTTCTAATTACACAAAAGTTTTCAACAGTTTCTTCACCACTAAAAGCAGAATTTATTGTCATGGGAAATCATAACTAGGCAGAATTAGAGCTTCTATACGAGTTCTTCAATGAAAGATCCTATATGCTCTAGGTAGAATAATCTAGTTTAAGTTGGAGCTCAGTAAAACTGTTATTTTATAATTATTTTATTTAAATGATATATTACCGTAAAAGTCCGAAATCTGATAAATTCTAGGATTTACCAAAGTGGTTTGGTAAATCCTAGATTACCGAAGTGGATCATATTTTAGATTTTTTTCAATCTTTTTCTTTATGAAGTTATAATTATATTATTCAATTTAAGATCATTTTGCTTATGAATTTTTTTTCTTCTTTCTTTATGAATTGGTGTTAATTTTGCATTGGATTTGGTTATCTTAAATTTCCTTCAAAACAAGTGTCGATGTTTAACAGAGTTGTTCAGAATTTACTTTTTAATTGTGTACAAATTTTATAATTTTAAAATTAAAGCGTACTTCAGGGTTTGACAAAACCTAGGTTTTACCGTTGAGATTTACGGGTTATTATCGTAACGCTTCATTCTTCTACATATTAGACTACATACAATGTAGGGGAAAAGATCCACCTATGAACAAAACTGATAAGAGTATCTCCAAAGATTTAAAATTCCACTAAATGAAAGAGATAAGAACTTCTTATCAGTAGGTCTTGCTCTAGTATTATACTCGTCCACAACAGAGAAGGGAAGGACTAAAATGGAATTCACTCATTTTAAAAATAATAAAACTGTGCAGAAGCAACAGGTATCTTGTGGTAAGAGATAATGTTAATAATGAACACATGGAAATTCCACAGTAAGTTTATTTATATTTAATAAAACTTTTTATTTCTGCCTCAAGCATAGCTTTATTGATCTGTTAATTGAACCAACCAGAAATGATAATTTTAAGGAGGAAGAAAATATACCAAGAATAAAATAATACTAAGCAATATAGAATTAAGTTTTATTTATTGCGCATTAGCTGCAAGCAGGGGTACCCATATGTTTGAATTTTCGGGGGGGGGGGGGCTCATGAAAGAAAATGACAAATAGCTTAATGAATTAAAAAATTTATGAAAGGAAATTTTATCCATTTAATTATTTTTAATTTAATTAGCAAGCTGAATAACTAATTAATTTAAATTAATTTCACTTACATGATTAATCAAATACGCATATGTTTCATTATTAATTACAATAACACATTGGTTGTAACTTTTTAAATAAACTAAATTGATAATCTAAAAACTTATCAAAGAGTTATAATTTAACAACATTATTAGTGATATAATCTTTAATCGGGGGCATAAAACGAGTGTTTCACAGGGAATCAAGACCAAAATTCACAACATTTATAAACACACAATGACCTAGAAATAAAATAAATATAAACATTAAATACCGCTTGATTAGTTAAAATAATACTTCAATTAAACAACATAGTACAAATTTCGAAATTTCAAAACTTACATGAAATGTTCTTCGGTTCTACATCCTATGTTATGCTACGATCAAAAGCAAATAACTTTACAAAAAATTATTAAATAAAAAAATTTATTTCTACCTTTTTTTTATCACAAAGAGTATGTTATCATTATTTACAAATATACTACAGAAAGAAATGGAATTTAATCAACAGTTCTATTGCACAGCTTTTTCTGAAAATGTAAATTGAACATTTCTTTTGCTTTTGGAAAACTTATCAATAGCCAATTTAACTAAATTTACATCCTTTATTTTGTCCTTGTGAACATTCAATAAACAGAAACTACTTAAACCTTGAGTCATGGTACTTCTTAACCATGTTTTGACTCGCCTCAGAGTGCTAAATGACCTCTCTACCGTACAAGGTGTTGGAGGTATTGTTAAATAGTATATTAAAATATTTTTGATAGATGGAAAAAATTCTGCTTCCGGCAGACTTTCAAACTAAGTTCCGTGAAACACCTTGTTTCGCCAAATGTCAAACCAGGCTCTAGCTACGTTTTCCTCATTATTATGAAACTTTGAAATGTCTTTCACAGTTTCAAAAAATGTTTCTTTGCTTGTGCGTTTAAACAAATTCGGATGAAAATGCATTCCTTTAATTGGAATCTGATTAGACTCTGAAAACCTAGTTTCAAGGGATATTATAAGAGAATCCAAATAAGGAATGAAAAGAGATTTTCGATAATACGTATTCCAACGGTGTAGCTGCTGGAATATTTGACCTGTGAATTTGCTTTTTATTTACTCTGGGTATTTTTATTTACATCAATTTCATTACATGTTTTTTCTGCATCTTCAAAATTTTTTAAAATCTCCGTCTGCTTCAGCCCTATGTTTTTTAAAAACTTCCAGCAAATCATTTTTTATATACCTATGAACTGCATAAAGGTCACAATCAACTGATTGCATTTTATTAACTACTGGTTCCAAATATGCTGAATATCTAGAAATAATTGTTAAACATATTACGAAAACTACGGAAGAAGTTACTAAGTTTAACTGAGATCTTGTTTCTTGATTAAGAAAATTCTTTAGAAAATTTGGATTTTGTTGACTTGAAAAGGACTTCGATTCGAAAGGCTGTATGTTCATATTTTTAGAAATGCCAAAATTTCATTTTGTCCTACTTCGATTGGGCTCTAGTGAAAATCTAGGGCTTCGGCCTTCCCCTATGGGAGCCCATGGCTGCAAGTATGTAGAACTCATAAAATAAGTTCAAAATGTAGATAATACATGGAGAAAAAAATTATAGAATAATGAAAAAAGTTAAGCTACAGAATAATGTTTTCATATTTTGTAATCTGGCCATCTTGTGACGAAAATATTTTAAATCATTCTTGAAAATTTTCCCGTTTATGTAAATTTATTTGAATTCGCTGCTCGTTTTATAGATTTCGTTTCATGCTTTGTTCCGTTTTTTTTTTTTTCCTTTGCATTTTATTTTCTGCTTTTACGTGATACTTATCACTTAATGTATTCTATTTTGTTTCAAAAAAAAATTTTTTGAGTGCTCCTCACACTATCTTTTTTCCTTTTTTTTAAACGGATATTTTTATTAATCCTTTTTTTTTTAATTTTTCTTTTTTTTTTTCATTATTCTTTATTTTTTACAAAATGCGAAAGAAATATGGGGAATTTTTCTTAAAAGAGAAGAAGAAAAACTAAAATGATTTTCAAAAATATTTAAAAAGCCGGGGAAAAAATAAGGAAATAACATAATATCTTTTCATATCGTTTCAGACATAATCGTTTCGCATCAGCCCACACGATTATATCTGCAAAAAAGAGTGTTTTCTAATTTCTTTATTAATATAGCCAAAGCAAAATATATCACTACAATAGTGTGAGGTGCATCAAAAAAATTGAAACGAAAAAAGAACATACTAAGCAAAAAAATACAAAACAAATCAAGCAAAAAATGGAAAATATAAATTGAAGAAAGATACAGAATAAAACACAAAATGTAACATATAAAGCTAATTTAATTGTAATTTTACTTACCGGTATCTTTCAAAAATGATTTAAAATATTTTCGTAACAAGTTTGCTAGATTACAAAATGTGAAAATAAAAGCGTAAATAGAGGAAAGCTGGATGCTTGTTATGGCGCCCTGTCACTGATTTACAGAAACGCCTTTGATTTGTTAATTACCGTGGATTGGCCCATAAAGTAAATATTTCACAAGGGAAACTACACTGGAAAATTCAAAGTTTATTATTAATAAAAGTTGAATTCCGATGATTTTCAGAGAAATTATGAACATTTATTGAAAAAAAAAAAAACTTGATTGAAAAATATTCTTTATTAAATATTAGCAGATTTTTAGCCCCAGATTTCACCAGATTGGATTTGCACACAGTAAAATATAAACTTAGTTAACTAAGAAATTTTTAATAAATTTATCAATAATTATAACTTAAAATAACTTCATGATTTTATATAGAATTTAATTACGTTGTTTAGACATCCATTGTTAGTTTATTTTCATCAAAACTTGGTAGAGTTTGAACATTTGTTTTTTGGAGAAATAAACATTACTACAAATTTTTTTAATTCTATTTGATAAAAAAATAGAATGTAAATAAATATTTTTAGAAAACTCTATGTAATTAGTTTATTTATATTAAATTTATAATCGTTTTGGTCAACAATGCAGATATTTTCTTCCTTTCAATACTTAAATCCAAAAAATTAAAATTAATATTATCGTCATGACTGTGAAGCAAGATTTATTCCTTGGGGTAAATATTATTTAACAGAATTATGTAATCTTGATAGTTTAGCATAATTAAATCATCAATAAATCTAAAAACAAATTTAATATTAAGAGCATTTTTTTATTTTCATAATAGTGAAAAATAAGATAGTTAAAAGAGATGAAAAATTAGATCTCTATGACATTCTACCTACTTGAATAAAGATATGTTTTTCATTGAAGATGGCAAATATTAATTTGACAAATTAGTGCTTACAAACAAAAATGCAATAACAAATAATGTAATTAAAATGACAAATATTAATTTGAATTCCCCAATAATCAAAATCGCAATTAAGGATATTTTTATAATCATAAGAACAACTTTAAGTTTAGAAAGGTAAATGCTAATGAATATATCTTGGAAATCCAATCAACCATCCGAACCTTCATCTAACTGAAATACTAATGAAACATTGTAATTTTTATACATAAAACCATAATAACTACTCAAAATACTTCTAACACCTCGAATTTAATCGCATTCGATTCAACGTAAAGAAAAACAGTGAAATTTTTTTCCCCTGTATAGAGGAGATTTACTTCTTCCTTCAATTTTAAACAACTGACAAACATTTCAGCATTGAAATACGTGGAACATTAAAAATGTTTTTAGAAAAGCACAATGCATAAAACATATGCATTTAAAATGCATAGAACATTTAAAAAGTGTTTAGCTTTGAAAAAAGTATTTAATTTTAAGTAAAAGAAAATATTTTATTTCTTAGTAAGCATTCATTACAAATTATAAAAAATAATAATTCGTTTTGAAACCTTTCTATTATTTAAGATTCACAATGAGCTATTGGCGATGGTCAGGAAAACATTTGTGAGAATGATCCGGACACGACATACATACGTCACACAACATCCAACCGTAAGCAGATCGTATATTTAATCTGAACTAGAGAACGATCAATCTTCAATTCAATACCCCCAGAAGTATAATTTGTTAGGAGAACATGGAGGACTTCTGTGACCCCACAGATTTAGCGTGCACCAGTCACCATTTACTATACACGAGAAGTCTACGGATCGAACTCACGACGTCTTGAACCGTTTTGAAACCAATCAGAAAATGAGTTTTTCAAAAATACATTTTATAGCCTGTTGATAGTGTTTAATGTTTGTGCTAGTCCAGTTTTTCTCTTTTCTTTCGAAAGAAAAATGAGAGCTAAATTAGGTAAACAAAAGAGGCAGTACTTGATACAAAAAGAAAGGTATGTCATGCTACAATTTTTAAGGTTACATGGTGGTAACACACACATCACCCAACCTGGATATGTAGGCTCTAAATGTCCCAGCACCTAGCCCCATTTCTTATGGTTTCAGTCATGTTAGGAATGTGATATAATTTTGACGACACCTAATTTGGTACACCTCTTAATCTCACCACAACATCTTTCAGTCACAGTAGATTTTAAAGATTAAACTTGCAATTCACAACTGATCATCGCAATGCCATACTAAGCCTAACACCTTCTAGAATAAAGCAGCATGGATCAATTTAGTAATTCAACATAATAAACGTAAACTGTTCAGTGGAGGAAATTAAGAAAGATGTCACTACATTTGAGCTACTAAGCAGCACAAATCTAACTTCTTGTTTATGTTATGGTAACCCGCAGGGCTTAAGCTGAGTCTAAAAATTCATTAGCAAAAAAGCTAAAATCTGAAAAAAAGTTTTAGCAAAATGCTAAAATGCCATTAGGCTTATAAAATTACTTTATATCAAACAAGTACTGTAAGTTATCTGACAAAGAATAGCTTAATGTACAAGACAGGGTTGGAGTTTTTGCCGGCAAAAAGGGGTTTTTGCCCGGACAGTGGCAAAAACCTGGTAAAAACCAGCAAAAACTGGTAAAAACCGGCAAAAACCAAATTATCTAAATTGCTGATTAAATATTATTACAAAATACTTGAAACAAATTTAAATCAATCATAAGGAATAATAATTTTGATACATTACATGAAAAAATTATTTTCAACATATTAATAATTAATATAATGGTAATAATTTTTAAAAGATTGAAAGTTTGTGATCTCTTTTCATTTTAGAATCCTAAAATAAATGTTTTTTTACAAATAAATAAATATTATTATTTGCATATTATTATTTATTATAAAAAATTATTATTTGTACAATAATTAACTACACATATTGATAGATATTTTATGTTTTAAATTATAGTTATATTAATTTAAAATAAGTTCATTTCACTGGAAAAAAAGAATTATCACAAATTTTCCAATCAATAATGTTTTAAACTACTAAAATGATATATTATTACATTATCATTTAATTATGGAATAATAATTTTGTTAATTTTTTTGTAATTATTTATATTTATAGTATATATTTCAATTTTAGGAATAATTTTGTATCAGAAATGATTTTTTGTCCTCTCATCTTGGAAAATATAGGTTTTTGCCACTTTTTGCCAATTTGCTGGGCAAAAACCTGTTTATGCCAGGACGGTTTTTACCGGTATTTACCATGGTTTTTTCCACCTGTGGCAAAATCTTGCCAACCCTGGTACAAGAATACCAAAAAGAATACCTATAACAAAAAAAAACACATTTATTATTTATCAAAACATTTTGGTTTATAATTAACAATCTTCCTTTCTCTCATGTTTGCCCATTTTACAAATGCTTCTTGAAAGTTAAATGCACTTTCAGGGCCCTCAATATTAATCATTAACAAATTGTTTACACGGTTGATTAACAACCTGTTTCGAATATTAAGTTTTAATCAAATTAAGGCAGCTAAAGCCCCTTTCACAGTCAACAGTGTGCATTGGTATTGTTGCACAATACTTTATAACAGAAGTTTAACTTCTGTTGGAAAACTTGTTTTTAGTCTTGTGGTTAGTTTATTTTTCTTTTCTTCTCGGTGAAACTCATATATTCTAGCCATTTTTGTTGATCGCTATGCTTCATCTCATCTGATCACGTTTTTTTTCGTGAACGCTAGCGTCATGGTTCTTCTTGCGAAAGATATTTAGATTTTTTCTCCTTGTTTGATCAAGTTTTTTTCATGGATGTTAGCGTCATGGTTTTTCGCAGAAGCTTTTTTTTTTTTTTTATGGAATTTAGTAAAATCCTTTAGCAAAAATGCTTTGTTGAATTTTAGCATTTTTGAGGGGTCTTTTCGCATTTTGCGAAAAAAGCTACGGTAGCGGAAACCCTGGTAACCCGTGCTTTGGACTTCTCTCTTTTAGGAGATATTAATTGAGCTTCGCTTCAGAAACACACAAATACCACTCTTTTTTGATTCTAGAAAAACTGCTTTCTCACAGCATAACTCACGCTTCAAATCAACATTTTTTCTGACTAAAAATTTCCAATAAAGCAATTAAAAAACTTGCAATAAATACTTAAAACTTGCAATAAAAATGTGGTGACGTGTCTTAACAGTTTTCAAGTAAACAAATGGAAATGTAAAAATTACAGATGCCCCCTTTCAGGTAAAATCAATTTAAAATTTTGCAAAAATTCTATTATGGACAGTAATGTTCAAAATAGCAGAAAAATTTTACAAATTTCTCCCTAATGCTTAAAAGAAAACACAAATAGGAAATTTCACATTATATTCTATTATAATATTTGTATCACATAATGGTGCTCAATGCTAATATTCAAATGCAAGCGATTCATTTTAAAAAAACACTGTGTTGTGTTTCAAAACGAGTATATGTATTATAGATGCACTCTTACAGTTCAATTCAAAATTCTGCCAAAAAGCACACTCTTCCTCAAGTAACAGTGTTTATATATCGCAATTGAGGATAATTAAAAAAAATAATATAAACCAAATATTATAAAAATATAATATAAACCAAAAATAAAACTTATAAGATATGCAGTTTGTGCTCAATGACAATGAAAACACTTGTTACATGAGTACTTTCCCAATATTAAAATTGTCAGAATGAATTAATTAATCAAAAAATGTCCCCACCCCTTACTAACAATTATTTGAAAAATTATTTCCCATCACTAAATATTAAATAAATATCTACTCTAAATGTGAAAAATCATTCCCAAAACTATTTTTAGTTGCAAAACTTAATTATTTAAAATATTACAACAAAAAAAAAAAAATTTGTACTGTTATCTAAAATTGCAATGTCAATTTGCTCCCTTGAGGGCAGCTTGATTATTAGGATTACTATTGCTTTGATTACAGGGGTGATTGTGAGCTCAACTCAAAAGTCCTCAAAATTTCTTAAGTAAAATCATTAATGACGCATTTCAAACAGGGTGTGTAGTCAAATTTATCAACAAAAAATAGGCACCTTTTAAGCACTCAAAAAATATTTTTAAGCTCTTTGAAAAATATCATAATTAGACAAGGTTGGCAAGTTTTTGACAATTGATGGTTTTATCCGTTTTTATTTACAGTGACAAAGATGATGGTGCATCACAAACAATGAAATTAATAAGAGAAATAAAATTTTCTGTCATTAATAGGAAAAAAAATTGACTATGTTCAGTTGGTCCCCGTAATCAGCAAAAATTCGAGAGATTTTTCAATTCTATTACAGAGGGCGGGAAATGAAGTCTGAAATTGAGAATATCTTGCAAAAAGCAGCAGGGTTGCACATGAGAGTCAAAAATCTTTACCGCTGAATCCAGCTTGGTATACCTAAGTGGGGACCTGCAAGTATTTCATCAAACACAGTACCGTTCCTGGGGTGGCGAACGCCTGCGTGCAAGAATAATTTTATGCGCCCCTATATACTATGCTTATACTTCGAATAGTTGAATTTGGCGCCTTTTAAATTGGGCGCCTGCGTGTGGGGCATTCGCTGCATACCCGCCAGGAACGGCACTGATCAAACATATAAAACAAATGGTGCTTTCATACACTACAGACCGGCGGTGCGCCGAAATAGATTGGGGTTGAATTAATTGTGAAAACCTTGAATAGGACAATGTCCTTTTGCATAAATTGTGGCGAAAAATCAACATGTTAAGGAAAAATATCACATTTCGGAAAAGGGAAAATTAAGCACTTTTTAAAAACATCCATGGAAAAAAGCACCTTTAAGGGCTTTTAAAAATCAAAAATAAGCACCTTTAAGCACTTTTTAAAAACAATACGCACCCTGTCAAAATATTAATGTCTTTATAAATTTAAATCATTGATATTTTCACAACATGAAATTCTAAAAAATTATATGCAGCATAATTTAAATTTAAGTTTACTTTTATCTCGAATTAAATTTATTATTTTACCAGAAAAAAAAATTTAGAAATGAAAGAGATGACAAAGATAAGTTCTAGTTCTTATATTTTTAAATAAAATATACATGAATATTTATACATAAATGTGATCCATAATTTCTTGAAACTTCTGGACCTTGGATTTCCAGAACATAATTGGCAAAAAATCCAGATTTTTTCCAGAGCACAATCATCTCTGTGATTATCAAGATATAAAATTAGATTCAATATCACATGAAAGATTATAGAAGTTATTAAATACTTTTGGAGAGTCAAAAATTAATTTGAAAGAAATTTAATTCATCTTTTAGACATTTATTTTTATCATTTAGAAAATTAGACATGTTGCTACTTAACAAATTAATATAAAACTGTACACTCAACCTATATTCATAGCTGGATTGATTTTTTTGAAAAATTATTCACTGATATTCCAGCTTGAAAAATAAATACCAAAAAAAAATATTCTTCATCTAGCCTTATATTATTAATATCCTTTCCATAGAATACTTTCATTTAAATTTCTACATTAACGGAACATAGCAAAACAATAAAAATGTGAATATTAAATTGACTTTATTTAAAAAGATTAAACACACATGTTTATTAATAATATAGTGTTATTTTAGTAAAAAAAAAAAAAAAATGCTAAAATACTAATTAATGTTTTTTTAAATCAAACCTTTTCAAATATTTCAGAATTCATATAAAAAAAACTGAATGTTTTTTTTCATAAAAAATTTAGAAGAAAAAAAATATATAAGTAATAGCCTATTTTACATCAAAGCCACATTCATTTGAAAACAAAAATTTTAACCTAAATTGTAAATTTAACTTTAAACTGTAGTTTTAATTCAAAAGACAATTATACTGTAATTAAGTACATAAACAAACGATAAGTGAAGTAAATAAAGAATGGATTAATCAAAAACGTTCATTAATACCGTTGATATGGAAATGTAGCTGCAGAAGCCGTATGATTTTGCGCTAATTCACTTTCCTTTTCATCAAAAGTGTTCAATTGTACATAGGATCCGTGAGTAACACGGTTAACAGACGAATCACGATTCATTATGAGTGTAAAAAAGTCTTAATGAATTCAGTATATTTAAGTATAAAATAGTTTTTTTTTACTATAAAAACATTTCTTTACATAAAACGTCAAACTAAACACAAACGTCGGTGGTTACCATGTTACGCAATACTGTTTGTAAACAGTTAAATGTACAGTTAATGATTCTAAAGGAATATTTTTTCCCTTTTTGGAAATTTATTTTGCTTAAAAATTTAAAAGTTAACGCCAAAAAGCATGATGACAAAAAAAAACTTTTCAACTACTCCCCAGTTTCCAAAATTGCATTTTTCCTCATGGTGTTCACCATATAAGCTACAAGTTCCGTTTTCGATGTTAGTCGAGGAAGAATGAGAATCTGATTGGTGAAATATATTCTCTTGCGAAAAGCTTGCGATCGTTTTACGTAAAAAAAACTTGTAAAAGCGCATCATTTACATATTGGTGATCGCAACGCTCGAATACGCCATCTGGGGAGAGACCGGTTTCAAGTCTTTTCAGTTGTATAGGAATGTACTGCGATATTTTCCCTTTTCTTAATATATTTCCTTTTTATTTAATAAAAATATTTGCTAAAATTTCCGCGATGCTTTTCTTTAGAACTATGTTTAATGTTGTTTTCAGTTCCATATAGTTTTCAACTTAAAAGATTTTAATCTATATGAAAATCAAGATCGAAACTAACGTACTTCCTTCCTCTATGACTCTCCGCAGGTTAATGGGGAAAGCATGTGAAGTGTTGCCGCAGTGTTTTCACTACAGCGCGAGAACGCGAGAATCTCGCATATTTTTTTCTTTTCTCGCATTAAAAAATGATTACCGCGAGAAATTCGCGTATTCTATAAATCAATTTCAAAATTCGCGAAATTCTCGCATTTTGGAAAAAGTTTCGAATTACGTCATTTAGAATAAAATCCGTTTCACTTTTCTTCCTGGATCTTCATTATTTTCAACACTTGCCCCGTTATCTAGCTTCCCTATTTACCAGTAGGTATTGTTCAGAACCTTTTCGAACAACAGAACACAACCCCTCCGAACCACGGAACCCCTTTCAGAACACATTTCTCTGCAATCACGTGTTTACTGTAGGTATGGTTTTTCATGTAAGACGCTCAAATTTTTTTATGCACTAATGTAAGATGGACAAATACCTAGCAAAGGCAAAATCTTCTATGATGATGCAGCAAAAATATTCAATGCTTTAAAAAATAGAAGACGTTAAAAATGTATTATAATAAAAGAAATGATTTTTTTTTCCAGTCTATTTGTATTTTTTCAGTTTTTGGAAATATCACTTAACTTTCTGAAAACTCACCCTGTTTTTGAGAAAGGGTGAGAAATTCTCACCCATTTTTCTTCTATGATGAAAACACTGCATAGGTAGACAGTTCTGCTCTACACCACCTGCAGCCCATTTCGATCGCCAGTAGTATTTTCAATAAAACGCGTTCTTTCAATTTAAATTTTAACCAAGGAAATAACAAATGAAAGCGGAAGACTCCGAAAGCATGCCATGATGCTATCTAAAAAATAACAATCTGCGATATTTTGCACTAATATAGACAAATAAGGGATAATGCTCAAAACGTGACAAACCTTACACTTTATTTATGCTGTGATATTTTTACCCATTGGCAAAATGGATCTTCGTTTGGATTTCGTGGCGTCCTCACTTTTCAACTACAATAATCAAGAATTACTTTTAAATTTAAAACTACACCGCCGGACGAGTGGCAATAATTTCTTTACTACAATGTTTTAAAATGACTGAAATTTTAACAGAATTACTTTTAAATTTAAAACTACAAGCGCCGGACGAGTGGCAATAATTTCTTTATAGCAATGTTCTAAAATGACTGAAATTTAACAGAATTACTTTTAAATTTAATACTACACCGCCGGACGAGTGGCAATAATTTCTTTATTGCAATGTTTTAAAATGATTGAAATTTTAACAGAATTACTTTTAAATTTAATACTACACCGCCGGACGAGTGGCAATAATTTCTTTATTACAATGTTTTAAAATGACTGAAATTTTAATAGAATTACTTTTAAATTTAAAACTACACCGCCGGACGAATGGTCATAGTTTTTTCACTTCAATGTTTTAAAATGACTGAAATTTTAACAGAATTACTTTTAACTTTAAAACTACACCGCCGGACGAGTGGCAATAATTTCTTTATTACAATGTTTTAAAATGACTGAAATTTCAACAGAATTACTTTTAAATTTAAAACTACACCGCCGGACGAGTGGCAATATTTTTTTCATTTAATATTAATAATATAAAATTATTTAATATTATAAAATTATATTTTGAAACATTGCAATAAAGAAATTATGAAGACATAATGCTTTTAAAAAGATGTCTGCCCTTTGGAAAATTCTGAAGCAACTAAAGGAACCATTTGAGCAGTTAATTTAATTCTTTAAATTTTCTAGTCATAAAATTTTACTCAAATTTTTTTTGAAAGTTTTTAAATTAAATTAGGTAACTTTTTTTGTCTAATCTTTAAATACAAAAATTTTTTTAAGTTTGGAAACTAGGTCTAAAAGAGCTTTCAATGAATAAGAAGAATTACATAAAATAACGGAATTTAGTTTGTTAATATACTATAGTACACAATGAGAAAAATTCCTTAACCTTTGACGCAGATGAGCCAGTTTCCCTTTTATGTATTTTTGACACTTTAATTGCAAGTAAAAATATATTTCGGTATATTTAATCGTAAAATCAGTCTAATATTTACTAAAAAATCTGTTAAATAATCTGAAATCTGTACTGAAATACATGATCCAAAAAATAGTTTCAATTTTTTTTCCATTTATAATAAAAAGTTTAATAATTGATCTTGTTAATTAAGGAAACTTCAATAATTAACTACTATTTCTTAGATCTAATTTAAAATAAGTGTAAATTTAGAAATGAGCCGCGTTGGATGAATTGATTACCTTTACAGCAGAAACAAAAAACTGATGCGGCATTCTCTATTTAATGATCATAAATGATCAAAATTCTAACTATAATATTTTCAATTGTTATACTGTGTTTTATACAATATAATGAAAAAGTACGACATGTTTAATAAAAATTCTTCGTCAGAGAATTAAGAACACTTCATTAACTTTATCAGAAATGTGTACACTTTAATCAGTAGATTACTTACGAGAATTTATATAACTAGATTATTAAGTTCAAGTCATAATGAAAAACTAAGAATGAGATTTAATAATGGTTTTGAAAAGGTCTCTTCCCTCAGTATTTAAAAAAGAATTTTGAAGAAACTAAGTGAACCATTTGAACAGTTTATTTCATTCAGTAAATTTTGTTCTAGTCAAACTAGTCACAAAATTTTACTAAAAAGTTTTGAAGTTTTTGATTTTGAAAGTTTTAAAAATGCTTTAAAATTTAAGAAACTTTTTTAGTCTAACCTTTAAATACGAAAACTTTTTGAAAGTTTTAAAAATTCTTTCTTTAAAAAAGAACTTTCAATGAATAAAAAGAATTCGATAAAATTTACGGAATTTAGTTTGTTAAACTACTAATACCCAGTGAAAAAATTCTTTAACCTTTGACGCAGATGGGACACCGGTTTCCCTTTTATATATTTTTCAAGCTCTCTAATTACAAGTAAAAATATATTTTGATATTTTAATTCTAAAAACAGTTTAATAGTTATTTAAAAACCTGTTAGATTATCGGTACTTTATACTAGAATATAAAATCCAAATAAGAAATTTTCAGTTATATTTCAAAAACTTATATTTTGTTAATTGCATAAATTTCAGTGATGAATAACTATTTCTTAGTTCTAATTAACTGCAAATAAAAACAAATTTGTAGATTTTTTAACTTTTAAAGGAGAAAAAATGCTGCCATTCTGTACTTTATAATAGAAAATTAAAATGCTTAATATATTTTCATTTCCTCTGAACTTATAATACAATTAAAAGATATGAAATAGATATAACATAAAAACACAATTTTGACAGTTTTTCCCTGTTGTCGGAGCACTTACATTGACTGGAAAAATCACATGGTGGGATACACTTTTTCCTCACTCATATCCAGATTGTGATCAGCGTAAAAAATCAAAAGGTATTGTTTTTCTATAAATATGTCTGTATCCCTAATTTAAAGGTAATTTTCTCTACTGCTATTATTACACTTTTAATTCAAGAATTTAAAACTAAGAGAATTGCTTTTTATTTTATTATAATAAAGTAATTCTGGGCTACATTTTAAAATAAAGTTACTTAAAAAAGTGTCTAGTCTTATTAAGCGTTTTATAATTATTTCTGTGCAAACATTAATATATTGTTATAAAACTTAATGATCAGCTTCATGCACAATGTGATGCAAGTAAAAATGGTATTTAACATATTTGCCCGATTGATAAGCGAAAATATGAAATTACGGTCGTGAACTCAAATTTGTTTGAACAATGTAAACGTTATAAAAAAAGATTACTTAGAAAAATTACTTTTGTTCAACTCTAAATCAAAATATTTATAATACTAATAGATAATATTTGAACGTGGGGAAGTGGAGGCACAAGCGTAAGCAAACACAATTACTTTTAGTACGTATATGTAAGTGAGTAATTTTAACTAAAGAAAAGCCGTTTTCTGCCAAGAAACAGCAACTATTGAGATGAAATCATCGAGGTTCTTGAGCGGTAGCGAACAGGGGGGGTCAGCCCCCTTTCTGTTTAATACAAATTGTGAGTCAAAGAACACAATCTGGCTCTCAATTCTCGAGAGTAATGAAGAAAAACTAATGAGTATCAGATAAAAGCACTTATTCTTGTCAGTTGGGAGAATTTTATTGTCGATGTCTACTTGTTTGAATTAGATTTTTCACTAAGAAAAGTTCTTTAAAAAGTGTACATGTTGACGGGTATAAAATGTTTCTAAATATTTGTCTAGTGTCTCAACATAGAACTAAATTCGGTTCTGATGAAATCTGCATTTGCTTTCATAACTATCCGTAAAGTATTTAGAGAAGAGTTCAACTAACAGCGTAATATTTCCCTAATACAAATTTCAAAAAGAAAATTCTCAAGATAAATTTGAATATCATTAATCTGTAAAATAGTAATTTAAAACTGAATAACTTAGTCTGGAATAAAAAGAAATTTTTATGTATAAAAAAAGTAAAACTAACCAATTTGTCGATCAAATATTTTTATTAAAACATTTTATAATTACATATATTTCAAACTGCATCTCATGGGTGAAAGCCCTTATATAGCAAGACGGAAAAGAGAAAAACCTGGTACGTAAAACATTTCATTCCAGCATTTTTTCGAAAAAAATGAAATATCTGTAACTATCAAGATTTCTTTTATAATTCTGGCATATATATAAAACTGCTTCTTTTCCAAGATAAAGTAGATATTGTTGAAAAATTTAAAAAAAGAATAATTAAACTCCTCCCCAAAACTAGCTATAACTGAAATGGTTTTACTACCAGCCTTTCCTATTTTCCGTCTCGCTTTCACCCCTGCTGCATCTAGGCTTTACATGTGTCTCTCATTTACAAATTAGTTTTAAACAATATCTTCCTTATTTTACATGGAGTTCTAACATTTACAATGGAGTTTTTTAAGCAACATTTCACATTAAACTTGCAACGAAATATTAACATGGATTTCTTAAAGTGTACAATAAGCTATCAAACGGCAACTTTGATATTTAATTACACAATGCGAGAGTCATGAAAATTTATAATCTATTGAAAATTCTCCTTGTAAAAATATGTATCAGAACAAAAATAATGAACCTGAATGCATTAAAATTTAATTCTCAATTTTGTCACTTTAAATAGTGTCTAAAGAAACTTTAAAAAAAATTTTTTTTTTTAAGATTTCATTTTAAAATTGAAAAGTCTCTTGCACCTGAAACTTAATTTCCGAAAAATTTAAGTTTTATTTTGAAAATGTAGTTTTTCAAACTAATTTATATGAAAGGCAGATTTGCACATTGAGTTTCTCTCTAGATTAAATTTTAGCCTGCAATCTTACATAAAATTGGCACTACCTTTTACTTTCAATTCAAGTTATAAGGCTGTAAAAAATTTAAACTGTTCATTTATAACTTTCAGAAGAGGGCACATTAAAAAAAAGTAATTTTTTTATAAAAAATAGCTACATCTTTTTCTAACAGATTTTTTCACCTGCTGGTGTATATTAAAATCCTAAAGATTTACTACTACTTACTGTTTAGAGCAAAAAATAGATAATGTTTGATTTTTTAAAACACGATCAGTATAGAGTCTGAAGACATCGGGGGAACTCTTTCGTTCGAAAATTCATTGTTGTATCCTATTTATTCTGTTAAGAGTCAAAGCTGCACGAGTACATATCAAAAAAGAATAACTAGTTTCAAGTTCTTAAAGAAAGACTACCGTTAAAAGATTTCTACACAGCACAAGGATACTGATCCACTACAGAAACGCTCATGTGTGAATCGAGAAGTTCCGAAACGGCTGGACGAGTGTGAAACATGACGAGAAAGCGGAACGGCCGACTACCACCTCCACGTCATTATCCACACTAGTCTAGAACATTCCGAAGCTTCCGATTCACCCTTGCACACTCATGCAGCAGATCGATATCCCCAAATTGTGTAGATCTGCTATATCATCGACTATAAATGCGGTAGTACTGACTGTTTTTCATTCAGCTGTCTTTTAATCACAGTCTATTAATATATACGTGCTATCGGATTTAAATTTGGTTCTCTACAACTATAAAATGATACAGTTGCAATTTCGATGTAGTATCTCACAATTTACTTCATAGACAATTTAACTTAATCCAGCTCAGAACTGTTAGAGATTCCAAAATTAGTATTATATGACCCCAATTTAGAATTTTCTATAACATTTTATTGAATTTATGTTTGCATAGAAGATTTCTCGCCCATTTTAACAATGATCCGCTTAGGATAGAACTCAAATCAATGAATTTGAAGATTAAAAAAAAACATTTCTCGGAATTTGCAAATCTACTTTTCATAATACTTTTGCATACAAGTTTTAATCATTAAACAAGCTTATTGTTATCTATGTCATTAATTCATAAGTATTAAACGCAATCGCAACATACTATGAGAATCGGAAAAAAAAGTTACTGTTAGATTTAAAACTGAACACATTAAGATAGTATGTTTATACTTTACCTCGTGGATTGTTTCGGCTTCTGTTCAAATAGTAGATTCAATTTTTTATCAAATTTTTGCCTTCTCTGACCAAGAACCTATATTTGTAGCACTTTTACACAGGATCGGTATATTTAAAAGAAATAGTTCAATTTAAAAATGCGTGTTCGAGAACTCTTTAGACACTTATTTGGGTGGAAATCTATATTTACTTTACGTAGCACCAAAATCAGATTTTTGAAAATCTTAAATTGGTAACATTTAATTTATACGTTAATACGTTGAATCTTATTTTTTTAAAAACGCGTAATCTATTACAAATACTAAATAGCTATTTCATTTTATTAGATAGATATGCACGTTAAAAGATTTAAATTATTTCCTTAAAGTTTTAAAATTGAATTATCTTGAATTTCAATAGGACGAATAAATCTGGTTGTAATAAATACTAAATTAAAACATACACAACTCAAATTGTTTTAAATTTACGAATACATTTAAAGACTTTTGATGTAATATTAAATTCACGTTTCAATTTTTGTCATGTAACTTAAATTTAAACTTAGTTTTGAAGTAAATTCTATAATTTGATTTAGACCTTGAAGATCGATAGGAATTATGTACCTATTTTCGAAATTATCAAATTATTAAAATGATTATTTATCAGATTATGGAATATTCTGTAATTATTAATTTGTGTATGAACCTTTTTTTAAACTAAACTCTACCATTTATGCTTTGAAAACTAATTTGTCTAGTACCCATTTTTCTTGTTTTAGATTAGCTTTACGTCAAGTTAGGGATCCAGTATAGTTATATAAAGTTCCTCATATCGTAATGCCTAGCAGCTGTCAATGCGCTATTCTTTTTAATAGCTGTAAAAGTTTTAAAGCTCGCCGAGTACTTTCCAGGATGTTTAAAACCTGGGTCGAAAAGAGATTAATGCTGTGGATGTACGGCTCTATAAGTGAAACGTTGTTAACCTAATCGATTCATACTTAGTCTAAAACAATTTACAATGAAACTAATTTAATATACAAGGAAGAACGTTTTGAAGTCTACCCGTATTACAGTGGGATTTCAGCCACGATAGTTAGCTGGAACGCCTTAAGAAAACTTTGGATTTTATATTAGCATTGAAGACAAAACAGCATTATGAATAGTGGCTGTCATAGCGAGAATTAATACTAGAGTTGTCATTTCAAAATATATGATGTTAGTCTTCGACTCTCCCGAATTAAAGTTGATCTAACTTACGTAAATAAATAGTTTAGTTCAACAGCGGTAGCCGAACAGTGAAATCACTAATAGTCATTTGACTAATGTCTGCGTTTGTGTTTTGACAACTACAATTAACAAAAATTCAACGATATTTTGGCTTAAATACCTGCCGATTCGAAAGTAATATTCTCATTAAGATTTGTTTTATTTACTTATGCACTAAACGTAACGATTTCATAAACCCGCTAATCAATTCTGCATTGCTACGCTCTGCAAATTCGTTAAATTGTGAACTTAGATTTTGTGCGTCACTTTGTAGAGCTAAAATATTACTTAACTAGGGCCTGGCCCGTCAGGCTCGGGAATTTAACGTTTGGAGCTTTGTCCTATCCGAATTTTATAGTTTTGCGATAAAATAAACTGCGTAAGAGTTAATCCGGGAAAATTTTTCAACCGTACGCCTTTTTAACGCGTTTTTATGTTTAATGAAAGAATATTGATAAAATTTTAAAAGTTTCCCTTCATATTTTATTTTTTAGGAATCTCGAGATAAGAAAACACAATTCAGAAATGTACAAAATAATGGACAATTACAAGACTATGCATTTAAAAAGGTGCATGTACTATGATATAAGATTGTTTCAGGGTATTTATTGTTTATGTTGTTTAATAGAGATCTTCAAAATTAAAGCTAAAAAGTTTAATGTGTTTCGTATTTAATTAATTTTAGATTTTTGGTTTAAGTAATAAGACATTCAGTCTTAGTAAAAATCACTAGTTTTAAAATTTCTTAATTTGTTTTAGTTTATAATTAAGAATTTGTTTTAGTTTATACAAAGTCAGAAATTAATTTTTTATCTTTTATAGTTATTAAAATAGATGCATGTTCTTAAAATTTGTGCGTATCTTTAATGCACCTGTTACAAAATTTTATTTTATCCGAATTAGAAATTTCAAAATTCGAATAAAGCTGAATTTCAGTATTTCCAAAGTATTTCTAAGCGTTTTTTCCAAGTTATTTTCACTAAACTTTGAAAAATAACTGGAAATTATCGAAACTGCATAACCTTAATTAAAACTTTTACTATCTCATAATTTATAAAAATCTAATATAATTTTAAAATATAAATTTTAAGTATACTCTAAATAAGATATCTTATACCGAGTAACTGTGTCCCATTGTTTAAACTTATTTAGCCGCCGAGTCAATGAATTGATGTTAGCTTATGGTTAAAATATATGTTATAGTTAGTCTCATGTTAGTAGTTAGCCGGAAATAGCATGATGAATAATATGAATGCATAACGAAATTGATTAAACATGAATTGCTTTAAATTTGCTCATCCAGGTATATTTACATTTAAAAAAGGGAAAATTCAAAAATTTTCCAAATTTGCTTTTTGAAACTATGGCTAAATAGTGTGTCACCGATTCTTTTAAAAATTTTAAAATATCCTTTTATCACGTGCTATGCTCATAGCCAGTTTCGCATAACTAAACGAGCCGAATCATCCGTAATAATTATTCGGTGTTGAAATTTTCAGTTGAACGTATACTTTTAAGCACTGAATATATATCAAAACTGTTTTAAATATTTAAGAGGTGAGATGAAGCAAATTGAGGCATATCCATTTAAAGATTTTCGTTATGCAAATAGACTCGGCAGAGAAATAAGATTAAAAAACAAGACTAGTTTTGTAGAAGCCCATTTATTAATGTATCAAATATATTTTATAAGAAATATAACTTTCGTTTATCTTAAGAAATCAACTGACAATTTGAAATATTTTATTTACCAAACTTCTAACTAATCTAACATTATCAGAGCATGCGATAATGTGTATAATTAGTTCTATCTACGTATAAAAGTTTCTGTTACGCCAAAGCGTGTTTTGCATGTTCTAGTTTTCCGGTTTTCAAATATCTCGTTACCGCAACGAGTTTTGAAACTTTAAAACGTTGATTTAATAAATACCGGTTTTCACCTGCGAGCTGAAATTTTTTTAAAGATTAAAACAAGTTTAAGAGTTAGTTTATTTTAATAATAGCTTATAAATTTTAGATAAGATTTTGTATATTAGATATCAATTCCTCAAATCTTTTTTTTACAAAAAAGTTTTGCTTAAACTTCAGATTAAGTGTAGTTTAAATGGTAGATTTTGAAATTAACCCACATTTACTTAAACAGATTCTAAAATATTAAAGTAACGTATGATGCATTTGGTGGAAATACATGGAAGGAATATTTTAAAATTTGTAATACCAAAATAAAATCCGATATAAAGTTTTATTCATCTAAATACGTTTCGTCTGAGAATCGAAAGTATTTTAATTTTTAATAATTCTCTGAATTTAATGATTTGAATTTAAACTGGCACACTGAAACAATTCTTTTGAATAATACAAATTTTAGATTTTAGTTAGTGTACTGGACAATAGTTTGAAGGAAAAAAAACATCAATAAATTGAAATTAGTTCTTTTGCTCTAAGATTTAATTTTTCTTAAACATTATGTCATAGCTGATAACGAGCAATAGTTAACAATAAGCTTGTCTTTAAAATTTTAAGACTATTAACAGTACGTATATATAATACATAGCTGATGGATTTGAGAAGGTGCAGCCAATTTTCAGAGACTTAGATTCTAAATTTAATTTAAGATATTTAATGGGTAAATATCACTCAAAAAATTTATGAATAATAATTTTTAGATATGATAAACAGAAAAAGGTATGTTTTGGTAAATAAGACTTAAATATTCTTTACGATTAATAGAAATATTTGAAATAAACTTTTAAACAATGTACACTTAAATTGCATTTATATCATAAATATGGATTTCGATTTAATTAAAAATATTTATATAGCTTAATTCTTATCAGAGAAAATATTTAAATTTCAATAACTAAAATACCGAAAATGGAATTTTCATATTATTCAAGGAGAATATAAAAATAAACCTCTTGTTCTGTTATGTCGACTAGGCAACTGAAGTAGGTCATCTTGACAGACTACGATCCTCATGGTAACTAGGTCAGTAATGGAGATCTTGGCAGACAACAGGCCTCGTGGTAACTAGGTCAGCAATGGAGATCTTGGCAGACAACAGGCCTCGTGGTAACTAGGTCAGCAATGGAGATCTTGGCAGACAACAGGTCTCGTGGTAACTAGGTCAGCAATGGAGATCTTGGCAGACAACAGGCCTCGTGGTAACTAGGTCAGCAATGGAGATCTTGGCAGACAACAGGTCTCGTGGTAACTAGGTCAGCAATGGAGATCTTGGCAGACTACGATCCTCATGGCAATTAGATCAGCAATGCAAAGCCTAGCGTTAAAAAGAATATAAAATGTCTTTATTCCGATGGTCAAATTAACATAATTTCACTCTAGTCAGAGACAGTATTTGATCTAGAGTCGAGTAAAGTTTTATAAATATTAGTTATGCAAATATCATTGTCAACCCCTTTTTAGGTAGGCCCTTTAAATGCATATCCAGAGTCTGCATTTTACAAAATTCATAAATCATAAAGGAGATCATATTAATCCGAACATTTAATTCCTGCAGATAGGACCTCTGAGCTATGTGCGTACTTTTCAAAACGCAGGAATAACACAGAAATCTATATTAACAAATGCAGACGAAGTTCAAATGAAAACTTAATGGCGTTGTTGAAATTTCAATTACGCAAAACTTTAAATAACCATTTATCTTTTGACCGTGAGGGAACATTACAGTCTGATATTCGTGAAAGTTCTTATTTTAGAGCTTTGTGCCAAATGACTAAATTAATTAACCTCCTGGTCAGTAGGAGATTTTATCGGCAGAAGTTAAACATCTCCAACCGAGAAACTAAATTAAACATAAGTTTTAGATATGATGAAATGTACATACGACACAATACTAATGCTATAAAGTTTTGTCCAACTAAGTTCAGTTTTTCAGTGAGACAAAAATTTAGTAAACTTTAAAACCAATTAAAAGCAGTTGTGGCCACCGAGCGTTCGCCTCCCAATGATGCTACCTAAGCATAGACTGGCAGATACAAATTCTGCTCTTCGCTAGCAACGACCGCAGTGCTGACGTAAAATATCCTATATCGGATCATGAGTTAGAAGCTCCTTGCCGTCAGACTGATCGTGGAAGGATTTACACAATTTTTAAGGCTAAATTTTGTAAGCACGGCTTAAAATTAAATTTAATGTAAAGTTTAGTCTGAGTAATGAAAAACGTCCATTATACTTTTGTCCTAAATTTAGAAGACATTCAGTGTATGAGCGAATAGACATGGTTAAAGATAAAAATGTGTGCTATAAATGGGAAGATTTCCATATCATGTTCTGTGGCAGAATAATTGCCAAGTCTTGGCAACTTCCCGGCAGCTGCCCACGAGAAACTAAAAAAAAAAAACATCACAGAAGGGGACAAATTTGAAAGGTATAACTAGTAGCCACCCCCGGGCAAACATCTACTTGTTTTCTTCTTTCTTTTTTTTTTAAATTTGTAAGTTTGAAATCTATTTGGCATCTTGGCGAGGGTAGTTGGCGCGACAGATCACGATACGGAAAAATCCATTAATTGCATGTAAAAAGGTGTTCATATTGTTTCTGTGGGAAAGTTCACAGCAAATTAAATCACTTCCCGAAAGAAATGAAAAGTACTGAGTCTACAGATGAAATAAAATGTAAATCAGCCACTGATTTCGTCCTAAATAAGTCACTACCACGGAGGAGGGAATGAATTCTATTCTTTATCACCCCACGCCACTGAATGGTCAGCCTTCTGGCTAACGGTGAGATGTTTTCGTGGTTTTCCTCTCACTATAACGTAAATGCGAATTCGTTTCATCAAAAAGACCTCCGCAAAAGCTAGTTTGTCCCAATGCTTGATCTATGAGTTCTCTTGTCTTCTGGGGTGGGTTCAAAATTACAAGGCTACGTAGTTGAACATAGATAGTCGTAAACTCAGAATTGTGTCTACTGCTCAATGCCGGAAATTTAATAAAAATGTTATTAGGTAGACCTGCAATCCACCGCCTGATTTTTTTTATTAGTACTACTATGAGTGAAATATTTTTAAAACTCTAATCACATATACTTTCTGAGTTAACAAAAAGTGTGAGGTAAAGTATATTTGAGAACATCCCTTTGAATTATCACACAAAGAAAGAAAAAAACACATAGATTATACAAATAAACTATCTTACCAATACATTCAAGAATTCTTTATCAAAAGTGTTAAAAACAAACAAATATTTTCATACTTTATAGTTTTCTAGTAACAAATTTCTAAATTTGAAAAATAGTCTATTTAATTAAGATAAAGAATAGATCGATCTTCCGAATTTTCCGAAAATCCATAACATCTCTTAATCACCCACAATCTTATTATTATATCCCTGCAAAAGGGATTCACCCAGGGTAATCGAAAAACCGCCCGTCCTCGGCGGTCAAAAATTCTCCGCGGACAACGAATTTTTCGAATCCGACGTCCGCGCGGACGGCCATTTTCCCGTTAATATTCGTGATACATTTTCAATTTTTATTATCTTACAAGAGTCTAGCGCCTCACTTCTAAAATGACCCTCTAATTTAGAAATACAGCAGCTTACTGCACATGGTGGAATTGATGTTTTCTCTGTCTCGGAGTACTGCAGTGGTTGAAAGGGGCTTTTCCGCAATGAACTTACAAAAAAAAAAAAAAAAAAAACACATTATGTACTGGACTTAAACAAGAAGCGTTAAACGTCGACCTAAATGGAAAACCCCTTTCAGATTTCTGTGCGGAAACCTCTGTAAATCATTGGCTTGATTGTGGAACTGGCAAACGACATATTTGATTCATTTAAGAAACTCAGTACACTCGGATAAATTGACCTTTGTCATTTAAATTATTTCATAAAAGAAATACTATGTTACTATTAGTAACAGTTTTTACGAGCCCTGGATTCACCGCCTGCTGCGATAATCCCCCCCCCTGACGGGAAACTATGACATAGAAAAAAAGAGAGGAATTGAAAGGCCATTATAAAAAGAAACAGTACAATTTTTTCAACAATCTGACTGGTTCGGATGTTTTTCATCTTACCTTCCAATATCCATTTAAAGAACTTCCTTCCTTTTAATTAACAAAATCTATTTTGTCCCAATATGTGCCCCCTAATTAGTGTATAAAATTCTCTTTGGTACGATTGTTTGGTATTTAAAAGTCTAATTTCTGGCAGAATTTGAAAAGTATAAGTTAATATTAAAGGGAGTTACTGAGTGAGACGGGTGCGTAGCTCCGGAGTCGAAATTTATTCGTTTTTCAGCTATTAATCCATCTTTTCCAAAGAAAAATAATTATTTTTATACATATAACACTTTATTCACGTTGAAATATCGAAAAAAAACTTTTAAAAAATAAAATAAAGTAAGTAGAAAAAAGATTAAAAACTAATCCGTGACCAGGACCGAACCCCTGACCACCGAGTCTACAAATCTCTTTACCCATAGCGCTAACAACCACACCACGACTCACACGTTGCTTCCACGAATATATAGAACTTCCTTCCGTTTAATTAACAAAATCTATATTGGCCCTTTAAGTGCCCCCTAAATAGTGTATAAAAATTCTCTTTGGTACGATTGTTTGGTATATAAAACTCTAATTTCATGCGGAGTTTGAAAATTATAAGTTAATATTAAAGGGAGTTACGGAGTGAGTCGTGTGCGTAGCTCCGGAGTCGAATTTATCCGTTTTTCAGCTATTAATCCCTCTTTCCCAAAGAAAAATAATTATTTTTATATATATAACACTTTAATCACGTTGAAATAGGGAAAAGAGAATTTAAAAAAATAAAATAAAGAAAATAGAAAAAAAAATTAAAGATTAATCCACGGTCAGGACCGAACCCCTGACCACCCAGTCAACAAACTTCTTTACCCATAGCGCTAACAACCACCCCACGAGTCACACGTTACTTCGACAAATATACAGCTTAAAGAACTTCCCTCCGCTTAATTAATAAAATCTATATTGGCGCTTTATGTGCCCCCTAATTAGTGTATAAAAATTCTCTTTGGTACGATTGTTTGGTATATAAAACTCTAATTTCAGGCGGAGTTTGAAAATTATAAGTTAATATTAAAGGGAGTTACGGAGTGAGTCGTGTGCGTAGCTCCGGAGTCGAAATTTATCCGTTTTTCAGCTATTAATCCCTCTTTCCCAAAGAAAAATAATTATTTTTATGTATATAACACTTTAATCACGTTGAAATAGGGAAAAGAAAATTTAAAAAAAGAAAATAAAGAAAATAGAAAAAAAAATTAAAAATTAATCCGCGGCCAGGACCGAACCCCTGACCACCGAGCCTACAAACTTCTTTAGCCATATCGCTAACAACCACACCATGAGTCACACGTTGCTTCGACAAACATACAGCTTAAAGAACTTCCCTCCGCTTAATTAACAAAATCTATATTGGCCCTTTATGTGCCCCCTAATTAGTGTATAAAAATTCTCTTTGGTACGATTGTTAGGTATATAAAACTCTAATTTCAGGCGGAGTTTGAGAATTATAAGTTAATATTGAAGGGAGTTAAGGAGTGAGTCGTGTGCGTAGCTCCGGAGTCGAAATTTATCCGTTTTTCAGCTATTAATCTCTCTTTCCCAAAGAAAAATAATTATTTTTATATATATAACACTTTAATCACGTTGAAATAGGGAAAAGAGAATTTAAAAAAATAAAATAAAGAAAATAGAAAAAAAATTAAAGATCAATCCGCGGCCAGGACCGAACCCCTGACCACCGAGTCTACAAACTTCTTTACCCATAGCGCTAACAACCACACCACGAGTCACACGTTGCTTCGACAAATATACAGCTTAAAGAACTTCCCTCCGCTTAATTAACAAAATCTATATTGGCCCTTTATGTGCCCCCTAATGAGTGTATAAAAATTCTCTTTGGTACGATTGTTAGGTATATAAAACTCTAACTTCAGGAGGAGTTTGAAAATTATAAGTTAATATTAAAGGGAGTTACGGAGTGAGTCGTGTGCGTAGCTCCGGAGTCGAAATTTATCCGTTTTTCAGCTATTAATCCCTCTTTCCCAAAGAAAAATAATTATTTTAATGTATATAACACTTTAATCACGTTGAAATAGGGAAAAGAAAATTTAAAAAAAGAAAATAAAGAAAATAGAAAAAAAAATTAAAAATTAATCCGCGGCCAGGACCGAACCCCTGACCACCGAGCCTACAAACTTCTTTAGCCATAGCGCTAACAACCACACCATGAGTCACACGTTGCTTCGACAAATATACAGCTTAAAGAACTTCCCTCCGCTTAATTAACAAAATCTATATTGGCCCTTTATGTGCCCCCTAATTAGTGTATAAAAATTCTCTTTGGTACGATTGTTAGGTATATAAAATTCTAATTTCAGGCGGAGTTTGAGAATTATAAGTTAATATTGAAGGGAGTTAAGGAGTGAGTCGTGTGCGTAGCTCCGGAGTCGAAATTTATCCGTTTTTCAGCTATTAATCTCTCTTTCCCAAAGAAAAATAATTATTTTTATATATATAACACTTTAATCACGTTGAAATAGGGAAAAGAGAATTAAAAAAAATAAAATAAAGAAAATAGAAAAAAAATTAAAGATCAACCCGCGGCCAGGACCGAACCCCTGACCACCGAGTCTACAAACTTCTTTACCCATAGCGCTAACAACCACACCAAGAGTCACACGTTGCTTCGACAAATATACAGCTTAAAGAACTTCCCTCCGCTTAATTAACAAAATCTATATTGGCCCTTTATGTGCCCCCTAATGAGTGTATAAAAATTCTCTTTGGTACGATTGTTAGGTATATAAAACTCTAATTTCAGGAGGAGTTTGAAAATTATAAGTTAATATTAAAGGGAGTTATGGAGTGAGTCCTGTGCGTAGCTCCGGAGTCGAAATTTATCCGTTTTTCAGCTATTAATCCCTCTTTCCCAAAGAAAAATAATTATTTTTATATATATAACTCTTTAATCACGTTGAAATAGGGAAAAGAGAATTTAAAAAAATAAAATAAAGAAAACAGAAAAAAAATTAAAGATCAATCCGCGGCCAGGACCGAAACCCTGACCACCGAGTCTACAAACTTCTTTACCCATAGCGCTAACAACCACACCACGAGTCACACGTTGCTTCGACAAATATACAGCTTAAAGAACTTCCCTCCGCTTAATTAACAAAATCTATATTGGCCCTTTATGTGCCCCCTAATGAGTGTATAAAAATTCTCTTTGGTACGATTGTTAGGTATATAAAACTCTAACTTCAGGAGGAGTTTGAAAATTATAAGTTAATATTAAAGGGAGTTACGGAGTGAGTCGTGTGCGTAGCTCCGGAGTCGAAATTTATCCGTTTTTCAGCTATTAATCCCTCTTTCCCAAAGAAAAATAATTATTTTAATGTATATAACACTTTAATCACGTTGAAATAGGGAAAAGAAAATTTAAAAAAAGAAAATAAAGAAAATAGAAAAAAAAATTAAAAATTAATCCGCGGCCAGGACCGAACCCCTGACCACCGAGCCTACAAACTTCTTTAGCCATAGCGCTAACAACCACACCATGAGTCACACGTTGCTTCGACAAATATACAGCTTAAAGAACTTCCCTCCGCTTAATTAACAAAATCTATATTGGCCCTTTATGTGCCCCCTAATTAGTGTATAAAAATTCTCTTTGGTACGATTGTTAGGTATATAAAATTCTAATTTCAGGCGGAGTTTGAGAATTATAAGTTAATATTGAAGGGAGTTAAGGAGTGAGTCGTGTGCGTAGCTCCGGAGTCGAAATTTATCCGTTTTTCAGCTATTAATCTCTCTTTCCCAAAGAAAAATAATTATTTTTATATATATAACACTTTAATCACGTTGAAATAGGGAAAAGAGAATTAAAAAAAATAAAATAAAGAAAATAGAAAAAAAATTAAAGATCAACCCGCGGCCAGGACCGAACCCCTGACCACCGAGTCTACAAACTTCTTTACCCATAGCGCTAACAACCACACCAAGAGTCACACGTTGCTTCGACAAATATACAGCTTAAAGAACTTCCCTCCGCTTAATTAACAAAATCTATATTGGCCCTTTATGTGCCCCCTAATGAGTGTATAAAAATTCTCTTTGGTACGATTGTTAGGTATATAAAACTCTAATTTCAGGAGGAGTTTGAAAATTATAAGTTAATATTAAAGGGAGTTATGGAGTGAGTCCTGTGCGTAGCTCCGGAGTCGAAATTTATCCGTTTTTCAGCTATTAATCCCTCTTTCCCAAAGAAAAATAATTATTTTTATATATATAACTCTTTAATCACGTTGAAATAGGGAAAAGAGAATTTAAAAAAATAAAATAAAGAAAACAGAAAAAAAATTAAAGATCAATCCGCGGCCAGGACCGAAACCCTGACCACCGAGTCTACAAACTTCTTTACCCATAGCGCTAACAACCACACCACGAGTCACACGTTGCTTCGACAAATATACAGCTTAAAGAACTTCCCTCCGCTTAATTAACAAAATCTATATTGGCCCTTTATGTGCCCCCTAATGAGTGTATAAAAATTCTCTTTGGTACGATTGTTAGGTATATAAAACTCTAATTTCAGGAGGAGTTTGAAAATTATAAGTTAATATTAAAGGGAGTTACGGAGTGAGTCGTGTGCGTAGCTCCGGAGTCGAAATTTATCCGTTTTTCAGCTATTAATCCCTCTTTCCCAAAGAAAAATAATTATTTTAATGTATATAACACTTTAATCACGTTGAAATAGGGAAAAGAAAATTTACAAAAAGAAAATAAAGAAAATAGAAAAAAAAATTACAAATTAATCCGCGGCCAGGACCGAACCCCTGACCACCGAGCCTACAAACTTCTTTAGCCATAGCGCTAACAACCACACCATGAGTCACACGTTGCTTCGACAAATATACAGCTTAAAGAACTTCCCTCCGCTTAATTAACAAAATCTATATTGGCCCTTTATGTGCCCCCTAATTAGTGTATAAAAATTCTCTTTGGTACGATTGTTAGGTATATAAAACTCTAATTTCAGGCGGAGTTTGAGAATTATAAGTTAATATTGAAGGGAGTTAAGGAGTGAGTCGTGTGCGTAGCTCCGGAGTCGAAATTTATCCGTTTTTCAGCTATTAATCTCTCTTTCCCAAAGAAAAATAATTATTTTTATATATATAACACTTTAATCACGTTGAAATAGGGAAAAGAGAATTAAAAAAAATAAAATAAAGAAAATAGAAAAAAAATTAAAGATCAATCCGCGGCCAGGACCGAACCCCTGACCACCGAGTCTACAAACTTCTTTACCCATAGCGCTAACAACCACACCACGAGTCACACGTTGCTTCGACAAATATACAGCTTAAAGAACTTCCCTCCGCTTAATTAACAAAATCTATATTGGCCCTTTATGTGCCCCCTAATGAGTGTATAAAAATTCTCTTTGGTACGATTGTTAGGTATATAAAACTCTAATTTCAGGAGGAGTTTGAAAATTATAAGTTAATATTAAAGGGAGTTATGGAGTGAGTCCTGTGCGTAGCTCCGGAGTCGAAATTTATCCGTTTTTCAGCTATTAATCCCTCTTTCCCAAAGAAAAATAATTATTTTTATATATATAACTCTTTAATCACGTTGAAATAGGGAAAAGAGAATTTAAAAAAATAAAATAAAGAAAATAGAAAAAGATTAAAAACTAATCCGTGACCAGGACCGAACCCCTGACCACCGAGTCTACAAATCTCTTTACCCATAGCGCTAACAACCACACCACGAGTCACACACTGCATCGACAAATATACAGCTTAAAGAACTTCCCTCCGCTTAATTAACAAAATCTATATTGGCCCTTTATGTGCCCCCTAATTAGTGTATAAAAATTCTCTTTGGTACGATTGTTAGGTATATAAAACTCTAATTTCAGGCGGAGTTTGAGAATTATAAGTTAATATTGAAGGGAGTTAAGGAGTGAGTCGTGTGCGTAGCTCCGGAGTCGAAATTTATCCGTTTTTCAGCTATTAATCTCTCTTTCCCAAAGAAAAATAATTATTTTTATATATATAACACTTTAATCACGTTGAAATAGGGAAAAGAGAATTAAAAAAAATAAAATAAAGAAAATAGAAAAAAAATTAAAGATCAATCCGCGGCCAGGACCGAACCCCTGACCACCGAGTCTACAAACTTCTTTACCCATAGCGCTAACAACCACACCACGAGTCACACGTTGCTTCGACAAATATACAGCTTAAAGAACTTCCCTCCGCTTAATTAACAAAATCTATATTGGCCCTTTATGTGCCCCCTAATAAGTGTATAAAAATTCTCTTTGGTACGATTGTTAGGTATATAAAACTCTAATTTCAGGAGGAGTTTGAAAATTATAAGTTATTATTAAAGGGAGTTACGGAGTTAGTCGTGTGCGTAGCTTCGGAGTTGAAATTTATCCGTTTTTCAGCCATTAATCCCTCCTTCCCAAAGAAAAATAATTATTTTTATATATATAACACTTTAATCACGTTGAAATAGGGAAAAGAGAATTTAAAAAAATAAAATAAAGAAAATAGAAAAAGATTAAAAACTAATCCGTGACCAGGTCCGAACCCCTGACCACCGAGTCTACAAATCTCTTTACCCATAGCGCTAACAACCACAACACGAGTCAACGTTGCTGCGACAAATATACAGCTTAAAGAACTTCCCTCCGCTTAATTAACAAAATCTATATTGGCCCTTTATGTGCCCCCTAATTAATGTATAAAAATTCTCTTTGGTACGATTGTTTGGTATATAAAACTCTAATTTCAGGCCGAGTTTGAAAATTATAAGTTAATATTAAAGGGAGTTACGGAGTGAGTCGTGTGCGTAGCTCCGGAGTCGAAATTTATCAGTTTTTCAGCTATTAATCCCTCTTTCCCAAAGAAAAATAATTATTTTATTGTATATAACACTTTAATCACGTTGAAATAGGGAAAAGAAAATTTAAAAAAAGAAAATAAAGAAAATAGAAAAAAAAATTAAAAAATAATCCGCGGCCAGGACCGAACCCCTGACCACCGAGCCTACAAACTTCTTTAGCCATAGCGCTAACAACCACACCATGAGTCACACGTTGCTTCGACAAATATACAGCTTAAAGAACTTCCCTCCGCTTAATTAACAAAATCTATATTGGCCCTTTATGTGCCCCCTAATTAGTGTATAAAAATTCTCTTTGGTACGATTGTTAGGTATATAAAACTCTAATTTCAGGCGGAGTTTGAGAATTATAAGTTAATATTGAAGGCAGTTAAGGAGTGAGTCGTGTGCGTAGCTCCGGAGTCGAAATTTATCCGTTTTTCAGCTATTAATCCCTCCTTCCCAAAGAAAAATAATTATTTTTATATATATAACACTTTAATCACGTTGAAATAGGTAAAAGAGAATTTAAAAAAATAAAATAAAGAAAATAGAAAAAAGATTAAAAACTAATCCGTGACCAGGACCGAACCCCTGACCACCGAGTCTACAAATCTCTTTACCCATAGCGCTAACAACCACACCACGAGTCACACACTGCATCGACAAATATACAGCTTAAAGAACTTCCCTCCGCTTAATTAACAAAATCTATATTGGCCCTTTATGTGCCCCCTAATTAGTGTATAAAAATTCTCTTTGGTACGATTGTTAGGTATATAAAACTCAAATTTCAGGCGGAGTTTGAAAATTATAAGTTAATATTAAAGGGAGTTACGGAGTGAGTCGTGTGCGTAGCTCCGGAGTCGAAATTTATCCGTTTTTCAGCAATTAATCCCTCCTTCCCTAAGAAAAATAATTATTTTTATATATATAACACTTTAATCACGTTGAAATAGGGAAAAGAGAATTTAAAAAAATAAAATAAAGAAAATAGAAAAAAAAAATGAATAATCCGCGGCCAGGACCGAACCCCTGACCACCGAGTCTACAAACTTCTTTACCCATAGCGCAAACAACCACACCACGAGTCAACGTTGCTGCGACAAATATACAGCTTAAAGAACTTCCCTCCGCTTAATTAACAAAATCTATATTGGCCCTTTATGTGCCCCCTAATGAGTGTATAAAAATTCTCTTTGGTACGATTATTAGGTATATAAAACTCTAATTTCAGGCGGAGTTTGAAAATTATAAGTTAATATTAAAGGGAGTTATGGAGTGAGTCGTGTGCGTAGCTCCGGAGTCGAAATTTATCAGTTTTTCAGCTATTAATCCCTCTTTCCCAAAGAAAAATAATTATTTTATTGTATATAACACTTTAATCACGTTGAAATAGGGAAAAGAAAATTTAAAAAAAGAAAATAAAGAAAATAGAAAAAAAAATTAAAAAATAATCCGCGGCCAGGACCGAACCCCTGACCACCGAGCCTACAAACTTCTTTAGCCATAGCGCTAACAACCACACCACGAGTCACACGTTGCTTCGACAAATATACAGCTTAAAGAACTTCCCTCCGCTTAATTAACAAAATCTATATTGGCCCTTTATGTGCCCCCTAATAAGTGTATAAAAATTCTCTTTGGTACGATTGTTAGGTATATAAAACTCTAATTTCAGGAGGAGTTTGAAAATTATAAGTTATTATTAAAGGGAGTTACGGAGTGAGTCGTGTGCGTAGCTCCGGAGTCGAAATTTATCCGTTTTTCAGCTATTAATCCCTCTTTCCCAAAGAAAAATAATTATTTTTATATATATAACTCTTTAATCACGTTGAAATAGGGAAAAGAGAATTTAAAAAAATAAAATAAAGAAAATAGAAAAAGATTAAAAACTAATCCGTGACCAGGACCGAACCCCTGACCACCGAGTCTACAAATCTCTTTACCCATAGCGCTAACAACCACACCACGAGTCACACACTGCATCGACAAATATACAGCTTAAAGAACTTCCCTCCGCTTAATTAACAAAATCTATATTGGCCCTTTATGTGCCCCCTAATTAGTGTATAAAAATTCTCTTTGGTACGATTGTTAGGTATATAAAACTCTAATTTCAGGCGGAGTTTGAGAATTATAAGTTAATATTGAAGGGAGTTAAGGAGTGAGTCGTGTGCGTAGCTCCGGAGTCGAAATTTATCCGTTTTTCAGCTATTAATCTCTCTTTCCCAAAGAAAAATAATTATTTTTATATATATAACACTTTAATCACGTTGAAATAGGGAAAAGAGAATTAAAAAAAATAAAATAAAGAAAATAGAAAAAAAATTAAAGATCAATCCGCGGCCAGGACCGAACCCCTGACCACCGAGTCTACAAACTTCTTTACCCATAGCGCTAACAACCACACCACGAGTCACACGTTGCTTCGACAAATATACAGCTTAAAGAACTTCCCTCCGCTTAATTAACAAAATCTATATTGGCCCTTTATGTGCCCCCTAATAAGTGTATAAAAATTCTCTTTGGTACGATTGTTAGGTATATAAAACTCTAATTTCAGGAGGAGTTTGAAAATTATAAGTTATTATTAAAGGGAGTTACGGAGTTAGTCGTGTGCGTAGCTTCGGAGTTGAAATTTATCCGTTTTTCAGCTATTAATCCCTCCTTCCCAAAGAAAAATAATTATTTTTATATATATAACACTTTAATCACGTTGAAATAGGGAAAAGAGAATTTAAAAAAATAAAATAAAGAAAATAGAAAAAGATTAAAAACTAATCCGTGACCAGGTCCGAACCCCTGACCACCGAGTCTACAAATCTCTTTACCCATAGCGCTAACAACCACAACACGAGTCAACGTTGCTGCGACAAATATACAGCTTAAAGAACTTCCCTCCGCTTAATTAACAAAATCTATATTGGCCCTTTATGTGCCCCCTAATTAATGTATAAAAATTCTCTTTGGTACGATTGTTTGGTATATAAAACTCTAATTTCAGGCCGAGTTTGAAAATTATAAGTTAATATTAAAGGGAGTTACGGAGTGAGTCGTGTGCGTAGCTCCGGAGTCGAAATTTATCAGTTTTTCAGCTATTAATCCCTCTTTCCCAAAGAAAAATAATTATTTTATTGTATATAACACTTTAATCACGTTGAAATAGGGAAAAGAAAATTTAAAAAAAGAAAATAAAGAAAATAGAAAAAAAAATTAAAAAATAATCCGCGGCCAGGACCGAACCCCTGACCACCGAGCCTACAAACTTCTTTAGCCATAGCGCTAACAACCACACCATGAGTCACACGTTGCTTCGACAACTATACAGCTTAAAGAACTTCCCTCCGCTTAATTAACAAAATCTATATTGGCCCTTTATGTGCCCCCTAATTAGTGTATAAAAATTCTCTTTGGTACGATTGTTAGGTATATAAAACTCTAATTTCAGGCGGAGTTTGAGAATTATAAGTTAATATTGAAGGGAGTTAAGGAGTGAGTCGTGTGCGTAGCTCCGGAGTCGAAATTTATCCGTTTTTCAGCTATTAATCCCTCCTTCCCAAAGAAAAATAATTATTTTTATATATATAACACTTTAATCACGTTGAAATAGGTAAAAGAGAATTTAAAAAAATAAAATAAAGAAAATAGAAAAAAGATTAAAAACTAATCCGTGACCAGGACCGAACCCCTGACCACCGAGTCTACAAATCTCTTTACCCATAGCGCTAACAACCACACCACGACTCACACGTTGCTTCCACGAATATATAGAACTTCCTTCCGTTTAATTAACAAAATCTATATTGGCCCTTTAAGTGCCCCCTAAATAGTGTATAAAAATTCTCTTTGGTACGATTGTTTGGTATATAAAACTCTAATTTCATGCGGAGTTTGAAAATTATAAGTTAATATTAAAGGGAGTTACGGAGTGAGTCGTGTGCGTAGCTCCGGAGTCGAATTTATCCGTTTTTCAGCTATTAATCCCTCTTTCCCAAAGAAAAATAATTATTTTTATATATATAACACTTTAATCACGTTGAAATAGGGAAAAGAGAATTTAAAAAAATAAAATAAAGAAAATAGAAAAAAAAATTAAAGATTAATCCACGGTCAGGACCGAACCCCTGACCACCCAGTCAACAAACTTCTTTACCCATAGCGCTAACAACCACCCCACGAGTCACACGTTACTTCGACAAATATACAGCTTAAAGAACTTCCCTCCGCTTAATTAATAAAATCTATATTGGCGCTTTATGTGCCCCCTAATTAGTGTATAAAAATTCTCTTTGGTACGATTGTTTGGTATATAAAACTCTAATTTCAGGCGGAGTTTGAAAATTATAAGTTAATATTAAAGGGAGTTACGGAGTGAGTCGTGTGCGTAGCTCCGGAGTCGAAATTTATCCGTTTTTCAGCTATTAATCCCTCTTTCCCAAAGAAAAATAATTATTTTTATGTATATAACACTTTAATCACGTTGAAATAGGGAAAAGAAAATTTAAAAAAAGAAAATAAAGAAAATAGAAAAAAAAATTAAAAATTAATCCGCGGCCAGGACCGAACCCCTGACCACCGAGCCTACAAACTTCTTTAGCCATATCGCTAACAACCACACCATGAGTCACACGTTGCTTCGACAAACATACAGCTTAAAGAACTTCCCTCCGCTTAATTAACAAAATCTATATTGGCCCTTTATGTGCCCCCTAATTAGTGTATAAAAATTCTCTTTGGTACGATTGTTAGGTATATAAAACTCTAATTTCAGGCGGAGTTTGAGAATTATAAGTTAATATTGAAGGGAGTTAAGGAGTGAGTCGTGTGCGTAGCTCCGGAGTCGAAATTTATCCGTTTTTCAGCTATTAATCTCTCTTTCCCAAAGAAAAATAATTATTTTTATATATATAACACTTTAATCACGTTGAAATAGGGAAAAGAGAATTTAAAAAAATAAAATAAAGAAAATAGAAAAAAAATTAAAGATCAATCCGCGGCCAGGACCGAACCCCTGACCACCGAGTCTACAAACTTCTTTACCCATAGCGCTAACAACCACACCACGAGTCACACGTTGCTTCGACAAATATACAGCTTAAAGAACTTCCCTCCGCTTAATTAACAAAATCTATATTGGCCCTTTATGTGCCCCCTAATGAGTGTATAAAAATTCTCTTTGGTACGATTGTTAGGTATATAAAACTCTAACTTCAGGAGGAGTTTGAAAATTATAAGTTAATATTAAAGGGAGTTACGGAGTGAGTCGTGTGCGTAGCTCCGGAGTCGAAATTTATCCGTTTTTCAGCTATTAATCCCTCTTTCCCAAAGAAAAATAATTATTTTAATGTATATAACACTTTAATCACGTTGAAATAGGGAAAAGAAAATTTAAAAAAAGAAAATAAAGAAAATAGAAAAAAAAATTAAAAATTAATCCGCGGCCAGGACCGAACCCCTGACCACCGAGCCTACAAACTTCTTTAGCCATAGCGCTAACAACCACACCATGAGTCACACGTTGCTTCGACAAATATACAGCTTAAAGAACTTCCCTCCGCTTAATTAACAAAATCTATATTGGCCCTTTATGTGCCCCCTAATTAGTGTATAAAAATTCTCTTTGGTACGATTGTTAGGTATATAAAATTCTAATTTCAGGCGGAGTTTGAGAATTATAAGTTAATATTGAAGGGAGTTAAGGAGTGAGTCGTGTGCGTAGCTCCGGAGTCGAAATTTATCCGTTTTTCAGCTATTAATCTCTCTTTCCCAAAGAAAAATAATTATTTTTATATATATAACACTTTAATCACGTTGAAATAGGGAAAAGAGAATTAAAAAAAATAAAATAAAGAAAATAGAAAAAAAATTAAAGATCAACCCGCGGCCAGGACCGAACCCCTGACCACCGAGTCTACAAACTTCTTTACCCATAGCGCTAACAACCACACCAAGAGTCACACGTTGCTTCGACAAATATACAGCTTAAAGAACTTCCCTCCGCTTAATTAACAAAATCTATATTGGCCCTTTATGTGCCCCCTAATGAGTGTATAAAAATTCTCTTTGGTACGATTGTTAGGTATATAAAACTCTAATTTCAGGAGGAGTTTGAAAATTATAAGTTAATATTAAAGGGAGTTATGGAGTGAGTCCTGTGCGTAGCTCCGGAGTCGAAATTTATCCGTTTTTCAGCTATTAATCCCTCTTTCCCAAAGAAAAATAATTATTTTTATATATATAACTCTTTAATCACGTTGAAATAGGGAAAAGAGAATTTAAAAAAATAAAATAAAGAAAACAGAAAAAAAATTAAAGATCAATCCGCGGCCAGGACCGAAACCCTGACCACCGAGTCTACAAACTTCTTTACCCATAGCGCTAACAACCACACCACGAGTCACACGTTGCTTCGACAAATATACAGCTTAAAGAACTTCCCTCCGCTTAATTAACAAAATCTATATTGGCCCTTTATGTGCCCCCTAATGAGTGTATAAAAATTCTCTTTGGTACGATTGTTAGGTATATAAAACTCTAACTTCAGGAGGAGTTTGAAAATTATAAGTTAATATTAAAGGGAGTTACGGAGTGAGTCGTGTGCGTAGCTCCGGAGTCGAAATTTATCCGTTTTTCAGCTATTAATCCCTCTTTCCCAAAGAAAAATAATTATTTTAATGTATATAACACTTTAATCACGTTGAAATAGGGAAAAGAAAATTTAAAAAAAGAAAATAAAGAAAATAGAAAAAAAAATTAAAAATTAATCCGCGGCCAGGACCGAACCCCTGACCACCGAGCCTACAAACTTCTTTAGCCATAGCGCTAACAACCACACCATGAGTCACACGTTGCTTCGACAAATATACAGCTTAAAGAACTTCCCTCCGCTTAATTAACAAAATCTATATTGGCCCTTTATGTGCCCCCTAATTAGTGTATAAAAATTCTCTTTGGTACGATTGTTAGGTATATAAAATTCTAATTTCAGGCGGAGTTTGAGAATTATAAGTTAATATTGAAGGGAGTTAAGGAGTGAGTCGTGTGCGTAGCTCCGGAGTCGAAATTTATCCGTTTTTCAGCTATTAATCTCTCTTTCCCAAAGAAAAATAATTATTTTTATATATATAACACTTTAATCACGTTGAAATAGGGAAAAGAGAATTAAAAAAAATAAAATAAAGAAAATAGAAAAAAAATTAAAGATCAACCCGCGGCCAGGACCGAACCCCTGACCACCGAGTCTACAAACTTCTTTACCCATAGCGCTAACAACCACACCAAGAGTCACACGTTGCTTCGACAAATATACAGCTTAAAGAACTTCCCTCCGCTTAATTAACAAAATCTATATTGGCCCTTTATGTGCCCCCTAATGAGTGTATAAAAATTCTCTTTGGTACGATTGTTAGGTATATAAAACTCTAATTTCAGGAGGAGTTTGAAAATTATAAGTTAATATTAAAGGGAGTTATGGAGTGAGTCCTGTGCGTAGCTCCGGAGTCGAAATTTATCCGTTTTTCAGCTATTAATCCCTCTTTCCCAAAGAAAAATAATTATTTTTATATATATAACTCTTTAATCACGTTGAAATAGGGAAAAGAGAATTTAAAAAAATAAAATAAAGAAAACAGAAAAAAAATTAAAGATCAATCCGCGGCCAGGACCGAAACCCTGACCACCGAGTCTACAAACTTCTTTACCCATAGCGCTAACAACCACACCACGAGTCACACGTTGCTTCGACAAATATACAGCTTAAAGAACTTCCCTCCGCTTAATTAACAAAATCTATATTGGCCCTTTATGTGCCCCCTAATGAGTGTATAAAAATTCTCTTTGGTACGATTGTTAGGTATATAAAACTCTAATTTCAGGAGGAGTTTGAAAATTATAAGTTAATATTAAAGGGAGTTACGGAGTGAGTCGTGTGCGTAGCTCCGGAGTCGAAATTTATCCGTTTTTCAGCTATTAATCCCTCTTTCCCAAAGAAAAATAATTATTTTAATGTATATAACACTTTAATCACGTTGAAATAGGGAAAAGAAAATTTACAAAAAGAAAATAAAGAAAATAGAAAAAAAAATTACAAATTAATCCGCGGCCAGGACCGAACCCCTGACCACCGAGCCTACAAACTTCTTTAGCCATAGCGCTAACAACCACACCATGAGTCACACGTTGCTTCGACAAATATACAGCTTAAAGAACTTCCCTCCGCTTAATTAACAAAATCTATATTGGCCCTTTATGTGCCCCCTAATTAGTGTATAAAAATTCTCTTTGGTACGATTGTTAGGTATATAAAACTCTAATTTCAGGCGGAGTTTGAGAATTATAAGTTAATATTGAAGGGAGTTAAGGAGTGAGTCGTGTGCGTAGCTCCGGAGTCGAAATTTATCCGTTTTTCAGCTATTAATCTCTCTTTCCCAAAGAAAAATAATTATTTTTATATATATAACACTTTAATCACGTTGAAATAGGGAAAAGAGAATTAAAAAAAATAAAATAAAGAAAATAGAAAAAAAATTAAAGATCAATCCGCGGCCAGGACCGAACCCCTGACCACCGAGTCTACAAACTTCTTTACCCATAGCGCTAACAACCACACCACGAGTCACACGTTGCTTCGACAAATATACAGCTTAAAGAACTTCCCTCCGCTTAATTAACAAAATCTATATTGGCCCTTTATGTGCCCCCTAATGAGTGTATAAAAATTCTCTTTGGTACGATTGTTAGGTATATAAAACTCTAATTTCAGGAGGAGTTTGAAAATTATAAGTTAATATTAAAGGGAGTTATGGAGTGAGTCCTGTGCGTAGCTCCGGAGTCGAAATTTATCCGTTTTTCAGCTATTAATCCCTCTTTCCCAAAGAAAAATAATTATTTTTATATATATAACTCTTTAATCACGTTGAAATAGGGAAAAGAGAATTTAAAAAAATAAAATAAAGAAAATAGAAAAAGATTAAAAACTAATCCGTGACCAGGACCGAACCCCTGACCACCGAGTCTACAAATCTCTTTACCCATAGCGCTAACAACCACACCACGAGTCACACACTGCATCGACAAATATACAGCTTAAAGAACTTCCCTCCGCTTAATTAACAAAATCTATATTGGCCCTTTATGTGCCCCCTAATTAGTGTATAAAAATTCTCTTTGGTACGATTGTTAGGTATATAAAACTCTAATTTCAGGCGGAGTTTGAGAATTATAAGTTAATATTGAAGGGAGTTAAGGAGTGAGTCGTGTGCGTAGCTCCGGAGTCGAAATTTATCCGTTTTTCAGCTATTAATCTCTCTTTCCCAAAGAAAAATAATTATTTTTATATATATAACACTTTAATCACGTTGAAATAGGGAAAAGAGAATTAAAAAAAATAAAATAAAGAAAATAGAAAAAAAATTAAAGATCAATCCGCGGCCAGGACCGAACCCCTGACCACCGAGTCTACAAACTTCTTTACCCATAGCGCTAACAACCACACCACGAGTCACACGTTGCTTCGACAAATATACAGCTTAAAGAACTTCCCTCCGCTTAATTAACAAAATCTATATTGGCCCTTTATGTGCCCCCTAATAAGTGTATAAAAATTCTCTTTGGTACGATTGTTAGGTATATAAAACTCTAATTTCAGGAGGAGTTTGAAAATTATAAGTTATTATTAAAGGGAGTTACGGAGTTAGTCGTGTGCGTAGCTTCGGAGTTGAAATTTATCCGTTTTTCAGCCATTAATCCCTCCTTCCCAAAGAAAAATAATTATTTTTATATATATAACACTTTAATCACGTTGAAATAGGGAAAAGAGAATTTAAAAAAATAAAATAAAGAAAATAGAAAAAGATTAAAAACTAATCCGTGACCAGGTCCGAACCCCTGACCACCGAGTCTACAAATCTCTTTACCCATAGCGCTAACAACCACAACACGAGTCAACGTTGCTGCGACAAATATACAGCTTAAAGAACTTCCCTCCGCTTAATTAACAAAATCTATATTGGCCCTTTATGTGCCCCCTAATTAATGTATAAAAATTCTCTTTGGTACGATTGTTTGGTATATAAAACTCTAATTTCAGGCCGAGTTTGAAAATTATAAGTTAATATTAAAGGGAGTTACGGAGTGAGTCGTGTGCGTAGCTCCGGAGTCGAAATTTATCAGTTTTTCAGCTATTAATCCCTCTTTCCCAAAGAAAAATAATTATTTTATTGTATATAACACTTTAATCACGTTGAAATAGGGAAAAGAAAATTTAAAAAAAGAAAATAAAGAAAATAGAAAAAAAAATTAAAAAATAATCCGCGGCCAGGACCGAACCCCTGACCACCGAGCCTACAAACTTCTTTAGCCATAGCGCTAACAACCACACCATGAGTCACACGTTGCTTCGACAAATATACAGCTTAAAGAACTTCCCTCCGCTTAATTAACAAAATCTATATTGGCCCTTTATGTGCCCCCTAATTAGTGTATAAAAATTCTCTTTGGTACGATTGTTAGGTATATAAAACTCTAATTTCAGGCGGAGTTTGAGAATTATAAGTTAATATTGAAGGCAGTTAAGGAGTGAGTCGTGTGCGTAGCTCCGGAGTCGAAATTTATCCGTTTTTCAGCTATTAATCCCTCCTTCCCAAAGAAAAATAATTATTTTTATATATATAACACTTTAATCACGTTGAAATAGGTAAAAGAGAATTTAAAAAAATAAAATAAAGAAAATAGAAAAAAGATTAAAAACTAATCCGTGACCAGGACCGAACCCCTGACCACCGAGTCTACAAATCTCTTTACCCATAGCGCTAACAACCACACCACGAGTCACACACTGCATCGACAAATATACAGCTTAAAGAACTTCCCTCCGCTTAATTAACAAAATCTATATTGGCCCTTTATGTGCCCCCTAATTAGTGTATAAAAATTCTCTTTGGTACGATTGTTAGGTATATAAAACTCAAATTTCAGGCGGAGTTTGAAAATTATAAGTTAATATTAAAGGGAGTTACGGAGTGAGTCGTGTGCGTAGCTCCGGAGTCGAAATTTATCCGTTTTTCAGCAATTAATCCCTCCTTCCCTAAGAAAAATAATTATTTTTATATATATAACACTTTAATCACGTTGAAATAGGGAAAAGAGAATTTAAAAAAATAAAATAAAGAAAATAGAAAAAAAAAATGAATAATCCGCGGCCAGGACCGAACCCCTGACCACCGAGTCTACAAACTTCTTTACCCATAGCGCAAACAACCACACCACGAGTCAACGTTGCTGCGACAAATATACAGCTTAAAGAACTTCCCTCCGCTTAATTAACAAAATCTATATTGGCCCTTTATGTGCCCCCTAATGAGTGTATAAAAATTCTCTTTGGTACGATTATTAGGTATATAAAACTCTAATTTCAGGCGGAGTTTGAAAATTATAAGTTAATATTAAAGGGAGTTATGGAGTGAGTCGTGTGCGTAGCTCCGGAGTCGAAATTTATCAGTTTTTCAGCTATTAATCCCTCTTTCCCAAAGAAAAATAATTATTTTATTGTATATAACACTTTAATCACGTTGAAATAGGGAAAAGAAAATTTAAAAAAAGAAAATAAAGAAAATAGAAAAAAAAATTAAAAAATAATCCGCGGCCAGGACCGAACCCCTGACCACCGAGCCTACAAACTTCTTTAGCCATAGCGCTAACAACCACACCACGAGTCACACGTTGCTTCGACAAATATACAGCTTAAAGAACTTCCCTCCGCTTAATTAACAAAATCTATATTGGCCCTTTATGTGCCCCCTAATAAGTGTATAAAAATTCTCTTTGGTACGATTGTTAGGTATATAAAACTCTAATTTCAGGAGGAGTTTGAAAATTATAAGTTATTATTAAAGGGAGTTACGGAGTGAGTCGTGTGCGTAGCTCCGGAGTCGAAATTTATCCGTTTTTCAGCTATTAATCCCTCTTTCCCAAAGAAAAATAATTATTTTAATGTATATAACACTTTAATCACGTTGAAATAGGGAAAAGAAAATTTACAAAAAGAAAATAAAGAAAATAGAAAAAAAAATTAAAAATTAATCCGCGGCCAGGACCGAACCCCTGACCACCGAGCCTACAAACTTCTTTAGCCATAGCGCTAACAACCACACCATGAGTCACACGTTGCTTCGACAAATATACAGCTTAAAGAACTTCCCTCCGCTTAATTAACAAAATCTATATTGGCCCTTTATGTGCCCCCTAATTAGTGTATAAAAATTCTCTTTGGTACGATTGTTAGGTATATAAAACTCTAATTTCAGGCGGAGTTTGAGAATTATAAGTTAATATTGAAGGGAGTTAAGGAGTGAGTCGTGTGCGTAGCTCCGGAGTCGAAATTTATCCGTTTTTCAGCTATTAATCCCTCTTTCCCAAAGAAAAATAATTATTTTTATATATATAACTCTTTAATCACGTTGAAATAGGGAAAAGAGAATTTAAAAAAATAAAATAAAGAAAATAGAAAAAGATTAAAAACTAATCCGTGACCAGGACCGAACCCCTGACCACCGAGTCTACAAATCTCTTTACCCATAGCGCTAACAACCACACCACGAGTCACACACTGCATCGACAAATATACAGCTTAAAGAACTTCCCTCCGCTTAATTAACAAAATCTATATTGGCCCTTTATGTGCCCCCTAATTAGTGTATAAAAATTCTCTTTGGTACGATTGTTAGGTATATAAAACTCTAATTTCAGGCGGAGTTTGAGAATTATAAGTTAATATTGAAGGGAGTTAAGGAGTGAGTCGTGTGCGTAGCTCCGGAGTCGAAATTTATCCGTTTTTCAGCTATTAATCTCTCTTTCCCAAAGAAAAATAATTATTTTTATATATATAACACTTTAATCACGTTGAAATAGGGAAAAGAGAATTAAAAAAAATAAAATAAAGAAAATAGAAAAAAAATTAAAGATCAATCCGCGGCCAGGACCGAACCCCTGACCACCGAGTCTACAAACTTCTTTACCCATAGCGCTAACAACCACACCACGAGTCACACGTTGCTTCGACAAATATACAGCTTAAAGAACTTCCCTCCGCTTAATTAACAAAATCTATATTGGCCCTTTATGTGCCCCCTAATAAGTGTATAAAAATTCTCTTTGGTACGATTGTTAGGTATATAAAACTCTAATTTCAGGAGGAGTTTGAAAATTATAAGTTATTATTAAAGGGAGTTACGGAGTTAGTCGTGTGCGTAGCTTCGGAGTTGAAATTTATCCGTTTTTCAGCTATTAATCCCTCCTTCCCAAAGAAAAATAATTATTTTTATATATATAACACTTTAATCACGTTGAAATAGGGAAAAGAGAATTTAAAAAAATAAAATAAAGAAAATAGAAAAAGATTAAAAACTAATCCGTGACCAGGTCCGAACCCCTGACCACCGAGTCTACAAATCTCTTTACCCATAGCGCTAACAACCACAACACGAGTCAACGTTGCTGCGACAAATATACAGCTTAAAGAACTTCCCTCCGCTTAATTAACAAAATCTATATTGGCCCTTTATGTGCCCCCTAATTAATGTATAAAAATTCTCTTTGGTACGATTGTTTGGTATATAAAACTCTAATTTCAGGCCGAGTTTGAAAATTATAAGTTAATATTAAAGGGAGTTACGGAGTGAGTCGTGTGCGTAGCTCCGGAGTCGAAATTTATCAGTTTTTCAGCTATTAATCCCTCTTTCCCAAAGAAAAATAATTATTTTATTGTATATAACACTTTAATCACGTTGAAATAGGGAAAAGAAAATTTAAAAAAAGAAAATAAAGAAAATAGAAAAAAAAATTAAAAAATAATCCGCGGCCAGGACCGAACCCCTGACCACCGAGCCTACAAACTTCTTTAGCCATAGCGCTAACAACCACACCATGAGTCACACGTTGCTTCGACAACTATACAGCTTAAAGAACTTCCCTCCGCTTAATTAACAAAATCTATATTGGCCCTTTATGTGCCCCCTAATTAGTGTATAAAAATTCTCTTTGGTACGATTGTTAGGTATATAAAACTCTAATTTCAGGCGGAGTTTGAGAATTATAAGTTAATATTGAAGGGAGTTAAGGAGTGAGTCGTGTGCGTAGCTCCGGAGTCGAAATTTATCCGTTTTTCAGCTATTAATCCCTCCTTCCCAAAGAAAAATAATTATTTTTATATATATAACACTTTAATCACGTTGAAATAGGTAAAAGAGAATTTAAAAAAATAAAATAAAGAAAATAGAAAAAAGATTAAAAACTAATCCGTGACCAGGACCGAACCCCTGACCACCGAGTCTACAAATCTCTTTACCCATAGCGCTAACAACCACACCACGAGTCACACACTGCATCGACAAATATACAGCTTAAAGAACTTCCCTCCGCTTCATTAACAAAATCTATATTGGCCCTTTATGTGCCCCCTAATTAGTGTATAAAAATTCTCTTTGGTACGATTGTTAGGTATATAAAACTCAAATTTCAGGCGGAGTTTGAAAATTATAAGTTAATATTAAAGGGAGTTACGGAGTGAGTCGTGTGCGTAGCTCCGGAGTCGAAATTTATCCGTTTTTCAGCAATTAATCCCTCCTTCCCTAAGAAAAATAATTATTTTTATATATATAACACTTTAATCACGTTGAAATAGGGAAAAGAGAATTTAAAAAAATAAAATAAAGAAAATAGAAAAAAAAAATGAATAATCCGCGGCCAGGACCGAACCCCTGACCACCGAGTCTACAAACTTCTTTACCCATAGCGCAAACAACCACACCACGAGTCAACGTTGCTGCGACAAATATACAGCTTAAAGAACTTCCCTCCGCTTAATTAACAAAATCTATATTGGCCCTTTATGTGCCCCCTAATGAGTGTATAAAAATTCTCTTTGGTACGATTATTAGGTATATAAAACTCTAATTTCAGGCGGAGTTTGAAAATTATAAGTTAATATTAAAGGGAGTTATGGAGTGAGTCGTGTGCGTAGCTCCGGAGTCGAAATTTATCCGTTTTTCAGCTATTAATCCCTCTTTCCCAAAGAAAAATAATTATTTTTATATATATAACACTTTAATCACGTTGAAATGGGGAAAAGAGAATTTAAAAAAATAAAATAAAGAAAATAGAAAAAAAATTAAAGATCTACCCGCGGCAAGGACCGAACCCCTGACCACCGAGTCCACAAACTTCTTTACCCATAGCGCTAACAACCACACCACGAGTCACACGTTGCTTCGACAAATATACAGCTTAAAGAACTTCCCTCCGCTTAATTAACAAAATCTATATTGGCCCTTTATGTGCCCCCTAATGAGTGTATAAAAATTCTCTTTGGTACGATTGTTAGGTATATAAAACTCTAATTTCAGGAGGAGTTTGAAAATTATAAGTTATTATTAAAGGGAGTTACGGAGTGAGTCGTGGGCGTAGCTCCGGAGTTGAAATTTATCCGTTTTTCAGCTATTAATCCCTCCCTCCCAAAGAAAAATAATTATTTTTATATATATAACACTTTAATCACGTTGAAGTAGGGAAAAGAGAATTTAAAAAAATAAAATAAAGAAAATAGAAAAAGATTAAAAACTAATCCGTGACCAGGACCGAACTCCTGACCACCGAGTCTACAAATCTCTTTACCCATAGCGCTAACAACCACACCACGAGTCACACACTGCATCGACAAATATACAGCTTAAAGAACTTCCCTCCGCTTAATTAACAAAATCTATATTGGCCCTTTATGTGCCCCCTAATTAGAGTATAAAAATTCTCTTTGGTACGATTGTTAGGTATATAAAACTCTAATTTCAGGCGGAGTTTGAAAATTATAAGTTAATATTAAAGGGAGTTACGGAGTGAGTCGTGTGCGTAGCTCCGGAGTCGAAATTTATCCGTTTTTCAGCAATTAAACCCTCCTTCCCTAAGAAAAATAATTATTTTTATATATATAACACTTTAATCACGTTGAAATAGGGAAAAGAGAATTTAAAAAAATAAAATAAAGAAAATAGAAAAAAAAATAAAGAATAATCCGCGGCCAGGACCGAACCCCTGACCACCGAGTCTAAAAACTTCTTTACCCATAGCGCAAACAACCACACCACGAGTCAACGTTGCTGCGACAAATATACAGCTTAAAGAACTTCCCTCCGCTTAATTAACAAAATCTATATTGGCCCTTTATGTGCCCCCTAATGAGTGTATAAAAATTCTCTTTGGTACGATTATTAGGTATATAAAACTCTAATTTCAGGCGGAATTTGAAAATTATAAGTTAATATTAAAGGGAGTTATGGAGTGAGTCGTGTGCGTAGCTCCGGGGTCGAAATTTATCCGTTTTTCAGCTATTAATCCCTCTTTCCCGAAGAAAAATAATTATTTTTATGTATATAACACTTTAATCACGTTGAAATAGGGAAACGAAAATATAAAAAAAGAAAATAAAGAAAATAGAAAAAAAAATTAAAACTTAATCCGCGGCCAGGACCGAACCCCTGACCACCGAGCCTACAAACTTCTTTAGCCATAGCGCTAACAACCACACCACGAGTCACACGTTGCTTCGACAAATATACAGCTTAAAGAACTTCCCTCCGCTTAATTAATTAAATCTATATTGGCCCTTTATGTGCCGCCTCATTAGTGTATAAAAATTCTCTTTGGTACATTTGTTAGGTATATAAAACTCTAATTTCAAACGGAGTTTGAAAATTATAAGTTAATATTAAAGGGAGTTACGGAGTGAGTCGTGTGCGTAGCTCCGGAGTCGAAATTTATCCGTTTTTCAGCTATTAATCCCTCTTTTCCAAAGAAAAATAATAATTTTTATATATATAACTCTTTAATCACGTTGAAATAGGGAAAAGAGAATTTAAAAAAATAAAATAAAGAAAATAGAAAAAAGAATTAAAGATTAATCCGCGGCCAGGACCGAACCCCTGACCACCGAGTCTACAAACTTCTTTACCCATAGCGCTAACAACCACACCACGAGTCACCCGTTGCTTCGACAAATATACAGCTTAAAGAACTTCCCTCCGCTTAATTAACAAAATCTATATTGGCCCTTTATGTGCCCCCTAATTAGTGTATAAAAATTCTCTTTGGTACGATTGTTTGGTATATAAAACTCTAATTTCAGGCGGAGTTTGAAAATTATAAGTTAATATTAAAGGGAGATATGGAGTGAGTCGTGTGCGTAACTCCGGAGTCGAAATTTATCCGTTTTTCAGCTATTAATCCCTCTTTCCCAAAGAAAAATAATTATTTTTATATATATAACACTTTAATCACGTTGAAATAGGGAAAAGAGAATTTAAAAAAATAAAATAAAGAAAATAGAAAAAAGATTAAAAACTAATCCGTTACCAGGACCGAACCCCTGACCACCGAGTCTACAAACTTCTTTACCCATAGCGCTAACAACCACACCACGAGTCACACGTTGCTTCGACAAATATACAGCTTAAAGAACTTCCCTCCGCTTAATTAACAAAATCTATATTGGCCCTTTATGTGCCCCCTAAATAGTGTATAAAAATTCTCTTTGGTACGATTATTAGGTATATAAAACTCTAATTTCCGGCGGAGTTTGAAAATTATAAGCTAATATTAAAGGGAGTTATGGAGTGAGTCGTGTGCGTAGCTCCGGAGTCGAAATTTATCCGTTTTTCAGCTATTAATCTCTCTTTCCCAAAGAAAAATAATTATTTTTATATATATAACACTTTAATCACATTGAAATAGGGAAAAGAGAATTTAAAAAAATAAAATAAATAAGATAGAAGAAAAATTAAAGATTCATCCGTAGCCAGGACCGAACCCCTGACCACCGAGTCTACAAACTTCTTTACCCATAGCGCTAACAACCACACCACGAGTCACACGTTGCTGCGACAAATATACAGCTTAAAGAACTTCCCTCCGCTTAATTAACAAAATCTATATTGGCCCTTTATGTGCCCCCTAATGAGTGTATAAAAATTCTCTTTGGTACGATTGTTAGGTATATAAAAGTCTAATTTCAGGAGGAGTTTGAAAATTATAAGTTAATATTAAAGGGAGTTACGGAGTGAGTCGTGTGCGTAGCTCCGGAGTCGAAATTTATCCGTTTTTCAGCTATTAATCCCTCCTTCCCAAAGAAAAATAATTATTTTTTATATATATAACACTTTAATCACGTTGAAATAGGAAAAAGAGAATTTAAAAAAATAAAATAAAGAAAATAGAAAAAAGATTAAAAACTAATAAGTGACCAGGACCGAACCCCTGACCACCGAGTCTACAAATCTCTTTACCCATAGCGCTAACAACCACACCACGAGTCACACACTGCATCGACAAATATACAGCTTAAAGAACTTCCCTCCGCTTAATTAACAAAATCTATATTGGCCCTTTATGTGCCCCCTAATTAGTGTATAAAAATTCTCTTAGGTACGATTGTTAGGTATATAAAACTCTAATTTCAGGCGGAGTTTGAAAATTATAAGTTAATATTGAAGGGAATTACGGAGTGAGTCGTGTGCGTAGCTCCGGAGTCGAAATTTATCCGTTTTTCAGCTATTAATCCCTCTTTCCCAAAGAAAAATAATTATTTTTATATATATAACACTTTAATGACGTTGAAATAGGGAAAAGAGAATTTAAAAAAATAAAATAAAGAAAATAGAAAAAAGATTAAAAACTAATAAGTGACCAGGACCGAACCCCTGACCACTGAGTCTACAAATCTCTTTACCCATAGCGCTAACAACCACACCACGAGTCACACACTGCATCGTCAAATATACAGCTTAAAGAACTTCCCTCCGCTTAATTAACAAAATCTATATTGGCCCTTTATGTGCCCCCTAATTAGTGTATAAAAATTCTCTTTGGTACGATTGTTAGGTATATAAAATTCTAATTTCAGGCGGAGTTTGAAAATTATAAGTTAATATTAAAGGGAGTTACGGAGTGAGTCGTGTGCGTAGCTCCGGAGTCGAAATTTATCCGTTTTTCAGCTTTTAATCCCTCCTTCCCTAAGAAAAATAATTATTTTTATATATATAACACTTTAATCACGTTGAAATAGGGAAAAGAGAATTTAAAAAAATAAAATAAAGAAAATAGAAAAAAGATTAAAAACTAATCCGTTACCAGGACCGAACCCCTGACCACCGAGTCTACAAACTTCTTTACCCATAGCGCTAACAACCACACCACGAGTCACACGTTGCTTCGACAAATATACAGCTTAAAGAACTTCCCTCCGCTTAATTAACAAAATCTATATTGGCCCTTTATGTGCCCCCTAAATAGTGTATAAAAATTCTCTTTGGTACGATTATTAGGTATATAAAACTCTAATTTCCGGCGGAGTTTGAAAATTATAAGCTAATATTAAAGGGAGTTATGGAGTGAGTCGTGTGCGTAGCTCCGGAGTCGAAATTTATCCGTTTTTCAGCTATTAATCTCTCTTTCCCAAAGAAAAATAATTATTTTTATATATATAACACTTTAATCACATTGAAATAGGGAAAAGAGAATTTAAAAAAATAAAATAAATAAGATAGAAGAAAAATTAAAGATTCATCCGTAGCCAGGACCGAACCCCTGACCACCGAGTCTACAAACTTCTTTACCCATAGCGCTAACAACCACACCACGAGTCACACGTTGCTGCGACAAATATACAGCTTAAAGAACTTCCCTCCGCTTAATTAACAAAATCTATATTGGCCCTTTATGTGCCCCCTAATGAGTGTATAAAAATTCTCTTTGGTACGATTGTTAGGTATATAAAAGTCTAATTTCAGGAGGAGTTTGAAAATTATAAGTTAATATTAAAGGGAGTTACGGAGTGAGTCGTGTGCGTAGCTCCGGAGTCGAAATTTATCCGTTTTTCAGCTATTAATCCCTCCTTCCCAAAGAAAAATAATTATTTTTTATATATATAACACTTTAATCACGTTGAAATAGGAAAAAGAGAATTTAAAAAAATAAAATAAAGAAAATAGAAAAAAGATTAAAAACTAATAAGTGACCAGGACCGAACCCCTGACCACCGAGTCTACAAATCTCTTTACCCATAGCGCTAACAACCACACCACGAGTCACACACTGCATCGACAAATATACAGCTTAAAGAACTTCCCTCCGCTTAATTAACAAAATCTATATTGGCCCTTTATGTGCCCCCTAATTAGTGTATAAAAATTCTCTTAGGTACGATTGTTAGGTATATAAAACTCTAATTTCAGGCGGAGTTTGAAAATTATAAGTTAATATTGAAGGGAATTACGGAGTGAGTCGTGTGCGTAGCTCCGGAGTCGAAATTTATCCGTTTTTCAGCTATTAATCCCTCTTTCCCAAAGAAAAATAATTATTTTTATATATATAACACTTTAATGACGTTGAAATAGGGAAAAGAGAATTTAAAAAAATAAAATAAAGAAAATAGAAAAAAGATTAAAAACTAATAAGTGACCAGGACCGAACCCCTGACCACTGAGTCTACAAATCTCTTTACCCATAGCGCTAACAACCACACCACGAGTCACACACTGCATCGTCAAATATACAGCTTAAAGAACTTCCCTCCGCTTAATTAACAAAATCTATATTGGCCCTTTATGTGCCCCCTAATTAGTGTATAAAAATTCTCTTTGGTACGATTGTTAGGTATATAAAATTCTAATTTCAGGCGGAGTTTGAAAATTATAAGTTAATATTAAAGGGAGTTACGGAGTGAGTCGTGTGCGTAGCTCCGGAGTCGAAATTTATCCGTTTTTCAGCTTTTAATCCCTCCTTCCCTAAGAAAAATAATTATTTTTATATATATAACACTTTAATCACGTTGAAATAGGGAAAAGAGAATTTAAAAAAATAAAATAAAGAAAATAGAAAAAAAATAAAGAATAATCCGCGGCCAGGACCGAACCCCTGACCACCAAGTCTACAAACTTCTTTACCCATAGCGCTAACAACCACACCACGAGTCACACGTTGCTGCGACAAATATACAGCTTAAAGAACTTCCCTCCGCTTAATTAACAAAATCTATATTGGCCCTTTATGTGCCCCCTAACGAGTGTATAAAAATTCTCTTTGGTACGATTGTTAGGTATATAAAACTCTAATTTCAGGCGGAGTTTGGAAATTATAAGTTAATATTAAAGGGAGTTACGGAGTGAGTCGTGCGCGTAGCTCCGGAGTCGAAATTTATCCGTTTTTCAGCTATTAATCCCTCCTTCCCCAAAAAAAATAATTATTTTTATATATATAACACTTTAATCACGTTGAAATAGGAAAAAGAGAATTTAAAAAAATAAAATAAAGAAAATAGAAAAAAGATTAAAAACTAATAAGTGACCAGGACCGAACCCCTGACCACCGAGTCTACAAATCTCTTTACCCATAGCGCTAACAACCACACCACGAGTCACACACTGCATCGACAAATATACAGCTTAAAGAACTTCCCCCCGCTTAATTAACAAAATCTATATTGGCCCTTTATGTGCCCCCTAATTAGTGTATGAAAATTCTCTTTGGTACGATTGTTAGGTATATAAAACTCTAATTTCAGGCGGAGTTTGAAAATTATAAGTTAATATTGAAGGGAGCTACGGAGTGAGTTGTGTGCGTAGAACCGGAGTCGAAATTTATCCGTTTTTCAGCTATTAATCTCTCTTTCCCAAAGAAAAATAATTATTTTTATATATATAACACTTTAATCACGTTGAAATAGGGAAAGGGGAATTTAAAAAAATAAAATAAAGAAAATAGAAAAAAAAATTAAAGATTAATCCGCGGCCAGGACCGAACCCCTGACCACCGAGTCTACAAACCTCTTAACCCATAGCGCTAACAACCACAGCACGAGTCACACGTTGCTTCGACAAATATACAGCTTAAAGAACTTCCCTCCGCTTAATTAACAAAATCTATATTGGCCCTTTATGTGCCCCCTAATTAGTGTATAAAAATTCTCTTAGGTACGATTGTTAGGTATATAAAACTCTAATTTCAGGCGGAGTTTGAAAATTATAAGTTAATATTGAAGGGAATTACGGAGTGAGTCGTGTGCGTAGCTCCGGAGTCGAAATTCATCCGTTTTTCAGCTATTAATCCCTCTTTCCCAAAGAAAAATAATTATTCTTATATATATAACACTTTAATGACGTTGAAATAGGGAAAAGAGAATTTAAAAAAATAAAATAAAAAAAATAGAAAAAAGAATTAAAGATTAATCCGCGGCCAGTACCGAACCCCTGACCACCGAGTCTACAAACTTCTTTACCCATAGCGCTAACAACCACACCACGAGTCACCCGTTGCTTCGACAAATATACAGCTTAAAGAACTTCCCTCCGCTTAATTAACAAAATCTATATTGGCCCTTTATGTGCCCCCTAATTAGTGTATAAAAATTCTCTTTGGTACGATTGTTAGGTATATAAAATTCTAATTTCAGGCGGAGTTTGAAAATTATAAGTTAATATTAAAGGGACTTACGGAGTGAGTCGTGTGCGTAGCTCCGGAGTCGAAATTTATCCGTTTTTCAGCTATTAATCCCTCCTTCCCTAAGAAAAATAATTATTTTTATATATGTAACACTTTAATCACGTTGAAATAGGGAAAAGAGAATTTAAAAAAATAAAATAAAGAAAATAGAATAAAAAAAGAATAATCCGCGGCCAGGACCGAACCCCTGAGCACCGAGTCTACAAACTTCTTTACCCATAGCGCTAACAACCACACCACGAGTCACACACTGCATCGACAAATATACAGCTTAAAGAACTTCCCTCCGCTTAATTAACAAAATCTATATTGGCCCTTTATGTGCCCCCTAATTAGTGTATAAAAATTCTCTTTGGTACGATTGTTAGGTATATAAAACTCTAATTTCAGGCGGAGTTTGAAAATTATAAGTTAATATTAAAGGGAGTTACGGAGTGAGTCGTGTGCGTAGCTCCGGAGTCGAAATTTATCCGTTTTTCAGCTATTAATCCCTCCTTCCCTAAGAAAAATAATTATTTTTATATATATAACACTTTAATCACGTTGAAATAGGAAAAAGAGAATTTAAAAAAATAAAATAAAGAAAATAGAAAAAAGATTAAAAACTAATAAGTGACCAGGACCGAACCCCTGACCACCGAGTCTACAAACTTCTTTACCCATAGCGCTAACAACCACACCACGAGTCACACGTTGCTGCGACAAATATACAGCTTAAAGAACTTCCCTCCGCTTAATTAACAAAATCTATATTGGCCCTTTATGTGCCCCCTAATGAGTGTATAAAAATTCTCTTTGGTACGATTGTTAGGTATATAAAAGTCTAATTTCAGGAGGAGTTTGAAAATTATAAGTTAATATTAAAGGGAGTTACGGAGTGAGTCGTGTGCGTAGCTCCGGAGTCGAAATTTATCCGTTTTTCAGCTATTAATCCCTCCTTCCCAAAGAAAAATAATTATTTTTTATATATATAACACTTTAATCACGTTGAAATAGGAAAAAGAGAATTTAAAAAAATAAAATAAAGAAAATAGAAAAAAGATTAAAAACTAATAAGTGACCAGGACCGAACCCCTGACCACCGAGTCTACAAATCTCTTTACCCATAGCGCTAACAACCACACCACGAGTCACACACTGCATCGACAAATATACAGCTTAAAGAACTTCCCTCCGCTTAATTAACAAAATCTATATTGGCCCTTTATGTGCCCCCTAATTAGTGTATAAAAATTCTCTTAGGTACGATTGTTAGGTATATAAAACTCTAATTTCAGGCGGAGTTTGAAAATTATAAGTTAATATTGAAGGGAATTACGGAGTGAGTCGTGTGCGTAGCTCCGGAGTCGAAATTTATCCGTTTTTCAGCTATTAATCCCTCTTTCCCAAAGAAAAATAATTATTTTTATATATATAACACTTTAATGACGTTGAAATAGGGAAAAGAGAATTTAAAAAAATAAAATAAAGAAAATAGAAAAAAGATTAAAAACTAATAAGTGACCAGGACCGAACCCCTGACCACTGAGTCTACAAATCTCTTTACCCATAGCGCTAACAACCACACCACGAGTCACACACTGCATCGTCAAATATACAGCTTAAAGAACTTCCCTCCGCTTAATTAACAAAATCTATATTGGCCCTTTATGTGCCCCCTAATTAGTGTATAAAAATTCTCTTTGGTACGATTGTTAGGTATATAAAATTCTAATTTCAGGCGGAGTTTGAAAATTATAAGTTAATATTAAAGGGAGTTACGGAGTGAGTCGTGTGCGTAGCTCCGGAGTCGAAATTTATCCGTTTTTCAGCTTTTAATCCCTCCTTCCCTAAGAAAAATAATTATTTTTATATATATAACACTTTAATCACGTTGAAATAGGGAAAAGAGAATTTAAAAAAATAAAATAAAGAAAATAGAAAAAAAATAAAGAATAATCCGCGGCCAGGACCGAACCCCTGACCACCAAGTCTACAAACTTCTTTACCCATAGCGCTAACAACCACACCACGAGTCACACGTTGCTGCGACAAATATACAGCTTAAAGAACTTCCCTCCGCTTAATTAACAAAATCTATATTGGCCCTTTATGTGCCCCCTAACGAGTGTATAAAAATTCTCTTTGGTACGATTGTTAGGTATATAAAACTCTAATTTCAGGCGGAGTTTGGAAATTATAAGTTAATATTAAAGGGAGTTACGGAGTGAGTCGTGCGCGTAGCTCCGGAGTCGAAATTTATCCGTTTTTCAGCTATTAATCCCTCCTTCCCCAAAAAAAATAATTATTTTTATATATATAACACTTTAATCACGTTGAAATAGGAAAAAGAGAATTTAAAAAAATAAAATAAAGAAAATAGAAAAAAGATTAAAAACTAATAAGTGACCAGGACCGAACCCCTGACCACCGAGTCTACAAATCTCTTTACCCATAGCGCTAACAACCACACCACGAGTCACACACTGCATCGACAAATATACAGCTTAAAGAACTTCCCCCCGCTTAATTAACAAAATCTATATTGGCCCTTTATGTGCCCCCTAATTAGTGTATGAAAATTCTCTTTGGTACGATTGTTAGGTATATAAAACTCTAATTTCAGGCGGAGTTTGAAAATTATAAGTTAATATTGAAGGGAGCTACGGAGTGAGTTGTGTGCGTAGAACCGGAGTCGAAATTTATCCGTTTTTCAGCTATTAATCTCTCTTTCCCAAAGAAAAATAATTATTTTTATATATATAACACTTTAATCACGTTGAAATAGGGAAAGGGGAATTTAAAAAAATAAAATAAAGAAAATAGAAAAAAAAATTAAAGATTAATCCGCGGCCAGGACCGAACCCCTGACCACCGAGTCTACAAACCTCTTAACCCATAGCGCTAACAACCACAGCACGAGTCACACGTTGCTTCGACAAATATACAGCTTAAAGAACTTCCCTCCGCTTAATTAACAAAATCTATATTGGCCCTTTATGTGCCCCCTAATTAGTGTATAAAAATTCTCTTAGGTACGATTGTTAGGTATATAAAACTCTAATTTCAGGCGGAGTTTGAAAATTATAAGTTAATATTGAAGGGAATTACGGAGTGAGTCGTGTGCGTAGCTCCGGAGTCGAAATTCATCCGTTTTTCAGCTATTAATCCCTCTTTCCCAAAGAAAAATAATTATTCTTATATATATAACACTTTAATGACGTTGAAATAGGGAAAAGAGAATTTAAAAAAATAAAATAAAAAAAATAGAAAAAAGAATTAAAGATTAATCCGCGGCCAGTACCGAACCCCTGACCACCGAGTCTACAAACTTCTTTACCCATAGCGCTAACAACCACACCACGAGTCACCCGTTGCTTCGACAAATATACAGCTTAAAGAACTTCCCTCCGCTTAATTAACAAAATCTATATTGGCCCTTTATGTGCCCCCTAATTAGTGTATAAAAATTCTCTTTGGTACGATTGTTAGGTATATAAAATTCTAATTTCAGGCGGAGTTTGAAAATTATAAGTTAATATTAAAGGGACTTACGGAGTGAGTCGTGTGCGTAGCTCCGGAGTCGAAATTTATCCGTTTTTCAGCTATTAATCCCTCCTTCCCTAAGAAAAATAATTATTTTTATATATGTAACACTTTAATCACGTTGAAATAGGGAAAAGAGAATTTAAAAAAATAAAATAAAGAAAATAGAATAAAAAAAGAATAATCCGCGGCCAGGACCGAACCCCTGAGCACCGAGTCTACAAACTTCTTTACCCATAGCGCTAACAACCACACCACGAGTCACACACTGCATCGACAAATATACAGCTTAAAGAACTTCCCTCCGCTTAATTAACAAAATCTATATTGGCCCTTTATGTGCCCCCTAATTAGTGTATAAAAATTCTCTTTGGTACGATTGTTAGGTATATAAAACTCTAATTTCAGGCGGAGTTTGAAAATTATAAGTTAATATTAAAGGGAGTTACGGAGTGAGTCGTGTGCGTAGCTCCGGAGTCGAAATTTATCCGTTTTTCAGCTATTAATCCCTCCTTCCCTAAGAAAAATAATTATTTTTATATATATAACACTTTAATCACGTTGAAATAGGAAAAAGAGAATTTAAAAAAATAAAATAAAGAAAATAGAAAAAAGATTAAAAACTAATAAGTGACCAGGACCGAACCCCTGACCACCGAGTCTACAAATCTCTTTACCCATAGCGCTAACAACCACACCACGAGTCACACACTGCATCGACAAATATACAGCTTAAAGAACTTCCCCCCGCTTAATTAACAAAATCTATATTGGCCCTTTATGTGCCCCCTAATTAGTGTATAAAAATTCTCTTTGGTACGATTGTTAGGTATATAAAACTCTAATTTCAGGCGGAGTTTGAAAATTATAAGTTAATATTGAAGGGAGCTACGGAGTGAGTTGTGTGCGTAGAACCGGAGTCGAAATTTATCCGTTTTTCAGCTATTAATCTCTCTTTCCCAAAGAAAAATAATTATTTTTATATATATAACACTTTAATCACGTTGAAATAGGGAAAGGGGAATTTAAAAAAATAAAATAAAGAAAATAGAAAAAAAAATTAAAGATTAATCCGCGGCCAGGACCGAACCCCTGACCACCGAGTCTACAAACCTCTTAACCCATAGCGCTAACAACCACAGCACGAGTCACACGTTGCTTCGACAAATATACAGCTTAAAGAACTTCCCTCCGCTTAATTAACAAAATCTATATTGGCCCTTTATGTGCCCCCTAATTAGTGTATAAAAATTCTCTTAGGTACGATTGTTAGGTATATAAAACTCTAATTTCAGGCGGAGTTTGAAAATTATAAGTTAATATTGAAGGGAATTACGGAGTGAGTCGTGTGCGTAGCTCCGGAGTCGAAATTCATCCGTTTTTCAGCTATTAATCCCTCTTTCCCAAAGAAAAATAATTATTCTTATATATATAACACTTTAATGACGTTGAAATAGGGAAAAGAGAATTTAAAAAAATAAAATAAAAAAAATAGAAAAAAGAATTAAAGATTAATCCGCGGCCAGTACCGAACCCCTGACCACCGAGTCTACAAACTTCTTTACCCATAGCGCTAACAACCACACCACGAGTCACCCGTTGCTTCGACAAATATACAGCTTAAAGAACTTCCCTCCGCTTAATTAACAAAATCTATATTGGCCCTTTATGTGCCCCCTAATTAGTGTATAAAAATTCTCTTTGGTACGATTGTTAGGTATATAAAATTCTAATTTCAGGCGGAGTTTGAAAATTATAAGTTAATATTAAAGGGACTTACGGAGTGAGTCGTGTGCGTAGCTCCGGAGTCGAAATTTATCCGTTTTTCAGCTATTAATCCCTCCTTCCCTAAGAAAAATAATTATTTTTATATATGTAACACTTTAATCACGTTGAAATAGGGAAAAGAGAATTTAAAAAAATAAAATAAAGAAAATAGAATAAAAAAAGAATAATCCGCGGCCAGGACCGAACCCCTGAGCACCGAGTCTACAAACTTCTTTACCCATAGCGCTAACAACCACACCACGAGTCACACACTGCATCGACAAATATACAGCTTAAAGAACTTCCCTCCGCTTAATTAACAAAATCTATATTGGCCCTTTATGTGCCCCCTAATTAGTGTATAAAAATTCTCTTTGGTACGATTGTTAGGTATATAAAATTCTAATTTCAGGCGGAGTTTGAAAATTATAAGTTAATATTAAAGGGACTTACGGAGTGAGTCGTGTGCGTAGCTCCGGAGTCGAAATTTATCCGTTTTTCAGCTATTAATCCCTCCTTCCCTAAGAAAAATAATTATTTTTATATATATAACACTTTAATCACGTTGAAATAGGGAAAAGAGAATTTAAAAAAATAAAATAAAGAAAATAGAAAAAAGATTAAAAACTAATCCGTGACCAGGACCGAACCGCTGACCACCGAGTCTACAAATCTCTTTACCCATAGCGCTAACAACCACACCATGAGTCACACACTGCATCGACAAATATACAGCTTAAAGAACTTCCCTCCGCTTAATTAACAAAATCTATATTGGCCCTTTATGTGCCCCCTAATTAGTGTATAAAAATTCTCTTTGGTACGATTGTTAGGTATATAAAATTCTAATTTCAGGCGGAGTTTGAAAATTATAAGTTAATATTAAAGGGACTTACGGAGTGAGTCGTGTGCGTAGCTCCGGAGTCGAAATTTATCCGTTTTTCAGCTATTAATCCCTCCTTCCCTAAGAAAAATAATTATTTTTATGTATATAACACTTTAATCACGTTGAAATAGGAAAAAGAGAATTTAAAAAAATAAAATAAAGAAAATAGAAAAAAGATTAAAAACTAATCCGTGACCAGGACCGAACCGCTGACCACCGAGTCTACAAATCTCTTTACCCATAGCGCTAACAACCACACCATGAGTCACACACTGCATCGACAAATATACAGCTTAAAGAACTTCCCTCCGCTTAATTAACAAAATCTATATTGGCCCTTTATGTGCCCCCTAATTAGTGTATAAAAATTCTCTTTGGTACGATTGTTAGGTATATAAAATTCTAATTTCATTCGGAGTTTGAAAATTATAAGTTAATATTAAAGGGACTTACGGAGTGAGTCGTGTGCGTAGCTCCGGAGTCGAAATTTATCCGTTTTTCAGCTATTAATCCCTCCTTCCCTAAGAAAAATAATTATTTTTATATATATAACACTTTAATCACGTTGAAATAGGGAAAAGAGAATTTAAAAAAATAAAATAAAGAAAATAGAAAAAAGATTAAAAACTAATCCGTGACCAGGACCGAACCGCTGACCACCGAGTCTACAAATCTCTTTACCCATAGCGCTAACAACCACACCATGAGTCACACACTGCATCGACAAATATACAGCTTAAAGAACTTCCCTCCGCTTAATTAACAAAATCTATATTGGCCCTTTATGTGCCCCCTAATTAGTGTATAAAAATTCTCTTTGGTACGATTGTTAGGTATATAAAATTCTAATTTCAGGCGGAGTTTGAAAATTATAAGTTAATATTAAAGGGACTTACGGAGTGAGTCGTGTGCGTAGCTCCGGAGTCGAAATTTATCCGTTTTTCAGCTATTAATCCCTCCTTCCCTAAGAAAAATAATTATTTTTATGTATATAACACTTTAATCACGTTGAAATAGGAAAAAGAGAATTTAAAAAAATAAAATAAAGAAAATAGAAAAAAGATTAAAAACTAATCCGTGACCAGGACCGAACCGCTGACCACCGAGTCTACAAATCTCTTTACCCATAGCGCTAACAACCACACCATGAGTCACACACTGCATCGACAAATATACAGCTTAAAGAACTTCCCTCCGCTTAATTAACAAAATCTATATTGGCCCTTTATGTGCCCCCTAATTAGTGTATAAAAATTCTCTTTGGTACGATTGTTAGGTATATAAAATTCTAATTTCATTCGGAGTTTGAAAATTATAAGTTAATATTAAAGGGACTTACGGAGTGAGTCGTGTGCGTAGCTCCGGAGTCGAAATTTATCCGTTTTTCAGCTATTAATCCCTCCTTCCCTAAGAAAAATAATTATTTTTATATATATAACACTTTAATCACGTTGAAATAGGGAAAAGAGAATTTAAAAAAATAAAATAAAGAAAATAGAAAAAAGATTAAAAACTAATCCGTGACCAGGACCGAACCGCTGACCACCGAGTCTACAAATCTCTTTACCCATAGCGCTAACAACCACACCATGAGTCACACACTGCATCGACAAATATACAGCTTAAAGAACTTCCCTCCGCTTAATTAACAAAATCTATATTGGCCCTTTATGTGCCCCCTAATTAGTGTATAAAAATTCTCTTTGGTACGATTGTTAGGTATATAAAATTCTAATTTCAGGCGGAGTTTGAAAATTATAAGTTAATATTAAAGGGACTTACGGAGTGAGTCGTGTGCGTAGCTCCGGAGTCGAAATTTATCCGTTTTTCAGCTATTAATCCCTCCTTCCCTAAGAAAAATAATTATTTTTATATATATAACACTTTAATCACGTTGAAATAGGGAAAAGAGAATTTAAAAAAATAAAATAAAGAAAATTGAAAAAAGATTAAAAACTAATCCGTGACCAGGACCGAACCGCTAACCACCGAGTCTACAAATCTCTTTACCCATAGCGCTAACAACCACACCATGAGTCACACACTGCATCGACAAATATACAGCTTAAAGAACTTCCCTCCGCTTAATTAACAAAATCTATATTGGCCCTTTATGTGCCCCCTAATTAGTGTATAAAAATTCTCTTTGGTACGATTGTTAGGTATATAAAATTCTAATTTCATTCGGAGTTTGAAAATTATAAGTTAATATTAAAGGGACTTACGGAGTGAGTCGTGTGCGTAGCTCCGGAGTCGAAATTTATCCGTTTTTCAGCTATTAATCCCTGCTTCCCTAAGAAAAATAATTATTTTTATATATATAACACTTTAATCACGTTGAAATAGGGAAAAGAGAATTTAAAAAAATAAAATAAAGAAAATAGAAAAAAGATTAAAAACTAATCCGTGACCAGGACCGAACCGCTGACCACCGAGTCTACAAATCTCTTTACCCATAGCGCTAACAACCACACCATGAGTCACACACTGCATCGACAAATATACAGCTTAAAGAACTTCCCTCCGCTTAATTAACAAAATCTATATTGGCCCTTTATGTGCCCCCTAATGAGTGTATAAAAATTCTCTTTGGTACGATTGTTAGGTATATAAAATTCTAATTTCAGGCGGAGTTTGAAAATTATAAGTTAATATTAAAGGGAGTTACGGAGTGAGTCGTGTGCGTAGCTCCGGAGTCGAAATTTATCCGTTTTTCAGCTATTAATCCCTCTTTCCCAAAGAAAAATAATTATTTTTATATATATAACACTTTAATCACGTTGAAATAGGGAAAAGAGAATTTAAAAAAATAAAATAAAGAAAATAGAAAAAAGATTAAAAACTAATCCGTGACCAGGACCGAACCGCTGACCACCGAGTTTACAAATCTCTTTACCCATAGCGCTAACAACCACACCATGAGTCACACACTGCATCGACAAATATACAGCTTAAAGAACTTCCCTCCGCTTAATTAACAAAATCTATATTGGCCCTTTATGTGCCCCCTAATTAGTGTATAAAAATTCTCTTTGGTACGATTGTTAGGTATATAAAACTCTAATTTCAGGCGGAGTTTGAAAATTATAAGTTAATATTAGAGGGAGTTACGGAGTGAGTCGTGTGCGTAGCTCCGGAGTCGAAATTTATCCGTTTTTCAGCTATTAATCCCTCCTTCCCTAAGAAAAATAATTATTTTTATATATGTAACACTTTAATCACGTTGAAATAGGGAAAAGAGAATTTAAAAAATAAAATAAAGAAAATAGAAAAAAGATTAAAAACTATTCCGTGACCAGGACCGAACCGCTGACCACCGAGTCTACAAATCTCTTTACCCATAGCGCTAACAACCACACCATGAGTCACACACTGCATCGACAAATATACAGCTTAAAGAACTTCCCTCCGCTTAATTAACAAAATCTATATTGGCCCTTTATGTGCCCCCTAATTAGTGTATAAAAATTCTCTTTGGTACGATTGTTAGGTATATAAAACTCTAATTTCAGGCGGAGTTTAAAAATTATAAGTTAATATTAAAGGGAGTTACGGAGTGAGTCGTGTGCGTAGCTCCGGAGTCGAAATTTATCCGTTTTTCAGCTATTAATCCCTCCTTCCCTAAGAAAAATAATTATTTTTATATATGTAACACTTTAATCACGTTGAAATAGGGAAAAGAGAATTTAAAAAAATAAAATAAAGAAAATAGAAAAAAAAATAAAGAATAATCCGCGGCCAGGACCGATCCCCTGACCACCGAGTCTACAAACTTCTTAACCCATAGCAGTAACAACCACAGCACGAGTCACACGTTGCTTCGACAAATATACAGCTTAAAGAACTTCCCTCCGCTTAATTAACAAAATCTATATTGGCCCTTTATGTGCCCCCTAATGAGTGTATAAAAATTCTCTTTGGTACGATTGTTAGGTATATAAAACTCTAATTTCAGGAGGAGTTTGGAAATTATAAGTTAATATTAAAGGGAGTTACGGAGTGAGTCGTGTGCGTAGCTCCGGAGTCGAAATTTATCCGTTTTTCAGCTATTAATCCCTCTTTCCCAAAGAAAAATAATTATTTTTATATATATAACACTTTAATCACGTTGAAATAGGGAAAAGAGAATTTAAAAAAATAAAATAAAGAAAATAGAAAAAAAGATTAAAAACTAATCCGTGACCAGGACCGAACCGCTGACCACCGAGTCTACAAATCTCTTTACCCATAGCGCTAACAACCACACCATGAGTCACACACTGCATCGACAAATATACAGCTTAAAGAACTTCCCTCCGCTTAATTAACAAAATCTATATTGGCCCTTTATGTGCCCCCTAATTAGTGTATAAAAATTCTCTTTGGTACGATTGTTAGGTATATAAAACTCTAATTTCAGGCGGAGATTAAAAATTATAAGTTAATATTAAAGGGAGTTACGGAGTGAGTCGTGTGCGTAGCTCCGGAGTCGAAATTTATCCGTTTTTCAGCTATTAATCCCTCCTTCCCTAAGAAAAATAATTATTTTTATATATATATAACACTTTAATCACGTTGAAATAGGGAAAAGAGAATTTAAAAAAATAAAATAAAGAAAATAGAAAAAAAAATAAAGAATAATCCGCGGCCAGGACCGAACCCCTGACCACCGAGTCTACAAACTTCTTTACCCATAGCGCTAACAACCACACCACGAGTCACACACTGCATCGACAAATATACAGCTTAAAGAACTTCCCTCCGCTTAATTAACAAAATCTATATTGGCCCTTTATGTGCCCCCTAATTAGTGTATAAAAATTCTCTTTGGTACGATTGTTAGGTATATAAAACTCTAATTTCAGGCGGAGTTTGAGAATTATAAGTTAATATTGAAGGGAGTTAAGGAGTGAGTCGTGTGCGTAGCTCCGGAGTCGAAATTTATCCGTTTTTCAGCTATTAATCCCTCCTTCCCAAAGAAAAATAATTATTTTTATATATATAACACTTTAATCACGTTGAAATAGGGAAAAGAGAATTTAAAAAAATAAAATAAAGAAAATAGAAAAAAGATTAAAAACTAATCCGTGACCAGGACCGAACCAATGACCACCGAGTCTACAAATCTCTTTACCCACAGCGCTAACAACCACACCACGAGTCACACATTGCTGCGACAAATATACAGCTTAAAGAACTTCCCTCCGCTTAATTAACAAAATCTATATTGGTCCTTTATGTGCCCCCTAATGAGTGTATAAAAATTCTCTTTGGTACGATTGTTAGGTATATAAAACTCTAATTTCAGGCGGAGTTTGGAAATTAAAAGTTAATATTAAAGGGAGTTACGGAGTGAGTCGTGTGCGTAGCTCCTGAGTCGAAATTTATCCGTTTTTCAGCTATTAATCCCTCTTTCCCATAGAAAAATAATTATTTTTATATATATAACACTTTAATCACATTGAAATAGGGAAAAGAGAATTTAAAAAAATAAAATAAAGAAAATAGAAAAAAAAATTAAAGATTAATCCGCGGCCAGGACCGAACCCCTGACCACCGAGTCTACAAACTTCTTAACCCATAGCGGTAACAACCACAGCACGAGTCACTCGTTGCTTCGATAAATATACAGCTTAAAGAACCTCACTCCGCTTAATTAACAAAATCTATATTGGCCCTTTATGTGCCCCCTAATTAGTGTATAAAAATTCTCTTTGGTACGATTGTTAGGTATATAAAACTCTAATATTAGGCGGAGTTTGAAAATTATAAGTTAATATTAAAGGGAGTTACGGAGTGAGTCGTGTGCGTAGCTCCGGAGTCGAAATTTATCCGTTTTTCAGCTATTAATCCCTCCTTCCCTAAGAAAAATAATTATTTTTATATATATAACACTTTAATCACGTTGAAATAGGGAAAAGAGAATTTAAAAAAATAAAATAAAGAAAATAGAAAAAAAATAAAGAATAATCCGCGGCCAGGACCGAACCCCTGACCACCAAGTCTACAAACTTCTTTACCCATAGCGCTAACAACCACACCACGAGTCACACGTTGCTGCGACAAATATACAGCTTAAAGAACTTCCCTCCGCTTAATTAACAAAATCTATATTGGCCCTTTATGTGCCCCCTGATGAGTGTATAAAAATTCTCTTTGGTACGATTGTTAGGTATATAAAACTCTAATTTCAGGAGGAGTTTGGAAATTATAAGTTAATATTAAAGGGAGTTACGGAGTGAGTCGTGTGCGTAGCTCCGGAGTCGAAATTTATCCGTTTTTCAGCTATTAATCCCTCTTTCCCAAAGAAAAATAATTATTTTTATATATATAACACTTTAATCACGTTGAAATAGGGAAAAGAGAATTTAAAAAATTAAAATAAAGAAAATAGAAAAAAGATTAAAAACTAATCCGTGACCAGGACCGAACCGCTGACCACCGAGTCTACAAATCTCTTTACCCATAGCGCTAACAACCACACCATGAGTCACACACTGCATCGACAAATATACAGCTTAAAGAACTTCCCTCCGCTTAATTAACAAAATCTATATTGGCCCTTTATGTGCCCCCTAATTAGTGTATAAAAATTCTCTTTGGTACGATTGTTAGGTATATAAAACTCTAATTTCAGGCGGAGATTAAAAATTATAAGTTAATATTAAAGGGAGTTACGGAGTGAGTCGTGTGCGTAGCTCCGGAGTCGAAATTTATCCGTTTTTCAGCTATTAATCCCTCCTTCCCTAAGAAAAATAATTATTTTTATATATATATAACACTTTAATCACGTTGAAATAGGGAAAAGAGAATTTAAAAAAAATAAAATAAAGAAAATAGAAAAAAAAATAAAGAATAATCCGCGGCCAGGACCGAACCCCTGACCACCGAGTCTACAAACTTCTTTACCCATAGCGCTAACAACCACACCACGAGTCACACACTGCATCGACAAATATACAGCTTAAAGAACTTCCCTCCGCTTAATTAACAAAATCTATATTGGCCCTTTATGTGCCCCCTAATTAGTGTATAAAAATTCTCTTTGGTACGATTGTTAGGTATATAAAACTCTAATTTCAGGCGGAGTTTGAAAATTATAAGTTAATATTAAAGGGAGATACGGAGTGAGTCGTGTGCGTAGCTCCGGTGTCGAAATTTATCCATTTTTCAGCTATTAATCCCTCCTTCCCAAAGAAAAATAATTATTTTTATATATATAACACTTTAATCACGTTGAAATAGGGAAAAGAGAATTTAAAAAAATAAAATAAAGAAAATAGAAAAAAGATTAAAAACTAATCCGTGACCAGGACCGAACCCCTGACCACCGAATCTACAAATCTCTTTACCCATAGCGCTAACAACCACACCACGAGTCACACATTACTGCGACAAATATACAGCTTAAAGAACTTCCCTCCGCTTAATTAACAAAATCTATATTGGCCCTTTATGTGCCCCCTAATTAGTGTATAAAAATTCTCTTTGGTACGATTGTTAGGTATATAAAACTCTAATTTCAGGCGGAGTTTAAAAATTATAAGTTAATATTAAAGGGATTTACGGAGTGAGTCGTGTGCGTAGCTCCAGAGTCGAAATTTATCCGTTTTTCAGCTATTAATCCCTCCTTCCCTAAGAAAAATAATTATTTTTATATATATATAACACTTTAATCACGTTGAAATAGGGAAAAGAGAATTTTAAAAAATAAAATAAAGAAAATAGAAAAAAAAATAAAGAATAATCCGCGGCCAGGACCGAACCCCTGAGCACCGAGTCTACAAACTTCTTTACCCATAGCGCTAACAACCACACCACGAGTCACACACTGCATCGACAAATATACAGCTTAAAGAACTTCCCTCCGCTTAATTAACAAAATCTATATTGGCCCTTTATGTGCCCCCTAATTAGTGTATAAAAATTCTCTTTGGTACGATTGTTAGGTATATAAAACTCTAATTTCAGGCGGAGTTTGAAAATTATAATTTAATATTAAAGGGAGTTACGGAGTGAGTCGTGTGCGTAGCTCCGGAGTCGAAATTTATCCGTTTTTCAGCTATTAATCCCTCCTTCCCTAAGAAAAATAATTATTTTTATATATATAACACTTTAATCACGTTGAAATAGGGAAAAGAGAATTTAAAAAAATATAATAAAGAAAATAGAAAAAAAATAAAGAATAATCCGCGGCCAGGACCGAATTCCTGACCACCGAGTCTACAAACTTCTTTACCCATAGCGCTAACAACCACACCACGAGTCACACGTTGCTGCGACAAATATACAGCTTAAAGAACTTCCCTCCGCTTAATTAACAAAATCTATATTGGCCCTTTATGTGCCCCCTAATTAGTGTATAAAAATTCTCTTTGGTACGATTGTTAGGTATATAAAACTCTAATTTCAGGCGGAGTTTGAAAATTATAAGTTAATATTAAAGGGAGATACGGAGTGAGTCGTGTGCGTAGCTCCGGAGTCGAAATTTATCCATTTTTCAGCTATTAATCCCTCCTTCCCAAAGAAAAATAATTATTTTTATATATATAACACTTTAATCACGTTGAAATAGGGAAAAGAGAATTTAAAAAAATAAAATAAAGAAAATAGAAAAAAGATTAAAAACTAATCCGTGACCAGGACCGAACCCCTGACCACCGAATCTACAAATCTCTTTACCCATAGCGCTAACAACCACACCACGAGTCACACATTACTGCGACAAATATACAGCTTAAAGAACTTCCCTCCGCTTAATTAACAAAATCTATATTGGCCCTTTATGTGCCCCCTAATGAGTGTATAAAAATTCTCTTTGGTACGATTGTTAGGTATATAAAACTCTAATTTCAGGCGGAGTTTGGAAATTATAAGTTAATATTAAAAGGAGTTACGGAGTGAGTCGTGTGCGTAGCTCCGGAGTCGAAATTTATCCGTTTTTCAGCTATTAATCCCTCTTTCCCAAAGAAAAATAATTATTTTTATATATATAACACTTTAATCACGTTGAAATAGGGAAAAGAGAATTTAAAAAAATAAAATAAAGAAAATAGAAAAAAAAATTAAAGATTAATCCGCGGCCAGGACCGATCCCCTGACCACCGAGTCTACAAACTTCTTAACCCATAGCGGTAACAACCACAGCACGAGTCACACGTTGCTTCGACAAATATACAGCTTAAAGAACTTCCCTCCGCTTAATTAACAAAATCTATATTGGCCCTTTATGTGCCCCCTAATGAGTGTATAAAAATTCTCTTTGGTACGATTGTTAGGTATATAAAACTCTAATTTCAGGCGGAGTTTGGAAATAAAAAGTTAATATTAAAGGGAGTTACGGAGTGAGTCGTGTGCGTAGCTCCGGAGTCGAAATTTATCCGTTTTTCAGCTATTAATCCCTCTTTCCCAAAGAAAAATAATTATTTTTATATATATAACACTTTAATCACGTTGAAATAGGGAAAAGAGAATTTAAAAAAATAAAATAAAGAAAATAGAAAAAAGATTAAAAACTAATCCGTGACCAGGACCGAACCAATGACCACCGAGTTTACAAATCTCTTTACCCATAGCGCTAACAACCACACCATGAGTCACACACTGCATCGACAAATATACAGCTTAAAGAACTTCCCTCCGCTTAATTAACAAAATCTATATTGGCCCTTTATGTGCCCCCTAATTAGTGTATAAAAATTCTCTTTGGTACGATTGTTAGGTATATAAAACTCTAATTTCAGGCGGAGTTTAAAAATTATAAGTTAATATTAAAGGGAGTTACGGAGTGAGTCGTGTGCGTAGCTCCGGAGTCGAAATTTATCCGTTTTTCAGCTATTAATCCCTCCTTCCCTAAGAAAAATAATTATTTTTATATATGTAACACTTTAATCACGTTGAAATAGGGAAAAGAGAATTTAAAAAAATAAAATAAAGAAAATAGAAAAAAAAATAAAGAATAATCCGCGGCCAGGACCGATCCCTTGACCACCGAGTCTACAAACTTCTTAACCCATAGCGGTAACAACCACAGCACGAGTCACACGTTGCTTCGACAAATATACAGCTTAAAGAACTTCCCTCCGCTTAATTAACAAAATCTATATTGGCTCTTTATGTGCCCCCTAATTAGTGTATAAAAATTCTCTTTGGTACGATTGTTAGGTATATAAAACTCTAATTTCAGGCGGAGTTTGAAAATTATAAGTTAATATTAAAGGGAGTTACGGAGTGAGTCGTGTGCTTAGCTCCGGAGCCGAAATTTATCCATTTTTCAGCTATTAATCCCTCCTTCCCAAAGAAAAATAATTATTTTTATATATATAACACTTTAATCACGTTGAAATAGGGAAAAGAGAATTTAAAAAAATAAAATAAAGAAAATAGAAAAAAGATTAAAAACTAATCCGTGACCAGGACCGAACCAATGACCACCGAGTCTACAAATCTCTTTACCCACAGCGCTAACATCCACACCACGAGTCACACATTGCTGCGACAAATATACAGCTTAAAGAACTTCCCTCCGCTTAATTAACAAAATCTATATTGGTCCTTTATGTGCCCCCTAATGAGTGTATAAAAATTCTCTTTGGTACGATTGTTAGGTATATAAAACTCTAATTTCAGGCGGAGTTTGGAAATTAAAAGTTAATATTAAAGGGAGTTACGGAGTGAGTCGTGTGCGTAGCTCCTGAGTCGAAATTTATCCGTTTTTCAGCTATTAATCCCTCTTTCCCATAGAAAAATAATTATTTTTATATATATAACACTTTAATCACGTTGAAATAGGGAAAAGAGAATTTAAAAAAATAAAATAAAGAAAATAGAAAAAAGATTAAAAACTAATCCGTGACCAGGACCGAACCGCTGACCACCGAGTCTACAAATCTCTTTACCCATAGCGCTAACAACCACACCATGAGTCACACACTGCATCGACAAATATACAGCTTAAAGAACTTCCCTCCGCTTAATTAACAAAATCTATATTGGCCCTTTATGTGCCCCCTAATTAGTGTATAAAAATTCTCTTTGGTACGATTGTTAGGTATATAAAACTCTAATTTCAGGCGGAGATTAAAAATTATAAGTTAATATTAAAGGGAGTTACGGAGTGAGTCGTGTGCGTAGCTCCGGAGTCGAAATTTATCCGTTTTTCAGCTATTAATCCCTCCTTCCCTAAGAAAAATAATTATTTTTATATATATATAACACTTTAATCACGTTGAAATAGGGAAAAGAGAATTTAAAAAAATAAAATAAAGAAAATAGAAAAAAAAATAAAGAATAATCCGCGGCCAGGACCGAACCCCTGACCACCGAGTCTACAAACTTCTTTACCCATAGCGCTAACAACCACACCACGAGTCACACACTGCATCGACAAATATACAGCTTAAAGAACTTCCCTCCGCTTAATTAACAAAATCTATATTGGCCCTTTATGTGCCCCCTAATTAGTGTATAAAAATTCTCTTTGGTACGATTGTTAGGTATATAAAACTCTAATTTCAGGCGGAGTTTGAAAATTATAAGTTAATATTAAAGGGAGATACGGAGTGAGTCGTGTGCGTAGCTCCGGTGTCGAAATTTATCCATTTTTCAGCTATTAATCCCTCCTTCCCAAAGAAAAATAATTATTTTTATATATATAACACTTTAATCACGTTGAAATAGGGAAAAGAGAATTTAAAAAAATAAAATAAAGAAAATAGAAAAAAGATTAAAAACTAATCCGTGACCAGGACCGAACCCCTGACCACCGAATCTACAAATCTCTTTACCCATAGCGCTAACAACCACACCACGAGTCACACATTACTGCGACAAATATACAGCTTAAAGAACTTCCCTCCGCTTAATTAACAAAATCTATATTGGCCCTTTATGTGCCCCCTAATTAGTGTATAAAAATTCTCTTTGGTACGATTGTTAGGTATATAAAACTCTAATTTCAGGCGGAGTTTAAAAATTATAAGTTAATATTAAAGGGAGTTACGGAGTGAGTCGTGTGCGTAGCTCCGGAGTCGAAATTTATCCGTTTTTCAGCTATTAATCCCTCCTTCCCTAAGAAAAATAATTATTTTTATATATATATAACACTTTAATCACGTTGAAATAGGGAAAAGAGAATTTTAAAAAATAAAATAAAGAAAATAGAAAAAAAAATAAAGAATAATCCGCGGCCAGGACCGAACCCCTGAGCACCGAGTCTACAAACTTCTTTACCCATAGCGCTAACAACCACACCACGAGTCACACACTGCATCGACAAATATACAGCTTAAAGAACTTCCCTCCGCTTAATTAACAAAATCTATATTGGCCCTTTATGTGCCCCCTAATTAGTGTATAAAAATTCTCTTTGGTACGATTGTTAGGTATATAAAACTCTAATTTCAGGCGGAGTTTGAAAATTATAATTTAATATTAAAGGGAGTTACGGAGTGAGTCGTGTGCGTAGCTCCGGAGTCGAAATTTATCCGTTTTTCAGCTATTAATCCCTCCTTCCCTAAGAAAAATAATTATTTTTATATATATAACACTTTAATCACGTTGAAATAGGGAAAAGAGAATTTAAAAAAATATAATAAAGAAAATAGAAAAAAAATAAAGAATAATCCGCGGCCAGGACCGAACTCCTGACCACCGAGTCTACAAACTTCTTTACCCATAGCGCTAACAACCACACCACGAGTCACACGTTGCTTCGACAAATATACAGCTTAAAGAACTTCCCTCCGCTTAATTAACAAAATCTATATTGGCCCTTTATGTGCCCCCTAATAAGTGTATAAAAATTCTCTTTGGTACGATTGTTAGGTATATAAAACTCTAATTTCAGGAGGAGTTTGAAAATTAAAAGTTAATATTAAAGGGAGTTACGGAGTGAGTCGTGTGCGTAGCTCCTGAGTCGAAATTTATCCGTTTTTCAGCTATTAATCCCTCTTTCCCATAGAAAAATAATTATTTTTATATATATAACACTTTAATCACGTTGAAATAGGGAAAAGAGAATTTAAAAAAATAAAATAAAGAAAATAGAAAAAAGATTAAAAACTAATCCGTGACCAGGACCGAACCGCTGACCACCGAGTCTACAAATCTCTTTACCCATAGCGCTAACAACCACACCATGAGTCACACACTGCATCGACAAATATACAGCTTAAAGAACTTCCCTCCGCTTAATTAACAAAATCTATATTGGCCCTTTATGTGCCCCCTAATTAGTGTATAAAAATTCTCTTTGGTACGATTGTTAGGTATATAAAACTCTAATTTCAGGCGGAGTTTGAAAATTATAAGTTAATATTAAAGGGAGATACGGAGTGAGTCGTGTGCGTAGCTCCGGAGTCGAAATTTATCCATTTTTCAGCTATTAATCCCTCCTTCCCAAAGAAAAATAATTATTTTTATATATATAACTCTTTAATCACGTTGAAATAGGGAAAAGAGAATTTAAAAAAATAAAATAAAGAAAATAGAAAAATGATTAAAAACTAATCCGTGACCAGGACCGAACCCCTGACCACCGAATCTACAAATCTCTTTACCCATAGCGCTAACAACCACACCACGAGTCACACATTACTGCGACAAATATGCAGCTTAAAGAACTTCCCTCCGCTTAATTAACAAAATCTATATTGGCCCTTTATGTGCCCCCTAATGAGTGTATAAAAATTCTCTTTGGTACGATTGTTAGGTATATAAAACTCTAATTTCAGGCGGAGTTTGGAAATTATAAGTTAATATTAAAAGGAGTTACGGAGTGAGTCGTGTGCGTAGCTCCGGAGTCGAAATTTATCCGTTTTTCAGCTATTAATCCCTCTTTCCCAAAGAAAAATAATTATTTTTATATATATAACACTTTAATCACGTTGAAATAGGGAAAAGAGAATTTAAAAAAATAAAATAAAGAAAATAGAAAAAAAAATTAAAGATTAATCCGCGGCCAGGACCGATCCCCTGACCACCGAGTCTACAAACTTCTTAACCCATAGCGGTAACAACCACAGCACGAGTCACACGTTGCTTCGACAAATATACAGCTTAAAGAACTTCCCTCCGCTTAATTAACAAAATCTATATTGGCCCTTTATGTGCCCCCTAATGAGTGTATAAAAATTCTCTTTGGTACGATTGTTAGGTATATAAAACTCTAATTTCAGGCGGAGTTTGGAAATTAAAAGTTAATATTAAAGGGAGTTACGGAGTGAGTCGTGTGCGTAGCTCCGGAGTCGAAATTTATCCGTTTTTCAGCTATTAATCCCTCTTTCCCAAAGAAAAATAATTATTTTTATATATATAACACTTTAATCACATTGAAATAGGGAAAAGAGAATTTATAAAAATAAAATAAAGAAAATAGAAAAAAGATTAAAAACTAATCCGTGACCAGGACCGAACCCCTGACCACCGAGTCTACAAATCTCTTTACCCATAGCGCTAACAACCACACCATGAGTCACCCGTTGCTTCGACAAATATACAGCTTAAAGAACTTCCCTCCGCTTAATTAACAAAATCTATATTGGCCCTTTATGTGCCCCCTAATTAGTGTATAAAAATTCTCTTTGGTACGATTGTTTGGTATATAAAACTCTAATTTCAGGCGGAGTTTGAAAATTATAAGTTAATATTAAAGGGAGTTACGGAGTGAGTCGTGTGCGTAGCTCCGGAGTCGAAATTTATCCATTTTTCAGCTATTAATCCCTCCTTCCCAAAGAAAAATAATTATTTTTATATATATAACACTTTAATCACGTTGAAATAGGGAAAAGAGAATTTAAAAAAATAAAATAAGGAAAATAGAAAAAAGATTAAAAACTAATCCGTGACCAGGACCGAACCCCTGACCACCGAGTCTACAAACTTCTTTACCCATAGCGTTAACAACCACACCACGACTCACACGTTGCTGCAACGAATATATAGCTTACAGAACTTTTTTCCGGTTAATTAACAAAATCTATATTGGCCCTTTATGTGCCCCCTAATTAGTGTATAAAAATTCTCTTTGGTACGATTGTTAGGTATATAAAACTCTAATTTCAGGCAGAGTTTGAAAATTAAAAGTTAATATTAAAGAGAGTTACGGAGGGAGTCGTGTGCGTAGCTCCGGATTAAAATTATTTCAATGAGTAAGAAAAAAGTTTTTTTTTTTACTTATAAATTTTTTAATGCTATTTACTTCATATTTTATAATCAAAACCTCTTTGTAAAGTGAATAGACTAGATGTGTACATTTACTATAAAAACACAAATCTGGACTCATTTCATAGATAATGTTATTTACTTCATATTTGATAATCAAAACCTCTTTGTAAAGTAAATAGACTAAATGTGTACATTTACTATAAAAACATATAGCTGGACTCATTTCATACATAATGTTATTTACTTCATATTTTATAATCAGAACTCCTTTGTAAAGTTAATAGACTAAATGTGTACATTTGCTATAAAAACATGTAGCTGGACTAATTTCATACATAATGTTATTTACTTCATATTTTATAATCAGAACTTCTTTGTAAAGTGAATAGACTAAATGTGTGCATCTTGTTAACTACGGTAAAATGACTCAAGTAAAATACATAGAAAAGATTTTGTTACTATGTCAGTAAAAATTATTAAAAAGTGATGAAAAGAAGTGAAGGAAATCAGATTAAATTGATTTGAGCGGTTTACGTGGTTTTATTCTTCATTTACGCAAAGGCTGGTAAATTCTATCAAAAAGTCTACCGCGAAGGTTAGTCGTTTCCAATGTTAATCCAGGAGTTTCCTCGTCTTCTGAGAGTAGCTCAAAATTACGAGGTTACTACGTTGAACACTAAAAGTTGTAAACACTAATAGTTGTATTAGCGAGAACATAGTTACCTAGTGAATTCAACATCATGTCAAACAGTGAATTATACAAAAAAAAAAGAGCTAAAAGATCACCAAAATGATCTTGTGTTTTTTGTAGTACAAAATACTAAGATACTCCCTATCATTGATAAGTGTTCGTTTTCGAAATTGCGAAGAATCATTGCATGGTGTTTGCTTTTCAAGGGAAATGCAAGAAGCCCATATCATAAAAATGGCAATTTAACTGCACTTGATTTTATTTAGTCAATTATGTTCTGTCAGTGTATTTTACGAAAGAAATTAAGTGTTTTGAAAAAGGACAGCGATTTACCATCTTCTTACAATTTGTTAAATTTATTTCCGTTTTTAGATGAAATGCATATAATTCGTGGTGGTGGCAGACTTAAACATTCGAACTTAATTTCAGAACAAAAATATCCTATCTCAATTCCAAACAATAATAATATTTGTGAATTAATTGTTAATCATGATCTTGTCCTTCATTTGCATACTGGTTTTTGAGGCTGCTTTAGACAACATTCGAGGCAGTTTTTGTATAATTAACGGAAGATCAGCTGTTAAGAGAATGATAAAAAAAATTTCTTAAAAGTCTCAAGGTAATTTCTAAAAGTAAAGCAGATTTGCCTAGTGCAAGCAGGGCTAAAAGAGAGAATCGAAGGTCACTCCTTCGAAGATACTCGTTCCGCTCCGATTTCAATCAGTAACGCCAACTTCTCACTTTAAAAATAAATTGCTTCGCATGTAACTAGCATATTTTTTAAACTTTTTTCAATACATTCATTGTTTTCTATATTTTATATATATTTTGAGGTGTTTTTCATCTTATCTGATTGCAAAAATGTAACAGTAGTAGTCAAATATGAGCTTGCGCGATAGCATCCGGCAAGAATTGTTATAAAACACAAAATGAGAAAACGCAATTTTCCATGTTTTATTTCAGAAAATATAAAGGTGACATCAAAAGAATTATAAAATGTGCTGGAAGAATTTATCCTGCTGTGAATAAAAGCATCATGTTTCATGCTTTTTGCTTAGACGTTTAAGAACTTTTAATTTCGCCATTGAAATCGATGCCGTCTCGTAACTTTAAACAAGAAAGAAAGAATGTACAAGGTCAAAAAAAAAAAATCATGAACTTAAAAAATAAAAGTTATTAATGCTTAAAAATTCTTCCAATTTAATAATATATTTTTTGCATATTTTAATCCTCTGCAGAGGATTAAAATTGTGATGGTATGTCTTCGGATCATCCTCAGGAATGTTTCCCAGACCGTCGCCAATAGCCCATTGTGCACCTCTAGTGCGACGTAAATGAACTACAAAACTTTCTCTAGATCTGAGTACTGCGTGACGTCATAAGTTGAGGAATCGTAGCTTCAGCTTTGAGTATGGAATGAACCAGTCCTTTAATAACTTCTCTTTAATCCTGTAGTGTAAGAGTCAGCATTTCTAGAGTATTTTCTAAAGTAGGTTTGGATTACAGTGATCCCTTTTATTAAATTAATGTCAAGAAGAAGGAAAAAGGTTTATAATTTGTATTTTTGTTGTTAAGGGTAAAATTTAGAAATTGTTAGTAATTTAAATACTGAAACCTTTATGAATGCATTAAAGAGATTTATTGCGCGTAGAGGGAGTCATGGTGAAGTGTTTAGTGACAATGGAACCAACTTTGTCTGTGCTAATGATCAGTTGCGTAATATTTTGAAGGGACTATTTTTCTTGGGGGTGGTCAGCAGTGAGTCTTTTCTTGTCAGAAAAGATGGACAAAATGGTAAAATAAGATTTTTTACATTATTTGAAAACAAATAATAATTGGGGAAAATAAGGTTGAAATTTAAAAAAAAAATCGTTTTACAGGGGTTTATTGCTTCAGAGAATATCGTAATATTGAGTTGTTGTAGTTAATTTACGCCGCACTAGAGCTGACATTCCATCACAATTTTGATCCTCTGCGGAGGGGATGGCACCCCTGCTTCGGTAGCCCGACGACCTGCTCGCGAAGTCGAGCACTTTACGGTAGCACAGTTTAACGAGGACCAATACCGCACACCTTCGGTCCCTAAGCAGACTGATCCAAGTGGTCACCCACCCGCACACTGACCGTAGCCAGTGATGCTTGACTTCGGTGATCTGCTGGGAACCGTGTCTTAGCGATCAGTCCACTGCGGGACAGAATGTTTAACTTATGCATGTTTCTTATGTAGCGTACTTTTTATTTATTCATTGCATTTTAAAGTTTTTGTTTATAATTGTCATAATGATTCTAATAGAAGTTCGGCATTGTTCTTCTTTCACCCATGAGTATTTTGACAGTCCTGAAAAACAAAATATTTTTCTTAATTCCTCCCCCTTATGCTACTCCTGTCAGATTGACAAACTAAGTTTGGTTAATCCGTTGATTCTTCTCCTTAGTTTAAAATTTAGTGATATTGAGTGAATTTTAAAACTGAGTTAAAATTTGTATATTTTTAAGATTGCCACATTATAAATTTAATCTTTAAGTGTTTTTTGTAATTCTAAGTTCATAAATTTATAATAGCATGTGTTAGCTGAAGTTATTAAATAATCTTTTAAGTATTTCTTGAAAAATTAAACAATGTCAAAAACGGAAAATGTCTCTTCTATTAGTGTAGATGGTCCTTAATAAATTTCTATTAACCCATAGCATCACACTTGTTCAAGTGTTATGTTATAGCATACACAACTTGTTCTAAGTCAGACGGTTAAGTGATATGAAGTCACAAACTGCCAGTTCCGAGGTTCAATTCCCGGATGTGATCAATATTTTATAAACTATATTTAGTAAGAAAAACTTGTGTATTCATTTCAGTAAATTGAAACGTATTCTTAAAAGTATGATTTTAAAAATATTCCTATACTAAGAAGCATTATTTTTTCCTTTTCTAAGTGCGTTAATTACACAAAACGCTAAAATAAAGAAATTGTTACCTTAATACTGTATATATAAACAGTTCTATATCTCCCCTTATGATTATTTTGCATTTTCAAACAAGGTCAAATGTTAAATTATAACATACCAAAGGTTAAAATTATGGACCAACTGGGGGGCCTAGAATATAGGGTAATATGTAAGAATGTATGTGTATATTTCTAAACGCGTAAAATAGCGCTAAAATGGAAAAATTGTTGCTCATACATTGTATATATATTAATCTAGAACTTTCAAACTCGGTTGGATGTTATACTATAGCAAACTATACAACTATTCCTTAGGAAATAATTTTAGATTAATTTGGGAGCCCATAATGTGGTACAATATGTAAGTCTGTATATAAATGACGCTAAAATATTACGTTAATATATTTAAATGACGTTAAAATGGATAAATTGTTTCATAAGAGGCCAATAACGCTCCTTAATATTAAGCTACAAGTTTCAAACTCGGCCAGGTGTTATATTATAACATATTATATTACTATTTTATAGTAAATAATTATAGACAAATTAAGAGGACCATAATGTGGCACAATATGTAAGTATGTATGAAGTGTCTATAATAGAGTTAAAATGGGGAAACTGTAGCTCATCGATATAGATGCCCCCAAATCTTTCCTTAATATTTATTTGCCTCTAACTTTTAAAGTCGATCAGGCATTATATTATAGCATACTCTAATAATTATAGAGAAATTTGGGGAACCACAATGTTGCACAAAATGGTTCCATTGGTGAACCGCAGACATTTCTTAGAAACCTGTTTACAAATCGAACGATCAGACGGTGGCCGGTAGTGTTAAGTGACATGAAACCGCAAGACCAGGCGTTGCTTGGCTTGAATCCCGAATATGGTCATTATTTAAAAATCACTTTTAGCATAAATTATTATTTACTTAACAATATTGTGAAGTAAATAAATTATTCCTTTATGCAATTTTTTTTCTTTTCTTAGTGCGTATAATACTAAGAGCTTTAAAATGAATATGTTGCTTGAATAGTGTAGATATACATACATGGCCCCATGTCTCCCCTTAAAAATAGCCCATAATTTTCAAACTCAGCCAGGTATTATATTATTACATACTATATTACAGTGCTAAAAGAAATAATTATAATCAAATTAGTAGGTCAAAATGTGCACAATATGCAAGTATATATTTTTTAAGTGCGTATAATGGTTCAAGTGCGTATTAAATAGAGAAATGTTTGCTCATATACTGTGTATACAGGTATAAAAGGCTCATATCGCTAAGCTATAATTTTAATACTCGGTCAGGTGTTATATTATAACACACTATAGTACAATTTTAAAGGAAATAATTATAGACAAATGTATCTGGGGCACGATCCCCGCACATGATCAATATTTGAAAATTATATTTAGTAAAAATATTATTTTTGAAATTTATTTTACAATATAATAGAATAAAACGTTATATTAAATATAATTAAATAAAATTTTCCTTTACTTGAATTTTTCTCTTTTTCTAATTACGTATATTACTAAAAGCATTAAGATGAAGAATATGTTGCTTGTATACTGCATCCAAATCTATCCTATAACATTAATTTTCTAACTCGGTCAGTTATATTATAATATACCTAAGGAAGCAATTGTAATGGGAAAGTTTTAAAAAGAAACTGGTGAAAGCATACTCCTATTTATATGTAAACATACAGACAATTTTTATGCAAGCATTTGAGGTGTTTCTTTAAAAACAGGATTTTGTAATTTGTTTTACACTAAAATAGAATAATTTTCCACAAATGATTGTTAACTTTAATTAAAACTCTAATAATAACAGAAAAAAATATTAAGAAGTGGTGATTAGTGAATTGATAAATACCATAGAGGTATTGATTGAACTCCTGGAAAGTGAAGCAAAAACTTTATAGAGACAGTGACCATCAGAATGTTTAGCATAATTGAAGAAGTTACTTTAAAATGTTTTTATTTTTACACAGTTCATGGATTGTTATGGAGCTTTTTTAGGTCACAATAGAAGTTTAAAGAAAATTCTGGGAGTAAAAAAGAATCTTAACATTTTTCAAGTCTGGTTAAATGTCGTTAATGACACATTACTGCACTTGTTTAACATCATTTTCATATTAGTTCAACAGTACTTTCATAATAATTGTTTTTTATTTCCATTTTCAAAACACGAACTCGCAATTTTTATGTGTTCGACGAATAAACTAAACTAATTTTATAGTGTGCAATACTAACAACTATATATTCTAACAACTTTATAGTGTGCAATTAGTTTTGAAATATTAGACAAAATAATTCCTTTTAATTTCAGATATTAACCTATTGAAATTTTAATTCATTCGAAAAAAACTTGTCAGATGTTAGAGGAATAGTTCATTAATTATGCTTAGTATTTTATTGAAAACATTTCATGCCATATTTAAGTTCCCTTGATAGCATCGCTCCAAAAGCTGTCCACTAAATAAAAGCTTCTATTTCGATATTTGTGCAATTTAAAGTTGCGATCGTTATTAGTCTATATTATTTCAAAAGCAATTCAACTCTACACGATAAGAAAGAAATAATAAATTAAAAAGAGTCTGCTTCCTTCTTAGTTTTATGAAATGGCGTAAATGAAGGTTTCCATATGGCCTTCTACAGTAAGTAACAGGTTAAAGCAAATTCGGAGTCATCGTACATTTATTTTATTTCATTATATAATTATTAACGGCCAGCTCTAAGCATTCGCCAAATGCGGTAAAATCGTAAATTCGGGAAAAAAATTGTATTTTATCGAATGATTTTTTTTTCTACCGAAAAACAAATATGTATACCCCTCGAAGGGAAATTTTCAGAACGAATCCTGCATTTATTTCGGTCGCATAATCACTTAAGACTAGATAATGTAAGCAACGAGAGATATTATGTAAACGTATAAGATAAATTACTGTAAAATACAGAATACCACGTTCCTTGCCGGATCACGCGATGGAATTTATACATGGCAATACTTTCTTCATTTTAACGCTATTATGCATACACTTAGAAATATATACAAACATACTTAAACTGTGCCACATTGTGGGCTGCTAATTTGCCATCAGGCTAACCGTGGGAGGTTTTTCTCTCCATTTAACGCAAATGGTGAAAAGTCTTCCACGACGGCGAATTTCTCCAAATACTTGATAAAGGAGTTCCCTTGTCTTCTGGATTGTGTTTAAAATTACAAGGCTACGGAATTGAACATCGGAAATCCAAAATTGGGTCGGCTGCTTAACAACGGATATAAAAAATAAAATAAGAAACCACACTGAAGCGCAACTTTCGACTTCAAATGAGTTAACCATATTTTTTTGTCATAGGATATAGTTTAGTTATAAGAGTTTGTTCATCGAGTTACTTATTCCCTATACTAAAAAATATTCTTATAGCCACCTTCTCTTTTTTGGTAAGTTAAAATATTTTTATTTAAAATATCAAATGTTACAATTCTTGTAAGTATTAATTTTTTAACATTGTGCTATATATATAAGTTGAATAGTAAGAGCTTTTTTTTATAACTAATTAAAGAAATTCTGCTAAAACTTTCTTAAAGCAATAATCACTAGATTTTTAACGATTGATTTTTTTTAAAGGCCAAAGAGTTATATGTTTAGAAATTTAAAATTATCAGCTTCTTCTAATTTTTAATTTGGGTAACACAACTAAAATAATTATAATATACTTTAAAAATATCGAGTTTTACTTTGCTTTCTGACTCTATGCTGTAAAAAATATTCATTTTAAAAATTTAAATACTTTTGAGAATAAATATATACTTGCCTAATACATTAAAAGTTTATGACAATCATTCTATTTGAAAGTTTTAAATAGACAACTATTTTCTGATATAAATTAAATTCTATAAGCATGAAAAAAAATCTTGACAAAGGAAAATTATGAAATTAAACAACAAAAATATACTTTTTCCGCCTGTTATTCCGAGAGTGTAGTTTTAAAAAAGAACTTTATTTAAAATTTTAAGTACTATTTTTTAATTAAAAGCATACATTTTCCCGCCAAGTTTCAATGGGATCAACGTAATCATAAGGAACATAAAATTTTGTCTATTAGGAATGTGCGGCAGTAATAATAAATTAATTACATTCTTTAAAAATGCTTACTATCACTCGACAAACTTCTTAACATATTGATTTCATATTGTTTCGCGATCTGGGATGGATTGCCTATATTACAGCAAAAAGTCAAGACATTAATATTCGTTCGTTAAAAAACGCATCCTCATAATTTTATTGTTCCAAAAATATTTAGAAATTTAATGAAATACGAATTGCTCATAGTCAATTATTCGACAAAAGACATGCAATTCTATTGCAATATTTTTCGCTAAACTAAATCGGGAGGACCCTGCTCGCTGTCGCTCTCCACGTTTATACCTTGATATTGCTTAATACTAATGTCTCATCTTTTACTCTCTAATACATTATTAATTATAGTTGAAGCTCCTGCCCTGATCACTCTAAGCGTTCCACACCCGGAATTGCTCACGAAGTTAATTGCAAATTGCCTACAAAGCAGCGAAAAAAAAAGAAGATATTTGTTCTTAAAAGTAAGAAACTCAACAATATCATATTTCTTCTGATTATAATTATTTGTAGTCATAGCGAAATAAAAGCAAGAACTATGCTACTGTAAGCTACATTATCTGTGCAAACATTTAATATTTTTAAAGGATAATATTTCGATTATTTGTATGTAACGGTGGACAAAACCTTTATATTTGAACTTTGTTAAATTAAGATAAGATATTAAATATTTTGTTAATACTCTAAAATATTTTCCTCGGAAATCGGGCGCTACAGCATCTATAAAATAATTGTTCCTCAATTTATTAGAAATGTAAGCTTTATTTTAATAATTGTTCATGAATCTCTCACACCTAAGTTCTCACAGATTAGATTAATATTATTATTAGTACGCCATGGCTTACACGGTGCAGATAGCCTCTAGAACAAGGGTTTCCAACTGGCGACCCGCGAACTAAAATATATTAGTTTTCATAGCGGACAATTTTCGTAAAAAATCTATAAGGGCTTAAAATGCTTTTCTCGCTAAATAAAATAAAATAAATTTTTTTGTCATCTGTGAAATTTAACATACTAACGGTGCAAAAAAAATTTATTTCTCAGGTTTTGCATCCAAGAAAATATTTATTCAAATACAAAAATAACCGTGTATGTTGCTCTTTTTTTTATTTTGTGAATATAATTTAGCATGTGCGTATCAGAGGTTCTCCAATTTAGCTTTTTGAAACCATTCATTTTGGACGAAATTATTTACATTTGTAAATTTTAGAGTACATAAAAGAGGGAATGAATATCATGTTTTATCTAAATTCCGTGAATTGAATATTGCATTAGCGGAAAAAAATTAATTTCAGATGCTCGAGAATTTTTTAGTTGATGCTATAATTCCTAATAAGTCGAAAAAATGTTAATTTATCCCAGAATTAAATTTGAAAGTAAAAAATATCTTGTCACTAAGTTTCAGATTAAGAGAAGATTCAAAATGATACGTAGCAATCATTATTTGTAATGCTTGTTATTTTGTCCTTTCTTTTAATATTAAAAAAAACTTATATAAAAATCTGACACCAATATTTAATGTTCCTTCAAACATAAAAAGATTCCTATATAAAATTTTGATAAAGTTGTGGCCCGCCATTTGATTGGTGTTTTTAATTGCGGCCCCCGGCCTCATGTAAGTTGGAAACCTCTGTTCTAGAACTAAGATGGACTTTTTTTTAACTCAATATACTTATACAGTTATACCTGCAAACTTTATGCGGCGTAAAAGACTAGCTCATTAATGTTTTGAGTTTGGAAGTTGAAGTGTTTATAAGGTGTTTGTGTATCCCAAGCAAAATATGTTTAGTTTACATTAAATAAAATTATTGCCGCCGTCACAATCGTATCAGAAAATTTTTACAGAGCGCATTTAGTCTGCCATAACTCATATAGTATTAAATGAAATTTTACACATTTACAGAAAAATGTTAAATTTTTTTCTAACAAGATGTTTATCGAGTTGTTTCAGTACTAAGATGAAAATTGCTGTTTTGCGTAGCGTAATTCAGTTTAGTGATAATGTTAGCTGAAGAATTGCAATTGTTTTGAAGTTAAACACTATGATAGTTTGAGAAAATGAATAATTTATCTCAGTTTGTTTAAATTTCTAATTAGTTTTGGATTTATTAAATAGGTTATATCGATGGTATTTTGGATTTTTCAGTGTAAGGGAAAAAGTAATTGCAGTAAAATTAGAATTTTTTTGCATCCTTTTTTGACTGAAAAAAAAAGAGTGGTTAAAAAAAAACTGACATTTTCTTAAATTTTGGTATATTAAATTCCAAAAGGTTAAGAAGGTTTACCAAGAATTTCTTTTATTTTAATTAAGGGACTTGATGTTATGTAAACTAATAAAAGACAATTTTTCTGCTGTAAGCGGTGTCACATGTGTGTGATGTCGACAGTAAGGGTATCATTTCCTGCTCCTTTCTTTAATTCATTTGCATGGAATTATTTTTAAATTTATAAGTTTAGTTATTTTAATTTTTAAACATATTTATAATTATATGCGGTATTTAAAATTTTCCTTCAGGTTGAATTTTATTATTTATGCATATTTACAAACCAGGAAAAATTTAAAAAAAGTCAATTAAACATTTTCCAATCGAGTGCCAATTTTGGTTTTTCTATTGTAGTTTTTAATATCATTTCTACAGGTTGCATTTAATAACTCTAACCAAGAATAATTAACTGAAAAAATAAATCAAAATAACGATTTTATCGTATGAATTCCAAACCCTTATAGAATACTGAATTGAATCGAGTGTATAAATACATAAGCAATTCCTCTAACTCAAGTAAAATAAAAGTTCTACTATCTTCGAATTGTATCATTTTCTTGGACGTTTAACATGTAGCTGCGTTTGTTTTGATGGCTGCCGTGATGACTAAAGAATAGATTCCCATTAAAAATTTAGCCTTTTAAAAGCAGCTGTCTTAGTTCTTAACATTAATATTATCATTCAAAAATTTTTTTTAAAAATATAAGTATTGTAATTTTAGTGCTTAATCATTTTTTTTCATACTATCTATTATTTTTGTACCTTGTTTTACTTACTATTTTTTAGGCAGATTAAGTTAAGATTTTACTGACATAATTAAATGCATCCTTATCTTTATCAGCTGTTTTTTTATGTCTTATTATTTTGCATTTACTACTACAATTTTCTCTGTTTACAGAATGGATAATTTTCTAATATTTATTACATCGTTTATATTAGCATTTGCTAAATAATTAGTCCCTTATTTAATTAAGCTTGATTACTTGTCATAGAGCTACAAAATAAGAAAGTGATTGCCTATTTTAATTCTATCACACAAGAATTATGTTCATACAAGTTAAATAAGCTATTTTTCAGCTCTTATAGCAATTTAGCTATTACTTCGATAAAATTTAGATACTGTTAAATGAAGATATGCTTTTTCAAGAGTAAATTAGTTTTTAAGAGTAAAAGTGTTCTTGTTTTCGATACCTTATTTTCCTCTTTCAAGGGTAAAGGAAGAAACACACACGCAATACATTTTAATTACATTCACAAAAATTAGAAGATCAAATATAAATAATAAAAAGTATAAACAAAATATAAAGTATAAATAATAATAAGTATAAACAAAATATAAATAATAATAAGTATAAACAAGACATAAAGTATAAATAATAATAAGTATAAACAAGACATAAAGTATAAATAATAAGTATAAACAAGACATAAAGTATAAATAATAATAAGTATAAACAAAATATAAAATATAATATATTATAAAGCATAAATAAACATTTTTATAAGTTCTCTTTTTATAATCTTGGCTGCCTTTACAGATTTTGGTCCTTTTATACGCAGCATAGGAAATAATCTTCGTTCAGCGAAACTTTCTCACTCAAATCTCCCCGGTGATGTAAATTGTTCAACATCATAACATGAAGGGACTCTTTCAGTTTCTTGAAGATTTTAAATCAAATTGTTTTTGCATAAATGAGAATATTGCGTAGAAGAAAATTTAGAGAACGTTGGAGACTGTAACGAACACGAGAAGGGTGGCATACGTAACATACCATAATCTTCTAAATTGTTCAGCTTTTTAACGATTTTAACAATCACTTTTACAAGTCCATTTATTTTAAGATCCTGTAATGAAAGAACACTATATTACCTCCTTATAACATGATCTTACAATTCATAATGATTGCAAAAATCCTTGTTTCTTATTTATAGAGTAGAGAAAAAAAGAAAACTTCAAAAAGTGAGGCCATATCCTCTCGAGAACACCATACTGAGTGGTCCAAGGCCATGGTCAAATGCTTTCCTCTACCGTAACTGAATTAAGGTACTTTTAATCTTACATTATACCATTAAACATTTAAAAATTTTATGAACAAGTGTACTTGATAAATTATTTTTATTCTTAACAGAAACATTAGTTTAATAATAATCTACTTGAAAACCATTTACTAAATTATATAAGAACTTTTAAGCATGAATATGAAGTGTACACCAAATCATTATTTCAAAATTTTTACTGCCAAACCATCAGTTTGAAATGTTTTTTTTAAAAACTAAAACAATTCTTTTTAAAAGAGATGTAAATTCGTAATTCTTTTATTCTTATCTTGATTTAATGCAGTGATTGTTATTACGAGTATTATTACTGTTGTTCTTATGAATTAATTTTTACTTTTCCATTTATACTTTCTTACACGCTACTTTTAATTTTAAGCCTAATTATGTATTATTTTTTTTTAAGCGTTAGATGACAGTGCTGAATTTAAAACTTTTTTATGCTTTATATTTTATTTTTCTTATTAGATACTTTTAACTTTACTTTTCTTATGTGTTACTTTTTATCACTATAATATTTTACGCTTTTTCTTTATGCGCTACGTTTTAGAGTTCACTTGTGGGTTAGATTTCTCTGTGGGTTATTTTTACGTATTTTTCTCTCTTATGATGTTGCTTTTATTTTTTTTCGTTGTTCTGTTCTATTCTTTGTTCAATAGTTTACGCCTTCCTTTACTCTATATATTTCGAGTTATTTTTCTCTATGCGTTATATTTTTTCGTATATTTTCCGCGTTTACTTTAAAAACTACTTTTATTTTTATTTTGCTTTACTTTTACTTTTATATTTTATTAAATATTTGCTTTCATGCATTACTAAATTTTAAGAGTTACTTTTCAATTTAACGAGTTCTCAATTGCACGTTAACTTTTAATTTCTTGTATTTTTTATGCCTTTCTTTTCTTCATGCGTTTTTTACTCGTTTAATCTTCCTATGCGTTACTTTTTAGTTTTATTTTTCTAAGTGTTCCTTTTATTATGTGTTACATTTTCATGACTTAGGCGTTGCTTCTGCGCATTTACTTTCCTTTTGCGTTTTTCTTACACATTTCTCAATTTCTTTCTTTACTCTATATTTTTAATGTTGCTTTTATTTAAGCAGCGATTTTCTTACGCATACGTGTTTATTTTAATTATTCGTTATATTCAGTCGAATTCGTTTTTCATTACTTACAAATTCTTTCTAAATAACGCATTACTGTTTTATGCTTTTATTTGCAAACTTCTTATTTTAAATCTTATATTTTACTTTTTTAATGCGTTACTTTTCCCGTCTTCTGCTTTGATTTATCCTCGTTAACGCGTTCGATTTAGTATGTATTACTTTTATCTTAACGCTTATATCATATTATACGTGTTACTTTTCATTGTTAATATTCTTATGCTTTTACATTCTACTGATTGTCAATATTCTACTTCGTTTACTTTTCATCATGTGTTATATTTACCCTTCTACTTCACACATTTTTACTCATTACTTTTAAGCGTAGATATTTATTTATGATCTGCTTTACATTTACGCTTTTTAAGTGTTCTTTTTATACGTTTACTTCCTTTATGCGTTATTTTTTTACTTTTCTAATGTCTCTTTTCTCATTAAATGCTTTCTAATCTACGCGATTATATTTCTCAGGCCTTATTTTTAACTTTAGTATCCATTATCAGTTTATTCTTCTAATGCGTTACTTTTACTTATATGTGTTGCTCTATTCTTTACGCTTTCTTATATTTTAGGCATTTTCTTTTCTTATCCTTTACCTTTTCACACGTATATATTTTGCACGTTACTTTATTATGCGTTGCTTTAACTAGATTAGTTTACTTCCGCTTTATTATTCTGTGTTATTATTTAAGCATTATTTTTCCTTAAGCGGTATTTTTTTCTTGCGATATTTTTACTTTTCTGAAGCATTAGATAAAAGAGTTTATTTTTATTTTGCGTTCCCCTAACGAGTTTACTCGTTATATGCATTATATACATTCTTTTTCAAAATTTACTTTAAACTATGCTTTACTTTATACGATATTGTATTTTAATAGTTTTTTTTTTACTTTACTTAATCTTTTTACAATATTATATTTCGTATGCTACATTTATATTTACGTCTTACATTATTTTATATTGCTTTACAGTATTCCATATTTCACTTTATATTTAATGATTTGCTTTACACTTTCCTATCCTATATACTTCTAGCTATCTTACTCTTTATCTGCTTCACGCTTACAAGCATGCTTTACACTTTATGCTATATTTTATTCATTACATCACGTTTTACTTTTTTTATGTTTTACTTTTTTCTATACTTTGCATTTTATACTTTTCGCTTTTTAAGTTATTTTTTATACTTTTATTTTTATACGCTTTACTTTACTCATGCTTTTCTTTATACTTCATATTTTGCGCTGTTACTTTTTCCCCAGTACTTTACTTTTTACTACTCTTTATTCTTCATTATAACTTCTACTTTTTAATTTATGTTTTCATTTTTACTTTAAGGAGTTAAATATTTAGTAAAGTAAAAAGTGTACTTTATATTTTATACTCATTACTACTATATACAATTCTTATTTTACTCTTTATACTAAATTTTGCACTTTATTTTACTTAAATTTAATTAGATTCACGCACAATTTAATATCGGGATGATTCAGTAAAACATTTATGCCATAAATTCACTAATTTAATATTTTTTAAATTAAAATAAAATCATAATCGAAGATACGACAAATTCTACTTAGTTATTTATGACTAAAAAATACATTTATTTTACGCTTTTTAATTTTATATTTTTACCTCATTTTAGAACTATGTCAAAATAAACAAGGTTTAACAGCAGTTCAATAAATTTAATGCTTTGCTACATTGAGATTTATTTAAAAAAGATATTTTACTTGGATAATGTACCACTCTTTATCGAGACATTTCAATTAAACGTTTATTCATTTAATTCTAAAGGTGATTAATCTCGAGATGGTTTTATTCTCATTATTAGAAAGCAAAGTTCCCTATCAGGTTCTGTTACAATTAGCATTGTCACTTATAATTCATTGATAAAAAGCAAGTCGCAAGTCTTCGCCAAGATTTTGAACGTTCACAGTAGGGAAATTAATAATTTTACAGGGTGGTTGCAAAATACTGTTACATTACAAAAAAAAAGGAATTAATTTTAATCGTTTGGTAAAACAATTTCTCTCTCACTATTCCGGCGATTGGCGCTTTCTATAAGTGCAGACGATTCTTGATTAAAGCAAAACATTTAGAATAACTTTATTCGTCAATGCTTCCGATTCCATCTTTAAACAGCTTTTCGATCACTGATTTTCTTCAGGTAGAAATCTTCAAACAGTTAAAATCTCTTGGGTTAAATATAACATTTATGTATAGAACTATAAATCTATTTATGGACACTACTAGTTGCAAAGATCGACCCAGGTCTGATGGTTCACATTCATTTCTTACAAAAATGAGCACTTTTAAGAATTCATGAAAAGATACAAAGAAATCCACAGCCCTCTTCTAATAAAATGGCTGCAGAAGAGAACATGAGTCAAAGAACTATGCAAGTTGTATCAAATTAAGACCTGAGTTTCGGCCCATATCTCAAAAGGAATGTTCCTGGTGTGACAACTGCTCAAAAATTAAAAAGGTTACAAAAGAGTAAGAAATCGCTGATCCAACAGTAACAAATTGTTGATAGAATAGTCTTATCTGATGAGTAAATATTTTGCACACAACAAAGTTATAATGCTAAAAATAATGTTGTATACTCAGCAACCTCTGCTGCTATAATTGAAAATTAAAGAACTGTTCAACGCTTTCAGTACAAGAATTCTGCTATGGTTTGGGCTGCAATATCAAATAACGGAAAACTTTCTTTGAAATTTATCTATAAAGGGGTAAAAATCAATGCTAAATATCACAAAAAGGAAGTATAGGCTACACATTTATTACCACATACTGACAGATTGTATACCAAAAAAGTATGGATATTTTAGCAAGATTCTGCACCGTCACACAAAGCCAAAATAACATAGGGTGGGTTCCATGTCAATTGTCTGAAATTTATTAAGCAGGAAGATTGGTCCCCTTCTTAACCAGATCTAAATCCTCTAGACCAGGGGTGTCAAACTCGCGGCCCGAGGTGAACATTTTTGTGGCCCAGTCAATATATCCGAAGCAAAGTAAAAATAAAATGGAAATGTGAATTAGAAATGAAACCAGCATATAAAATTATAATATACTTTATTTAAAAAACTATACGGATCATTTTAAATTGTCCACGCGGAAATGTAAAATTCTAATTGGGTGAAATGGAGTCCGTTTCACACTAAGCTGTCAATTAGATAGTACATAATCAGGTTTATTCTATTATAGCGAGGCAAGTTGGTTATCTTGCTCCAAGGTTCTCAATCAATTATGGGATTTGAAACAAAAAATAAGTAAGTTTTTACAAACTATTAATCAGGATACAAGATTGTTCTCCGATCAAATATGGTTGCAAGATTTATCTTTTATGGTTGATATAACCCTAACACTTATCCGATTTAAATTTATTGTTACAAGGCAAGGATCAGATCATTACGAACATGTTTGACACAATTCAAATATAAACTATTTCTTTGGGAAAGGCAACTGAAAAATAAAGATTTAACGCATTTCCCAACGTGCAACAAAAGCAAATCTATTTTAGATGATACTGCAGCGTATCAAAAATACGCAGAAAAAAATTTCAAATCTTAGAACAGAATTTTAAACAAGGTTTAAAGATTTTAATTCTTTGGAAGACAAATTTTGTTTTTCTTCGATTTTCCCAATAAATATATACTCAGTACCCAGTTATATGCAAATGGAAGTGATTGAGATTCAGTGCGACTCAAATTTGAAAGCAAAATTCATTGAAGTGGGTGTGTCTGAATTTCACGAATATGGTTTGAAAAGCAAGGTTTGAAAATACTCGAAAATTCGTGTATGAAATTATTTCCATGTATGGAAGTACTTATCAGTGAGAGCCAATTATTTTCTGTTAAGAATGGAAATAAATCTCCTGTCCGAAACCGTATTAATAACGCTCAGGTTGGGTCAATTTTGGAAGTAGTCTCGGCCAATAAAATTTCTCCCGAAATAGGAAAGATAATAGCGGAGAAGAGATGTCAAGTATCAGGACGTAAACAATAATTTAACTTTATATATGTTTATTACAATTCAAAATAAAAATATTTGTTTCCATGAACATTGATTATTTTTTTTGCGGCCCACCTAAAGTTAAGCATTGTTTATTTGGCCCAAGTTAGCTTTTGAGTTTGACACCCCTGCTCTAGACTATAGCGTTGGGGGGATTCTTGAGTCTGAAGCGAATGCTGAGCAGCGCAGACTCCCTCAAAGCTTCTTTATTGCGTGAATGGGACCCATTACTTCTTAAAATGATTCGGACCGCCATCTGACAATGGCGTGAGAGATTATATTTTATAATCAATAAAGATGGTGGTTGATTTAAATAAAATTTTTTAAGGTAAACTTCCATTTATAGTGTTCATCATATTTGTGAATTTATCAGTTTCTATTTAATATCTATACAACAAAATGATTCAACATTTATAACACTATTTAGCAGCCACCCTGTTATTTGCATGTATCGCTAATTTTTTTAACGTAATAAAAGCCTTTTCTTTTTAATTGGCTTTAACGTGATTGCAAGGTCTCAAAATGTCTTTTAACGAAAATAACTGTTTTATTGTTTGGGTTTTTGACATATATGTTGTTTTGGATGCAATTTCTTTTTAGTGTATTAATGCTATTAATATATGTCTTAAGTTATATAGCGTATTCTCTTTGTTTTCTTGAAAATTTATATAAATGCTGGTTATTAAACTCTTCTTTTATATTACTTACCTTTAAAAATCTCAGATGTCGAATCATTGTTGAATTTGTACTTCATGAAATTTTCGAAAGCTGAAAAAATATCACATATTTATTATTATTACTTTAATATTTTTGCAACATTATAGGAATCTTTCAAGCATTATGCAAAGACATAAAAATGATTGGGATGTGTGATTTGCTTATTTTTACTGACAAATGGCTGGTGGGATATGAGCCATGCTTGCGTAAGACATTTAAATCACATCATTTTTAAAATAACTTCAAATTTAAAATTAAAGTTGGGCAATAATTGCTGTTAAGTGATTCATAGATCAAGATTTTTAACAGAAGAACAGAAATAATGAATATTCTTCTCAAAAATTTCATAAAATGATGGAAATATCCACTCATTTTACGTTCTGAAAAATTACCTTGTTTATTTGAATTCTGATATTAGGTTACTTCAGGAAGAGCTAAAGTAAGCAAGATAATGCGTTATTACTTTCTTACTTAACTGTGCACAGGATCTGATTTGTTTAGTTTAGGTGACTAAGCGTCCAGAATTGAATAAAGAAACATGCTTTATTTGAACGGTCCCATATTAGTAGAAATATTTCCACTTTTCGAAGTTTAGGATATTTCTAAAGATAGTTACAAAGAAGTTTTGATTATAAAATATAAAATAAATAACACGTATTTTATTCAATTTACAAAATCAGAAATTCATAACTAATTTTAGTTCATTCTTAAAGAGGAGAGTTCAATCTTAAGGGATAGAAAACACTAACCATGAAAAATGCCGACTCAAAATTGTTTATGTTAAAAAAGTTAACAGTTAATAAGTTTATACAGTATTAAGTTTTTTTTTCTAATATTATTCTCCTTGGTAATTTTTAATTGGTTTTTGCACTATTTCTTTACCTGACATCTGAAAAAAGGTGTCAAACATGGAACATTTCAGCTTAATATTTTCTGGAAACACGTTATCTTGAAAAAAAAATCGGAAATTCTAATTTTTATCCACTCTATTATTCACTAAACTAAATTATTCATTATTGTTTGTTTTCTCAATTTGACCTTTATGGAAATATAATGCATAACTTTTCTTCTACACGTTCTTAAATTTTGCGAGATACGTTTGAGTTACTTTTATGTGCTATTTAATTTCGTGTTAATTTTTTAGACGTTATACTTACGCGTTCTACGTTTTAATTTGTCCCATTACTTGCAAAAATAACGCATAAAAATTAAATTTAACGCACAAGTTTACTTTTCAGATTCATTACTTTTATGTGCCATTGCTCTTATTAATTTTGTGCGTTAGTTTTGTGAGTTACTTTTAAGCGTTTATTTTGATTACTCGTTTTTTTTAACTTTTATGCATTTTTTGAGTTATAAATTCTCGCTAATTTTACGCGTTTTTTTTCGTAATGCGTTATTTTGAAGCGTTTATTTGTTTATACGCTCTTTTACTTTTTCTGCACTCATTTTACACATTCACTTTAACCAATCTTCAACGCGTTCACATTACCCGAATGTTTTGCATTAACTTGTTATTTTACGCGTTACTTTTTTATTTTACACACATTTACTGTACATTTTTTATGTGTTACATTTACGCTCCTTTTTAATTAAATTTTTACACCTCTGCAGGTTTATAGTTTTTTGAGTGTTACATTACTTTATGCGTTGCTTTCAAGCGCTTTCTTTAATTTTACGCGTTACTTTTATTTTTATTATTTTATCGTTTATTTTTTATGCATTACTTTTTTCCCGTATACGTTATACGCACTGTATTTTACGTTTTAACTTTCATTATGCGTTGCATTTAAGTCTTCTACGCTTTAATTCGTCGAATTACTTTGTTATGAATTTGCTTTTTCTTATGCTATAATTTATAAACTTTTTATTGAATATTTCATGCGTTTCATTATCTTTTTTCTGCATTTACTTTTCTTACGCGTTACTTGTATTTTTCGCACTACTTTTCTTTTCACTTCAGTTAACACACTTTTTAGTTTACATCTCACTTTTTTTTTTTTTTATTCTTAAGTTTATGCGTAGTGCTTGCCATTAAACTTCAAGCCTTACTTTACTTCATAATTTGCGGTAAAAGGTTTATGGTTCCTTTTATTTGCCCTATTTCATTTTATACTATAACTTTACACTACATTTTACTTTTTTCTCTAATTTATATTTTACGCTTTAATTTACTTTTTCGTTGTATCTTTTACTTAACTCATGTTTTACTTTGCAAGCGCTTTACTTTTCTTTCTACTTAATATTGTAAGCTACATATTTTTTGTTTTATACTTTACCTTAATACTTAATGTTTCTTATTTCACGCTTTACTGTACTTCACACTCACCTTTTTTTTATACTTAAGATTTTCTTTTATCTTTACTTTTATATTTTATATGTTTCACATTACTCTTCAGAATTTACGTTATACTTTGCGCTTGACTTTATGCTTTACATTATACTTTTTACGTTACATTTTACTCTTTAGTTTAATTATATACTTTACGCTTCAATTTATGCTTTACTCTATATCTTACGCTGTAATTTATAATTCACGTTTTACTTAACCTTCTAATTTCCACTTGACAAATTTTAGTTTATTCAATTTTTACATTATGCCTTCCACTTTTTACTTTACGTATTACGTTATTAGTTGTTTTCTTTACATTTTATGAATTAATTTATACTTCACATTCCATTTTACTTAATACATTTATTTATGCTTAGTTTACTTGACGCTTCTATTTTATACTTAACTTTACGCTATACTGTATTTTTTACTATATTATATTTTAGAGATTTCCTTACTTTACTCTTTACTTTTTCTTTTTACAATATTTTGCATTTTATTATAATTTCTACTTTACGCATTGCTTTATACTTCAAACTTTATTTTATTCTCTACAAGATTCAGTTTTTTATATTTTTTGCTTTATATTATTCGATATTTAATTTTATATTTAAAGCTTTATTTTACACAGTATATTATACTCTTAACTTGAAATGATCTTTATTTGCTTTACACGTTTCTTAATATTTCACTCATTTTATTAAGCTATACTTTCTACTAGGCTTTACTTTTTTCTATGTTTCACTTTTTATACTTTCCGATTTTTAATTTCCGCTTTACTTTTTTATTTTACGCTTTCATTTAACCCTTTATTTCTTATTTATGCTCGACTTTCTTTTAAATTACTTTTTGTTTCACTTTATCTCACTCTTTAAGCAATACTTTACCTTATACTTCATATTTTATACGCTTTAACTTTTCCCGATATTTCACATTTTATAACTCTATTTTCTGCTATAATTTTTACTAAATATATTTTAAGTTTTACTTCTATTTACGCTTTTCTTTTTACTATGCACATATTCTGCATTAAATATTTTGCTTTTTACACCTTATATTTTCACTTTATGTTTTATGCATTACTGTGCAAAATTTTTATTTTACGCTTTGCATTAAATTTTATGCTTAACTTACGCTTTTCTTTTTACTATGCACATATTCTGCATTAAATATTTTGCTTTTTACACCTTATATTTTCACTTTATGTTTTATGCATTACTGTGCAAAATTTTTATTTTACGCTTTGCATTAAATTTTATGCTTAACTTATTTTGATTGCGCATCATTTATTATTTGGACGCTTCAGTATAACATTTGCATCAATAATTCACTAATCCTTTTTCACGCAAAATTAAACTGTATTCGAAGATACAAGAGAATTCTACTCAACTATTTATAAACAAAACAGATACAATTAGTTTATTTCACGATATTTAGTTTTATTTCTTTTGTCGAATTTTAGGACTTATATCAGAATGGGCAAGGTTCACCCGCATTTCAATACATTTAATTCTTCGATACATTGAGATTCATTTAGTAACTGTTTTATTTTAATTGTATAATGTACTATTTATTATCAAGACATTACAATAATACGCTTATTTATTTAATACTACAGGGGATTATTCTTGAAATGGTTTTATTATCATTTTTAGAAAACATCATCCTCTATCAGGACGCTACAGGTCACATTGTTATTTATAATTCATTTATTAAAAATTTTTAACCTACTTTTTGTAAGTCTACGTGAAGATTTTAAATGCTTTCTACAGCAAAATTAATTATTTTAATTTACTTATATCGTGCATTTTTTTCCGTAATGAAAGCTCTTATTTTTTAAAAAATGGCTTTAATGGATTAGAATGTCTCAAACATTTTCTAGACGAACATTACCGTTTTTTTTTTTTGCTTACATTTTGATGAATATGTTGTCTTCTTGTCGAATATGTATTAAGCAATTTATTTTTAGTACACGAAATTATGTTTGTTATTAATATATCTCTTTATTTATATTGCGTATTCTTTTTAGTTTCTTGAAAACTTATATAAATGCTTGTTAACACTAAACATACCATAACCGGTAAAATGACCGTTTTAAGAACTTTGGCAGTTATCCTCTTATCGTTTTTGAACATTTGACTTCATGACTTTTTCTAACAATTATATACAGTTAATAATCTATTATTATTTTTTTTAACATATTTCTTTTGTTTCAAATAATACTTGTCGTATACCTACTGCTACCACAACCGGTCATTTGACCGGGAGAACAATTTATTGCTTTATAGGGTAATCGGTTCAGAAATGACGATGCAATGCGTGTTCAACCTATTGCATTCGATGAGTTGCACATTTCTGCAAAGACTGTTGCGTAGTGAGTTCAATCAGAATAGCTGTGAATTCAAATTTCAAGAAAATACCTAAAATTTCAGATTGGTGTTTTCGTGTAAGAAAAAGTGACTAAATGTTTTGGTAAGTAGCTTACATTTTATGTTGATAGCTTTACTTCATTTCTAACTAACTGTTAGTTTTTACCCAGAAAAATGTCGAAACAATCAAGACAGCACAAGTTCTTAGAGGAAATAATATTAATTATAAGAATAATTATAATTCTTATAATTATAGAAAAAATAATAATTAGAAGAAATATGTTTGCAGAAAATGTACATTGGAAACACCCTGTATGTGTAAAAAATGCTTTGATTAATGAATTAAAATTTTTTATTCTTTGTGTTGATAATACATAAAAATTGGCACTATACAATTTTGTTTCATTATAATGAAGATTTTTATAAAAATTTATTTCCTTCCTAGCATCCATATTTCATACATTCAATCAAGAAACATAAAGTCAAGTCATTTGATCAGCTATGGCAGAAATAGGTATAGATTAAGTTTTGGTATGTTTAGTGTTAATATGAATACGAAGAATATTAAATTCTTCTTTTTATGACTTACTTTTAAAAAGCTAAGACGCCGACTCTTCGTTGGATTTCTTAACCCCATAGTTTTCGAAAGCTGAAAAAATGCGACATATTGATTAGAATTATATAAATATTGATGCAACACTGTACGTTCCTTTCAAACTTTATGTAAGGACATAACAAGGATGTAGATTTGTGACTTACATACTTTTTCTGACTAGTAGCATGCGGAAGACGAGCAACGATTACGTAAGGAATTTAATCACATCATTTTTAAAATTTTTCTTTAAATTAAAAATGTAAAGAACAGCCCTTCAAATGCATGTATGACGAAAGGTCATTCTCCAGGTGGGCATAGGAAAATAATGATTGGGGAAAAGTTACAATCGAAATAACTTCAAAGTTAAAACAAAAGTTAAGTATAAAAAAGGAAAAAGTTGGACAAAAATTGCTTTTATGATACAATGTTTAAGAATTTCAAAAAATCAGCAAAGATTTCTAAAGAATATTCTTCTCAAATTTTTATAAAATAAATTGAAATAACAAATCCAAATAGTAGATTACTTCAGGAAAAGTGATAATTAGAACAAGGTGGTGCGTTGTTACTTTCTGACGTAATCATTATATGAGATTTGCTAAGTTTTGGAGAAAAAGAGAGAGGGGTGTCCAAAGTTGTAAAAAAGTATACTTTATTTGTACGTCTCCACATAAATCGAAATATTTTCTTTTTCATTCCTAAAGATGGTTCATTAAAGAGACAGGGTGCGTAGCCAAATCCTTCAACGCAAAATAAGCACCTTTTAAATACTTTTCTAGTACTATAAAAATTATTTTGGCATTTCGTTAATGTATGAAGACTTTATATCATCATGATAAAATAACTAGCTTCTGACAAAGAACTCTTTTTCTTGATTATATTAGCCGCCATAATGAGATAGATAGATTTTTTGGTTTGATTTCAGAGGGTGGAAAATGAAACCTGAATTTGAGAATTCATAATTAATTTAAGTTTTTTCGTAAATGGAGAAAATTGAATTTTAAAGGATGGATGACACTAACAATGCAAAATACCTATTAAAAATTTAATTTAACTTTAAAAATGTTTAGATTTAACAAGTTTATATTTTTTATCATTTTTTTTTTAAATAAATGTTATTCTCCTTGATAATTTTTTAGCTGTTTCTGTACTATTTTCATCCTAACTACTTATATCTAACGAAAAGGTATCAAACATTTCAAGAAAGGAATTATTTAAAAAAGTTTAAAATTAAAATTAATACCTTATTCGCTGAGTTAATGACTCAGGCCTCATATTGAAAAGACTATATTGCTGTCACCTAAGTTTTATTTAAAGTAGATAAATATTTTCTTGTACCAAGTCACTTTGAAAAGAATTAGAAATTGCAATTTTTATTTAAAGTTTAAACTAAAATTTGGTTATTTTCTCTATATGGCCTAAAAGTAAAATATAAAAAACGAGAAAGTCCTAGATATTTAAATTTTTGTAAATATTTTGGAAGACGTTATTTTTCTTTTCTTTTTGAAGATGATTAAGATCTATTTCTGAATTAGAACACCTTTATCTTTTTTAAAAAAACAAACTCTTGTGCTCTATTTTGTTAAAAATTTAAAACCTTGTAATAAGGAACAATTACATCAACGAAATGAATTAGCAACGTTGATGTGGGATAATTAATTAATTCGTTTAGAAACATAAAAAAATTTATATAAAAATTAGTAAACAATTTGCAAGAAAGAACTTAAATACTTTTTTTTAAAAGGACGTTTAAATTTTTTTGTTTTGCGAAGTGGCTGGTAGGGAACCTAAGATCCCAATTTCTAAGATCTGATCAATTAAGTATTTGCTTTTCTCGTGTTGGCTTTTACGCATCACCAACTCTCTTACAAAGTACAGTTTTATGCTTCATTGTCACTCACAGTTCCAGTCATTCATGGCGTGTTTAAATATGTTACTAGTAAAAAAAAAAATCAAAGGAAATTTCACAATTGATATATTTAAAGGCAATATGTAAGACATTGTTTTAATGCCATGATGGCTCAGGCCGGGTTCGAATCCCGACGATGACTGGTCGATTCGAATTCCGCACCCGGCTCGCATCGACCCTACAGTTCGCGTTCGTTAATAAATTATGGCATTACAAATTAAAATGCTTATAAAATCTTCAAGGAGATATTAACACAGAACCTATAAACTAGACAAGAACCTATACCAGAGCCGCTATAGCTCAGAGGATACAGCGTTCACCTTTCACTTAGACGAACCGGATTCGAATCCCAGCAAGGCTTGTCGATACGAATCCGCATCCGGCTTCCACCGATCACAGCGCTAACGTAAAATATCCTGAGTGGTAGACGGATCATGGGTTAAAGTCCCTTTGCCGTCAGGCAAACTGTGGGAGGCTTGTGGTCTTCCTCTCCATGTAACGCATGTGCTGGGTAGTTCCCTCAAAAAGTACTCCACGAAGACAAATTTTTCCCACTACTTGACTCAGGAGTTCCCTTGTCCTCTGGATTGGGTTCAAAATTACAAGACTACGGAGTTGAACATTAGTAGTCGTTTAACACTAAATTGGGTTGGTTGTTCAACGACCCAATTTTAATATAAAATTGCAAAAAAATTCCGCGATGGCTCAGGAAATACAGCACTCGCTTTTCAATGAAGTGAGCCGGGTTCGAATCCCGGCTATGACTGGTAGATTCGAATTCCGCACCAGGGTCGCATCGACCTTAGAGCTGGCGTCCGTTGAAAAAATATTGTATTACAAATTAAAATGCTTATAAAATCTGCAAAAGGATTTTAATACAAAACCTATTATAACTAGACAAGAACCTATACCATTTATGACAAAAAAACAGCAAATTTGTATTTTACCTTCAAACGTTAGCCCTGATAGTGATTCCTGAATGATGAAACACAAGTTTAAAAAATTCACCTCCAAACATTTGTCCCTTCAAGGAAATCGTAAAATCAACGTAAATTTTGGCTTACCCATCCACAAAACTAGTTTTGACTAAAATAAATTTTAGCCAATTTATTACTTAGAAGCTACTATCTTGAACTTAGGACTCAAATGTTTGTCCATTATAGCAAATTATAGGAGCCATCAAAACACAATCAAAGTAAAGTTTACCTTAATTTTTACCTAGAGACAGAAAGTTTTCACCTAACTAGAATTTAGCCTATTGAACAAAATTGTCCGCCCAATGAAAATCTTCATTAGCCCATCAACCAAAATTAGGTTAAAGAAGAAATAAGAGTAGGATAACTTGTGTCTTAGAAATTTGGAATACTGCCTTTAAATATTCATCCATTGAAGAAAATAATTAATTAATTAATTAAATTTTGTTAAGTTACCCACCAATCAAAAAAAGTAAGACCAAAATAAGTTTTGCCTATTTTATTACATAAAAACTGCAAAATTTTGTTGGAAACTTTTGGTGCAACAAAAATTTTCATTATCCCACCTAGTAAAAAATATGGCTAAAACATGTTTTTGAAAATTTTTAATGTAGAAAGAAATTCTGCCGCAAAACATAGGCTCACTTCACAAAATCGTTAGCTTTCCCACCAGAAAAAGTTATGGCCGTTACAAGTTTCTTAAAATGTACTACTTGAAGAGAACGAAACCACAAATTTGAATTACGTCACCAAACGCTTAACTCATTTCAGGAAATCGTTAGCCATTCTAAAAGAAAAAAGCTTTGTAAAATAAGTTTCAGGCCATGTGGTAGAATTTTTTTCAGCTATCTGCGACAAAACTCTCTAGCACTGATATCTTTCAGCAAGATATTTTTAATGATGCTAAAGATATACGTTACTAATTTGAAATAAAGAAAAGCGTAGAAATAAATAAATATAAACTAAAAAAAATAAATAAAAAACCTATATATATATTTTTTTAATTAAACGTGAAATTTTTTTTTATTCCAATATTATGGGTGATATTCTCGCATTTTGATGGGGGTGGGGGAAATGCACTAATTACTTCCTTCTTCGCATTTTGTAAATAATCGTCACAATAAAAAATAATTAAAAATCATGAAATCCGCGTAGTGGCAATTGACGGAAAAAAAGACAAAATCACGCGAATCGGTCGCCTCAAAAAAGGAATTACTCAAATGCGCGTTCCGTCTCGAGATTAGGTTGTTGTAATAAATAATCTCTTACTTAAGAAACTATGGAGAAATCGATAGCAAAAACATCCAAGAAATCGATATTTAAAAACCACTTGAGTATCAATATTAATAACTACCGAAAATACAGTTGAAACAATATATCGATTTACGATACTATCGGAGTAAATCAATAAGTGATTATCTAAATCATAGGTTTCCAAAGTGGTCCAGGTGGACCCCCAGGGGTTCATAGGAGACCACACGGGGGTCCATGTAGACGTGAAAAGAAAACAGGGGTCCCCGAAAAATTTTCTGGTTTTCATAATAAAGAACCAAAATTTTGGCTTGGATTTACCTATCAACGTAGGCAGGTAGCAGGTAGCATCTTTCACTAGGTAGGTACTCAAAAATATTCGAGACTCAGTTCAAACACAGAATTGAATAGAGCAATAGATAATAGTGTACACCACATGTCGAGACTTGCAAAGTACCGCCCACTCGTCCGCGATGCTTGTTTAGATCTGCAAAGGGATGAAATGCGACTTGCGCTGTGCTTGCAATCTACATTAGTATAAATACCAAGAACAAAACGTTATTCATTTGTTTCCGGGGTTTTGAACATGTGACTGTGAGTGAATCAATGTTAGTGTTTGCAGTGCCGGAAAAAAAATATCTGCAAAAAAAAGAAAATGTGCTACTTTTTTTTTCTTCCTGATACCCCCAATTTAGGGTGATATATTTTGGGAATACAATAGAAATGTAGCAGCAGAGGGTCTACCGAAAATAGTAAAACTTTGTGAGTGATCCATGAGAAAAAAAAGTTTGGGAACCTCTGATCTAAATGCATGATTCAAATTTCACGTGTAAATTTCTGTAGAAAAAAAACAACAAAATTAAAAAAAAATTTTTTTTAACTGCGACACGGCATCCTGCGATTTAGCTAACTTTCGTCCCTGAAACTGTAAGGTTGAATTTCGAAAAACGTTGTAGGAAATATTTAGCGTTGGTAATCAGACAAAAAGTTTCACTGATGTTACGCCAAAAAATTATGACATAGAAATTAGACAAATTACTAGACTTAAAAATTGACAAAACGTAAGTCCATTGTAGTATCTCTTGACTCCAACTGAAAATAATGGTCTTTTAGTGTCGCATGTTAACAATGCTCATAACAATGCTCATAACAAGACTGTAGGAAACAAACTATCGAGGGTCTTACTTGTCGTAAATTAAAACCAAATTTACACGCGATTTATAAACAAGATGCGTTTGAAGTATTCATAACATAAGTAAATTATGATATAGTAGTAAATTTGAACATTTATCAGACATCGCTCATAACCTTCCGCAAACTTTGCACGAAAAAGTGAGCAAATCATAAATCCTTTTCCAACTTCATGTGCTTTCGTTAGATTTGAAAGGCCTGAAAGTTTATTAAAGCACTAGTATATAATTCTTACCAGAGCTATGATGAATCACATAATACTATTCTTCATCATAAAGACAACATCCTGTCCTATAAAATGCAAAGTAATCAATCAGATATTATTTTAAAAGGCTGATATTTTATTCATATTTTACGACATATATGAGTATGTGGTCACTAATATTTATTTGTTCGAAGAAAAATTTTATTACAATACTGTTATGCTACTGATTCTCATGAAATACGACATTTGACAGTCTCTTGTTCCGAGATCTAATACTATACTACTAAAAGAACTTTAAAAAAATCAATAGTATTGCTGTTAGCATTTTAAAATGACTTTGCATTAGCATTGACTGTTTTGTATATTTAAAAAATTTAATTGAATTTCAAAATGTCATTTTCCTGGTATGTCACAAATAATATTTCCAATAATAGCCTTCAAAACTTCCCATACATTTTTCAATATCTAATTTTTTCTTATCTCAACCGTCGTAAGCATTTCTGTATTATATGCAAAGGGTATTATTTCCAAAAACTTTGTTGAAGATAATTTTTTCTGTCAATAATTAGTTGGTCACATGAAAATCAGTCATTTTCCTGGCCACTTTTTTTACTAGTTTATAACCAAAATAGATAGAGCCAGCAATCAATATCTTAGGTTAAGAGATTGATTAGATACCATTCTATCAGAACACGTCTTATTGCAGGAATAAAAAACTAACTTTCTCGTTCAAAAAATTTTACAAGGTGATTAGCCTTTTAAGTTCTCATTTTCCTGTCTTCTTGAAATCATTAATAACAAAAACTACATAGATTTACCTGAGTTATTTTAAAAAAATCCTGCAGTAAACGTCTTATGCCGAAATGTTAAATTAAAGTAAAGTTAAATGCTGTAAAATGGGAAATTGTCATCATCCTGGCTTATGAAAGAGAGAACATTGACACAGTTACCAGAATTTTTTTTAAACAGTGTAATATAAAGAGGGAAAGCAAATATTTACCCAATACCCAGCTTATGTAAGATTGTAATATGCTTGTATGCAATCAAAAATATTTATTCCGTACATGTCAACAATAAAAACACTTTTGATTCTTTCTATAGTGGTTGAAAGAATTAATTCAAACAATTCATGGTCCATCTAAAGCAAAGACTTTAGGTTATTTTTTTTCAAAACACATATTGTTAAAATATAAAGGATAAGTTAAGAACACTGTACGATTTAATTCTGTCACAGTCTTTAAACTCTACTTGGGTGCATAAATTAAAGAATGAAATAAAAATGTAAATAAAATAATTTGAAATATTTTAAATTTAAATATTATAATAAAAAAATTTCCAACGTAATTTATAATAAAATTAATTTTTCCGGGTTATTTTAGAACATGGGACAGTAAAAACAGTAAAAGAAAAATAAACTGAGAAAAAAAAACGAGAAGCCGAGTAGAAACGGTATGGGAGAATTAAAAATGATAGAGAGCTCCTTGAAAAAGAAAAACCTGAACGAAACTTAAGGTATGCTCAATGAAAAAATGCAGTCGATAAATTTCATCATCATATCTGGCTAGACAGCCAGATATGATGATGAAATTCCTTTGAATTCGCCTTCCTTTGAATTCGAATCCACTTCTCTCTACTTTTGACACTTGTTCGCCAGTTTTTCTCCTTTAGAGTAAGGAAATCAGTCTCAACTAAATCCAGCCATCTCAGCCTGGGTCTACCTCTTTCGTTAGGGGTTTGTGTAATAGGATTTTCTTTAAATTTGAGTCATCATTCCTTCTGAAAATGTGAGCTGCCCAGTTCATTCGATTTATTTATTTATTCATTTGATAAATTTACTGAAGAAAAAAAACCATTCTCTTCAAGGGGTCTTATGAATGTACACCAAGTCTTCTAGAAAAAAGATTTTAACTAGCCTCTTCTTTCTTAAAATGAGCTGCAACTGCCAATATTAAATGTGACTTTCCCATTGGTTCGTTCAACTACTCAAATTTTCGTACCATAGTACCAACTCTTCATTTTGATAATGAATCATATTCACCTGAGCATGGACCTATTAAAGCTGATTCAGAGAAAATTAAAGTTAATAGTTGGGTGGTTATTCAATTCGAAGATGAATGGTTTCTGGGTAATTGAACTAATTTTTAAACTAACCTATAGTAAAACCTATTTTAAATGATGGAATCAGAAAAATTCCTGAGATTATTATTTTCATTACAGGAGAAGTTTTTGAAGTCGTTCATAAAGATATTAAAGTCAACTCTATTATTCGGACAGGCAAACAGACTGCTAATCACTTCAAGAGGCCCGGGAAAAAAAAGACTGTCAAAATTTCTAAGAATATCATCATTTTAAAAATGTCTGCTCCATACCCAATATCTTCCAGGCATTTTGTTTCTTCTGTAAGCTTCAAGATTAATGAATTTTTTTGTTTTCTTTGCAAATTGAAATGTAGTAAAAATAAAAAATATCCCTTTGCGTGTGCTATTCTCTCATTTTTTTTATACTTAACTTATTTCTTCAAATTGTTCACTATAATTATTTTTGGAAATTATTTACATAAAAAGTTAAAATTTTCAACTTTGCTTTTTTGAGTTTCTTAAGTTGTGTTACTTACTATTAGCTTAAAATGACTGTTTTCTTAACTTCTAAGCTAATATGTCATTTTCCTGGCATTCAAAATTTGGCGAATTGCTATTTTATATTTTGTTCTTGAGCAAATGTCAATAAACTACACTACTGTCTGTAAGATATTAATAAATGTAACTAAATAAATATAGAAAAAAAATTTAGATTTTGAAGACTTTAAATTTGAAGATTTTTTTTTTTTTATAGAATAATCATGTTTCCAATGAATCTCCCATATGAGCCCAATTCTTCTTCATTCCTCTGTCAACCAAAGTCAACCCTCTAAGTATAGGGATGAATTATCAACCGCCACTGGCCACAGAGAGACTCAATATGTTAAAAAAAAATTTCGATTAAACAATTGCCTGCCATTTACCACCTGACGCTACTTTTTTCCGTCAAAATTGTTGCACCATGTGCTCCAAAATCAGTGATTGTGACTTCTTGTATTACGCAAGAAAGATGCTATTTTCTCAGAAACTTTCATTCTAAGCATTCTTGTCTTTGCTGATTATAATGAAATTTGTCTATACCAGCAAGCCTGCTTTGTGAACCCACGCGAATTTTAGAGCAGACGGTGCGTTTCTTGTTTTTCACTGGCGCCATCTATAGCCTAAAATGTGACTTCAAACACACACGTCACAGCCCTTTTAAAGGATGGACCCGCTCATACATCCATAAACAGATCATGATTTTGACCTGAACCAGAGACTGATCTATGTCCGAATCAGTTCCCCCCAGAAGTATGATTTATTATGGAAGCATGGAAGATTTTGTGACCAGACAGATTTAACTTGCACCAGTCAACATTCACTACACAATTTTCGGCCGGCGGTGATCGAACTCACGGCCACTTGAGCATGATCCCAACGCTTTACCAACCTGACTATCCCGGTCTCCTACGAATTCTCTCATTCATGGACGTTACAAGATTACTAAATAAGATTTTAATGACGAATAAAACTATTTTTTTTTTATCTTCTCTACTTGCGGAAATAGGAAAAATTGAAATTTACAGCGATAAAGGGTTCTTTTGAGAATTAAAAACAATTTATTTATCAGAATTAAATTCTAAATTATTTTTTTAACGGCGATTTTATTCAGGCACATATTTTAGGAGTTTTTTTTTTCTTCTTTTCTTTTGATAGACTTTTTCTATAATCGTTTTTTTTTTAATTTTTTAATTTCTGGCTTTTTAGTTTTGTTCTAAGAATTAAGAGCCATTTTTTGCCGTTTTATCTTTTTCTAAATTTTTTAAACTGTGTTTATATACGGGCACAGTATTTTTAAACTCAGATTCTACTAGAATGTTTTTTTCTTTTGTGGCTAGTTTTACTCGAAATTGTGGTAATATGAAAAACTGAGATTCTCAGAACTGTTTTTTTCCCTGTTATTCTTTATTTGTAATTTTTTGTTTAGGTTTTAATATGATGCGGCATTTTTATTCCTTTATCGCCACTTTTTCCTATATAATGTGGAGAAATAAAAAAAAAATTTGAACTCAAAACGATCTATATTTCAGTTTGTCTTTTGCTTCTTTCATAACTGTTAGTACTGTTTTTATATCTGTTTTATATTGCTTTTGTTTTATTCCTGTTTATCTTTATTATTTTGCTGAAATTGTGATTCTGATACTTTTTCGGTTTCTTGCTCTTTTTTTACTTTACAATTTCATTTTCTTTTATAAATGCATAAACTTTTGCTTTTTTTATCGCAGTTTTTTTTAGTATATTAAGTACGCTAACATGAAAGGCGATATTGCGGCGAAAACTTTTAATAAATATAGATGAAAATTAAGTAAAGTATTTTTATATTCTTACATTTCTTTTCACCACTTAATGATTTCAATTCTTTTAATTAACTTAATATTTAGGGACAACCATTATATTTTTTTTCTCTTTATCGTTAAAATTTTTTATAAGCATTGATTACGATAATAAGTTTATATTAAGACGCAGCATTTTGTTTTCTCCAGAAAATTGAGTAATGTTAAAAAAAAAACGAGGTTTACAGTTTTCGAGTACACGAAACTTTTGCATATCAGAAATTTGAAAGGTTCTAGCGTATAATTAATATAAAGGTTATGCAGTTTTTACTGTAATATGGTTATATGAAGATAGTTGCCTTCAAATTGCAGCTGTTGTATATATGACCTTTGATCACATTTAGAATTATTTTCTGTCCATTACACGACACCAACCAACCAACTGTAATATGGATTTCTGATCATCTTTCTTTCTTTTACATGTTTTATTTACAATGATCTATTTATAAGTTTTATGTCAGTTAGGATTCTACTTATTTTTCTTTTTTGAATAATGAAACCCTGAACACATTTATTTTACACTGGATCAGTAATTCAGACGAACTGAATTTCGCTATTAAAGATTCATTTAGAAATCAACTTCATTTCTCACCAAATTTTAATTTATGGTTGATAATATTATGTATATGACATTTTGAGAAATGCGTTACAGAAATAATATGAACAGTTATTTTAATAGTTTTAAATTTTAAATTTCCGAAAAATTGTCCCGATAAAAAAATACTACTTGCTGGTATCAAAGTATTACTAATTTTGTCCTATTTCGCTCAGCGAAAAAAGTTTAAACAAAAAATTACTTTTGGTTAAGTTTTGTCATCGAAATCTAATGTTTGAATATTCCTTAGAAACGTTAGCGTATTATAGCAAATAGTTTATCCAAAAGTTTCATAAAGCAAGCCACAAAAAAAGCTACTTGATGACGTATGAAAAAATTTGAGCCATGTTTTTTTCTACTGAAACATTATTTAAATTTTATCTCTGCGCACATCTCATGTAATTATCACATGCTATATCTCATTAAGAAAAGAATTCAAAATAAAATAAAAATAAAATTTTCCCCGCCTTAGCTTATTACAGTGTCGTACCTTATCATTGCTTATACTCCATCCCCCCATTTGTCAGAAAAGAATTATAAAATCACATAATTACCAGAACTATGGTGCATCACAAAAAACCTGCCAATTATATGCCATCCTTATCTCGAAGACTATCATGCCTAAATCTTCCTCATCATAAAGACAAGAACCTGATTGATAAACATTCAAAAATAGTAATAAGATTTGAATGAAGTTATATCACATAAAGTCATTTGAAAATAATATTTATAAATTTTCGACACTGTATTAACCCTTTATCTACCTATGGGACTTTTTAAATCCAACTAGTATAATTTCCATAATTTTCGAATCATAAGCTTGAAATCACGTCGTTATGATGACAATATCAATTTTAATTTTTTCGATTGTTCACCAGCCAGAACAATTTTATGACCAATAAGTTTCAGCAGTACTGTAGACTTTACACTTGAATTTATGATTAAAATTTAAGACTTATTTATTTTTATTATGACTTGATACGACTTGAAAACGACAAGTTTGAATTTTCACAAACGTTAGTTCATTGTAATTATAAGTTAGCCCAGGAGAATCACCCCAACTTAAAAAAAGGGTACAGGCAAATCAAGTATTAGCTTATTTTTGACCTAGAAATGACAAGCTTGAATTTTTACACTAAACATTAATTTAGTTTAATTAATTATTACTTCAACAAAAGTTTAAGATTAACTCAAATACCAAAATAAGTTAAGGCCAGAATAAATGTTTGCTCATGTATGTTCGAGAAAACAGAAGTTCAATATTTGCCTTCAAACGTTAACCTACTGTAAGAAAACGTAAGCGAAATAAACTTTTGTTAGCCTTTACATTAAAACGTTTTAATGAAACCAAACTTTAACTAATTTCTGACCTAATTACAAGTTTGAATTTCACCTCCAAGCCCACTGTAGGAATTTGTTAGCCCAACAAACAATTTCGGCTCTACCTTCATCAATTTTATGTTTAAGACTACTAATGTTCAACTCCGTGGCCTTTCAATTTTGAACCTAATCAAGAAGACAAGGAAACTCCTGGATCAGAACAACCAGAGGTAGGATTTGCTATGGGAACATGGTGGACTTTGAGACTCGACAGATTTAATGTGCATCTGCCATCATTTACTACACGGGGAGTCTTCGGTCTGCGGGGATTGACCCCACGACCTCTTGGACACGGTCCCAGTGCCCTACCAACCAGGCTATCCCGGCCTCTACCTTCATCAATTAAAAGAAACGGCCAAAGCTAACTTTTCTCATGCCTTAAGTTTCTTCTTTGTCTTCGAACGTCATCACCAGCAAAAAATATAATTTATACCACTAATCGCTAAAGTCATGGTCAAATCCAGTTTTTTCGCACTTTTTCCTGTAAACCACAAGTGTGAAATATTATGCGCCTTTCAGGAGAACTCCACCAGATATCAGTCTCGTGTCGTGGCGGCTTCCATGGTTACGAGGAAAAGTCACTTCGAATAGGGTTGTGGGGTGAATAGCTTTGTCTCAATCTTGGGATAGGTCAGCGTGAATAAACCTATCGACACCTTCATTCCATCCCCATTAGAAATGTGCTCTCACTTTTTTCCATAGCAGCACACAGCCCTAGACTTTCAGTCTGGAGGAGTTTTCCTCAAAGCTTGCAAAAACTTGCTTTGGTCATGACTTTAATGGATTAGTGGTACAAATTAAAATTATTTTTGACGATGGTGACGTTTGGAGACAAAGATGAATAAATAGGGGTTATAGATAATAGATAGAGGATAATAAATAGGGGTTAACAAAAAATAGAAGTCATTTTAGTACTGCTTATAACCTTTTCACCCCATTAGCAGAAAAATAAGCAAATTACAAATCCCCTTAATTATATTTTAATAGCCCAAAAATTTCTGAAGCACATAATAAAAATCATTACCAGGACTATGATGCAACACGGAACCCTTTTCCATAAATCTTCCTTTTCATAAAGATATGTCCTGTAAAATGCAAACAAAATAATAAGTTATAAGCATTTTAAAAGGAACAATTAGAAATAATACTGTTTAATTTACAACACTATTAATGTATATGTGAATAATGCATTTCAGTATTATTTATTTGAAAGAAAAAATAAACAATGAACAGCTTTGATTAGATGAACCTATACTTCCTATTAACATTCTTCTATCAAAGTTAGCCCACTAAGCAAAAATATAACTATTGCAAAACAACTTTTAGAAAACTTTTGTTCCAAAAAATCATAGTTTTGATACCTTCATCTTAACAACTCGTCATCATACCAACTTAAGGATCTAGCAAGCACAAGTTTCAATTTAGTCTTCAAATGTTAACTAAACCATTGTAATTAAACGTTAGCATGTGTTAGCCAAACAAAAATTTTCGTTAGGCCAAATTTTTTTCTTGCTACTTTTCAATCTAGTATCCAAACATTAGAATTCTGAAACCAAACGTTAGTCCATTGCACAAAATGCCATTAGGCTACATGAGTTCTACAAAAATTTTCATTAGCTAACTCACCAAGAAAAGATACAGACAAATTTTATTTTTGTTTTGACCGAGAAATTACAAAATGTCCTAAAATATTAGCCCTACTCTACCAATCAAAAGATATAGCCAAAACGAGCTTTAGCTGATTTTTTGCATAGGAACCGCAACTTAAAAATTCGCCTTCAAACGTTAGCCCGTTGTTAGAAATCAGATAATGATAGCCTCAAAAATGGTCGAGATCAAAACCACCTAAACAGGTTTTTACTAGTTTTTCACATTAAATCTACAATTTTTAAATTTGCTTTTAAACAATACACCATTATGAAAAATTGTTAGCTTAAGTTTTCTTGATAAAAATTAGACAAGATAAGAGAATAATTTTTTCCAATTGACAGTTCATTATAGGAAATTTTCTGTCCACGTTAAACCGAAAAAATATTTCTATACCACAGCCATCAAAAACAGCTCTGGTCATAACAAGATTTAGGCAACTCTTGAACTATAAACTTCAAACGCTAGCCTGTAAAAGAAAATCTTAAGTTTAACGAAAAATTAGTCCATCCACCAAAAACTTGGCCAAACTGTGTTTTAACTAATTCTTTACCTATTTGATTATAGATTCAAAACTTTAGCACATTAATCGTCTGCACAGCAACTTAGTGATCTAGTAGCCACAATTTAAAGTCTTAACTTCAAACGTTAACCCATTGTAATAAAACTGTTAGCACGTGTTAAATTAAAAGTTTTGCTAGAAAATTATACTTACAATGATATGGCCAAAACAAGTTTCAGCTAATTTTTGATCAAGTAACCACTAGTTAAAATTGTAGGATATCATAAGCTCAACAAAAAAATTTGTTAGTTAATCTATCAAAAAAAGAAGGTGGTTTCTTTGCTTATTTTTTGACAAAGAAAATTTGAATTTCGCACCCAAATGTAAGCTCATTGTACAAAATCGTAAAGTGATGTCAGCACAACAAAAAGTTTCGTTGGCAAAATCACCAAAAAACTCACGTCTGAAACAAGTTATAGCTCCAAAACTATTTTAGTTTATTTTTGACACAGTTTAAGAATTCAGACCCTCAAAACAAAAAAAAACTAATGTCATAAACAAATTTTAGAAATATTGAATTTTGCAAATTTTAGAAATATTGTTCTTTTGCTTTAGAAATATTGAATGTTGTTGCCGAATGTTAAGGCCATTGTATTATATCATTAGTACCAAGATACACATTTTTTTAACCCATTAGTACTTTGTTTTTGGTTAAACACAGTAAAAGCCAAAGCAAGTTTTAGACAAGAGCCTATACCAGTTCCACGATGGCTCAGGGGATAAAGCGCTCACCTTCGAATGAGAAGAGATGGGTTCAAATCACGGCGATGACTTGTCGGTAATACGAATCCCGCAACCGGCTCGCGTCGACCCAAGAATTCGCGCCCGTTAATAAATTAATGCATAACAAATTAAAATGCTTATAAAATCTCGAAGAAGATATTAACAAAAACCTATCAACTAGACAACAACCTAAACCAGTTCCGGGGTGGCTCAGGGTATAAAGTGGTCACCTTCGAATGAGGTGAGATGGGTTCAAATCACGGCGATGACTGGTCGATAATACGAATCCCGCACCCGCCTCGCATTAACCCAAGAATTCGCGCCCGTTAATAAATCATTGCATAACAAATTAAAATGCTTATAAAATCTCCCAGAAGATATTAACAAAAACCTATAAACTAGACAACAACCTAAACCAGTTCCGGGGTGGCTCATGGTATAAAGCGGTCACCTTCGAATGAGGTGAGATGGGTTCAAATCACGGCAATGACTGGTCGATAATATGAATCCCGCACCCGCCTCGCATTAACCCAAGAATTCGCGCCCGTTAATAAATCATTGCATAACAAATTAAAATGCTTATAAAATCTCCCAGAAGATATTAACAAAACCCTATAAACTAGACAACAACCTAAACCAGTTCCGGGGTGGCTCAGGGTATAAAGCGGTTACCTTCGAATGAGGTGAGAGGGGTTCAAATCACGGCAATGACTGGTCGATAATACGAATCCCGCACCCGCCTCGCATTGACCCAAGAATTCGCGCCCGTTAATAAATCATTGCATAACAAATTAAAATGCTTATAAAATCTCCCAGAAGATATTAACAAAAACCTATAAACTAGACAACAACCTAAACCAGTTCCGGGGTGGCTCATGGTATAAAGCGGTCACCTTCGAATGAGGTGAGATGGGTTCAAATCACGGCAATGACTGGTCGATAATATGAATCCCGCACCCGGCTCGCATCGCCCCAAGAATTCGCATTCGTTAAAAAATTATTGCGTAACAAATTAAAATGCTTATAAAATCTCCCAGAAGATAATAACAAAAACCTATAAACTAGACAAGAATCTATACCAGTGCCGCGATGGCTCAGGGTATAAAGCGGTCACCTTCGAATGAGGTGAGATGGGTTCGAACCACGGCGATGACAGGTCGATAGTACGATTATCGCACCCGGCTCGCCTCGACCCAAGAATTCCTGTTCGTTAATAAAATTATTGCATAACAGAATGAAAAAGATGTATATCAAAACTAGTAAACAATTTGCAAAAAAGAACTTAAATATTTTTTTTTTTAAAGAGCATTGAAATTTTTTGATTTGCTAAGTTACAGATAGGGAATTTAAGATCTGAATTTATAAGATCTGATCAATTAAGTATTTTTTCACTAAGTTGTCTCTTACATATTACCAAATTTAAGAACTTGCAAAGTATTGTTTTATACTTAATTGTCACTCAGAGTTTCAGATATTCATGGCGTGTTTTAATATGTTACTAGTAAAAAAAATAATAAAAACGAAAATGCACAATTGGTATATTTAAAGGCAATATGTAACACATTGTTTTAATGACATGATGGCTGAAAGAATAGTGCAATCAGCTTCCAATGAGATGAGCCGGGTTCAAATACTGATGATGACTAGTCGATACGAATTTCGCACCCGGCTCGCATCGACCCTAGAGATGGCTTTCGTTAATAAATTATTGTATTACAAATTAAAATGCTTATAAAATCTTGAGGAGGATATTAATAACACAAAACCTATAAACTAGACAAGAACCTATATCAGAGCTGTGATGGCGCAGGGGACAGAGTTTTCTCCCACCAATGAGGTGAACAGGGCCCGAATCCTGTCAATGGCTGGGCGATATGAATTCCGCACCCGGCTCGCATCGACCCTAGAGCTGGCTTCATTACTAAATTATTGTATTACAAATTAAAATGCTTAAAAAATCTAGAGGAGGATGTTAACAACACAAAACCTATAAACTAGACAAGAACCTATATCAGAGCTGTGATGGCGCAGGGGACAGAGATTTCTCCCACCAATGAGATGAACAGGGCCTTAATCCTGTCAATGGCTGGTCGATATGAATTCCGCACCCGGCTCGCATCGACACTAGAGCTGGCTTCATTAATAAATTATTGTATTACAAATTAAAATGCTTAAAAAATCTTGAAGAGGATATTAATAACACAAAATCTATAAACTAGACAAAAACCTATATCAGAGCTGTGATGGCGCAGGGGACCACTAATGAGGTAAAAAGGGCCCGAATCCTGTCAATGGCAAGGCGATATGAATTACGCACCCGGCTCGCATCGACCCTAGAGCTGGCTCTTCTCCCACCAATGAAGTGAGCAGGACCCGAATCCTGTCAATGGCTGGGCGATATGAATTCCGCACCCGGCTCGCATCCACCCTAGAGATGGCTTTTCTCCCACCAATGAAGTGAACAGGGCCCGAATCCTGTTAATGGCAGGGCAATATGAATTCCGCATCCGGCTCGCATCGACCCTAGAGATGGCTTCATTAATAAATTATTTTATTACAAATTAAAATGCTTAAAAAATCTTGAGGAGGATATTAATAACACAAAACCTATAAACTACACAAGAACCTATATCAGAGCTGTGATGAATCAGGGGACAGAGTTTTCTCCCACCAATGTAGTGAACAGGGTCCGAATCCTGTCAATGGCTGGGCGATATGAATTCCGCACCCGGCTCGCATCGACACTAGAGCTGGTTTCATTAATAAATTATTGTATTACAAATTAGAATGCTTAAAAAATCTAGAGGAGGATATTAACAACACAAAACCTATAAACTAGACAAGAACCTATATCAGAACTGTGATGGCGCAGGGGACAGAGTTTTGTCCCACCAATGAAATGAACAGGGCCTTAATCCTGTCAATGGCTGGTCGATATAAATTCCGCTCCCGGCTCGCATCGACCCTAGAGCTGGCTTCATTAATAAATTATTGTATTACAAATTAAAATGCTTACAGGGTCCGAATCCTGTCAATGGCTGGGCGATATGAATTCCGCACCCGGCTCGCATCGACACTAGAGCTGGTTTCATTAATAAATTATTGTATTACAAATTAAAATGCTTAAAAAATTTGAGGAGGATATTAATAACACAAAACCTACAAACTAGACTAGAACCTATATCAGAGCTGTGATGGCGCAGGGGACAGAGTTTTCTCCCACCAATGAGGTGAACAGGGCCCGAATCCTGTCAATGGCTGTGCGATATGAATTCCGCACCCGGCTCGCATCGACCCTATAGCTGGCTTCATTAATAAATTATTGTATTACAAATTAGAATGCTTAAAAAATCTAGAGGAGGATATTAACAACACAAAACCTATAAACTAGACAAGAACCTATATCAGAGCTGTGATGGCGCAGTGGACAGAGTTTTGTCCCACCAATGAGATGAACAGGGCCTTAATCCTGTCAATGGCTGGTCGATATGAATTCCGCTCCCGGCTCGCATCGACCCTAGAGCTGGCTTCATTAATAAATTATAGTATTACAAATTAAAATACTTAAAAAATCTTGAAGAGGATATTAATAACACCAAATCTATAAACTAGACAAGAACCTATATCAGAGCAGTGATGGGGCAGGGGACCACTAATGAGGTGAGAAGGGCCCGAATCCTGTCAATGGCTGGTCGATATGAATTCCGCTCCCAGCTCGCATCGACCCTAGAGCTGGCTTCATTAATAAATTATTGTATTACAAATTAAAATGCTTAAAAAATCTTGAAGAGGATATTAATAACACCAAATCTATAAACTAGACAAGAACCTATATCAGAGCTGTGATGGCGCAGGAGACAAAGTTTTCTCCCATCAATGAGGTGAACAGGGCCCGAATAATGTCAATGGCTGAGCGATATGAATTCCGCACCCGGCTCGCATCCACCCGAGAGATGGCTTCATTAATAAATTATTGTATTACAAATTAAAATGCTTAAAAAATTTAGAGGAGGATATTAACAACACAAAACCTATAAACTAGACAAGAACCTATATCAGAGCAGTGATGGCGCAGGGGACCACTAATGAGGTGAGAAGGGCCCGAACCCTGTCAATGGCTGGGCGATATGAATTACGCACCCGGCTCGCATCGATCCTAGATCTGGCTCTTCTCCCACCAATGAAGTGAACACGGCCCGAATCCTGTCAATGTCTGGGAGATATGAATTCCGTACCCGGCTCGCATCCACCCTAGAGATGGCTTTTCTCTCACCAATGAGGTGAACAGGGCCCGAATCCTGTCAATGGCAGGGCGAAATGAATTCTACACCCGGCTCGCATCGACCCTAGAGATGGCTTCATTAATAAATTATTTTATTACAAATTATAATGCTAAAAAAATCTTGGAGGATATTAATAACACAAAACCTATAAACTAGACAGGAACCTATATCAGAGCTGTGATGGCGCAGGGGACAAAGTTTTCTCCCATCAATGAGGTGAACAGGGCCCGAATAATGTCAATGGCAGAGCGATATGAATTCCGCACCCGGCTCGCATCCACCCTAGAGATGGCTTCATTAATAAATTATTGTATTACAAATTAAAATGCTTAAAAAATCTTGATGAGGATATTAATAACACAAAACTTATAAACTAGACAAGAACCTATATCAGAGCTGTGATGGCGCAGGGGACAGAGTTTTCTCCCTCCAATGAGGTGAACAGGACCCGAATCCTGTCAATAACTGGGCGATATGAATTCCGCACCCGGCTCACATCCACCCGAGAAACGGCTTCATTAATAATTTATTGTACTACAAATTAAAATGCTTAAAAAATCTTGAGGAGGATATTAATAACACAAAACCTAGAAATTAGACAAGAACCTATATCAGAGCAGTGATGGCGCAGGGGACCACTAATGAGGTGAGAAGAGCCCGAATCCTGTCAATGGCTGGGCGATATGAATTACGCACCCGGCTCGCATCGACCCTAGATCTGGCTCTTCTCCCACCAATGAAGTGAACACGGCCCGAATCCTGTCAATGGCTGGGCGATATGAATTCCGCACCCGGCTCGCATCCACCCTAGAGATGGCTTTTCTCCCACCAATGAGGTGAACAGGGCCCGAATCCAGTCAATGGCAGGGCGATATGAATTCTGCACCCGGCTCGCATCGACCCTAGAGATGGCTTCATTAATAAATTATTTTATTACAAATTATAATGCTTAAAAAATCTTGAGGAGGATATTAATAACACAAAACCTATAAACTAGACAAGAACCTATATCAGAGCTGTGATGGCGCAGGGGACAAAGTTTTCTCCCATCAATGAGGTGAACAGGGCCCGAATAATGTCAATGGCTGAGCGATATGAATTCCGCACCCGGCTCGCATCCACCCTAGAGATGGCTTCATTAATAAATTATTGTATTACAAATTAAAATGCTTAAAAATTCTTGAGGAGGATATTAATAACACAAAACCTATAAACTAGACAAGAACCTATATCAGAGCTGTGATGGCGGAGGGGACCACTAATGAGGTGAGATGGGCCCGAATCCTGTCAATGGCTGGGCGATATGAATTACGCACCCGGCTCGCATCGATCCTAGATCTGGCTCTTCTCCCACCAATGAAGTGAACACGGCCCGAATCCTGTCAATGGGAGGAGGATATTCATAACAATCTTGAGGAGGATATTAACAACACAAAACCTATAAACTAGACAAGAACCTATATCAGAGCTGTGATGGCGCAGGGGACAAAGTTTTCTCCCATCAATGAGGTGAACAAGGCCCGAATAATGTCAATGGCAGAGCGATATAAATTCCGCACCCGGCTCGCATCCACCCTAGAGATGGCTTCATTAATAAATTATTGTATTACAAATTAAAATGCTTAAAGAATCTTGAGGAGGATATTAATAACACAAAACCTATAAACTAGACAAGAACCTATATCAGATCTGTGATGGCGCAGGGGACAGAGTTTTCTCCCACCAATGAGGTGAACAGGACCCGAATCCTGTCAATAACTGGGCGATATGAATTCAGCATCCGGCTCGCATCGACCCTAGAGCTGGCTTCATTAATAAATTATTGTATTACAAATTAAAATGCTTAAAAAATCTTGGAGGATATTAATAACACAAAACCTATAAACTAGACAAGAACCTATATCAGAGCTGTGATGGCGCAGGGGACAGAGTTTTCTCCCACCAATGAGATGAACAGGGCCCGAATCCTGTCAATGGCTGGTCGATATGAATTCCGCACCCAGAACGCATCGACCCTAGATCTGGCTCTTCTCCCACCAATGAAGTGAGCAGGGCCCGAATCCTGTCAATGGATGGGCGATATGAATTCCGCACCCGGCTCGTATCCACCCTAGAGATGGCTTTTCTCCCACCAATGAGGTGAACAGGGCCCGAATCCTGTCAATGGCTGGGCGATATGAATTCCGCACCCGGCTCACATCGACCCTATAGCTGGCATCATTAATAAATTATTGTATTACAAATTAAAATGCTTAAAAAATCTTGAGGAGGATATTAATAACACAAAACCTATAAACTAGACAAGAAACTATATCAGAAATGTGATGGCGCAGGGGACAGAGTTTTCTCCCATCAATGAGGTGAACAGGGCCCGAATAATGTCAATGGCTGAGCGATATGAATTCCGCACCCGGCTCGCATCCACCCTATAGCTGGCATCATTAATAAATTATTGTATTACAAATTAAAATGCTTAAAAAATCTTGAGGAGGATATTAATAACACAAAACCTATAAACTAGACAAGAAACTATATCAGAAATGTGATGGCGCAGGGGACAGAGTTTTCTCCCATCAATGAGGTGAACAGGGCCCGAATCCTGTCAATGGCTGGGCGATATGAATTCCGCACCCGGCTCACATCGACCCTATAGCTGGCATCATTAATAAATTATTGTATTACAAATTAAAATGCTTAAAAAATCTTGAGGAGGATATTAATAACACAAAACCTATAAACTAGACAAGAAACTATATCAGAAATGTGATGGCGCAGGGGACAGAGTTTTCTCCCATCAATGAGGTGAACAGGGCCCGAATAATGTCAAAGGCTGAGCGATATGAATTCCGCACCCGGCTCGCATCCACCCTATAGCTGGCATCATTAATAAATTATTGTATTACAAATTAAAATGCTTAAAAAATCTTGAGGAGGATATTAATAACACAAAACCTATAAACTAGACAAGAAACTATATCAGAAATGTGATGGCGCAGGGGACAGAGTTTTCTCCCATCAATGAGGTGAACAGGGCCCGAATCCTGTCAATGGCTGGGCGATATGAATTCCGCACCCGGCTCACATCGACCCTATAGCTGGCATCATTAATAAATTATTGTATTACAAATTAAAATGCTTAAAAAATCTTGAGGAGGATATTAATAACACAAAACCTATAAACTAGACAAGAAACTATATCAGAAATGTGATGGCGCAGGGGACAGAGTTTTCTCCCATCAATGAGGTGAACAGGGCCCGAATAATGTCAATGGCTGAGCGATATGAATTCCGCACCCGGCTCGCATCCACCCTAGAGATGGCTTCATTAATAAATTATTGTATTACAAATTAAAATGCTTAAAAAGTCATGAGGAGGATATTAATAACACAAAACCTAGAAACTAGACAAGAACCTATATCAGAGCTGTGATGGCGCAGGGGACGGGGTTTTCTCCCACCAATGAGGTGAACAGGGCCCGAATCCTGTCAATGGCTGGGCGATATGAATTATGCAATCGGCTCGCATCGACCCTAGATCTGGCTCTTCTCCCACCAATGAAGTGAACAGGGCCCGAATCCTCTCAATGGCTGGGCGATATGAATTCCGCACCCGGCTCGTATCCACCCTAGAGATGGCTTTTCTCCCACCAATGAGGTGAACAGGGCCCGAATCCTGTCAATGGCAGGGCGATATGAATTCCGCACCCGGCTCGCATCGACCCTAGAGATGGCTTCATTAATAAATTTTAGTATTACAAATTAAAATGCTTAAAAAATCTTTAAGAGGATATTAATAACAAAAACCCTACAAACTAGACAAGAACCTATATCAGAGCTGTGATGGCGCAGGGGACAGAGTTTTCTCCCATCAATGAGGTGAACAGGGCCCGAATAATGTCAATGGCTGAGCGATATGAATTCCGCACCCGGCTCGCATCCACCCCAGAGATGGCTTCATTAATAAATTATTGTATTACAAATTAAAATGCTTAAAAAGTCATGAGGAGGATATTAATAACACAAAACCTAGAAACTAGACAAGAACCTATATCAGAGCTGTGATGGCGCAGGGGACGGGGTTTTCTCCCACCAATGAGGTGAACAGGGCCCGAATCCTGTCAATGGCTGGGCGATATGAATTATGCAATCGGCTCGCATCGACCCTAGATCTGGCTCTTCTCCCACCAATGAAGTGAACAGGGCCCGAATCCTCTCAATGGCTGGGCGATATGAATTCCGCACCCGGCTCGCATCCACCCTAGAGATGGCTTTTCTCCCACCAATGAGGTGAACAGGGCCCGAATCCTGTCAATGGTAGGGCGATATAAATTCCGCACCCGGCTCGCATCGACCCTAGAGATGGCTTCATTAATAAATTATTTTATTACAAATTATAATGCTTAAAAAATCTTGAGGAGGATATTAATAACACAAAACCTATAAACTAGACAAGAATCTATATCAGAGCTGTGATGGCGCAGGGGACAGAGTTTTCTCCCATCAATGAGGTGAACAGGGCCCGAATAATGTCAATGGCTGAGCGATATGAATACCGCACCCGGCTCACATCCACCCTAGAGATGGCTTCATTAATAAATTATTGTATTACAAATTAATATGCTTAAAAAGTTTTGAGGAGGATATTAATAACACAAAGCCTAGAAACTAGACAAGAACCGATATCAGAGCTGTGATGGCGCAGGGGACAGAGTTTTCTCCCACCAATGAGGTGAACAGGACCCGAATCCTGTCAATGGCTGGGCGATATGAATTACGCACCCGGCTCGCATCGAACCCTAGAGCTGGCTCTTCTCCCACCAATGAAGTGAACAGGGCCCGAATCCTGTCAATGGCAGGGCGATATGAATTCCGCACCCATCTCGCATCCACCCTAGAGATGGCTTTTCTCCCACCAATGAGGTTAACAGGGCCCGAATCCTGTCAATGGCAGGGCTATATGAATTTCGCACCCGGCTCGCATTAACCCTAGAGGTGGCTTCATTAATAAATTATTTTATTACAAATTAAAATGCTTAAAAACTCTTGAGGAGGATATTAATAACACAAAACCTATAAACTACACAAGAACCTATATCAGAGCTGTGAAGGCGCAGGGGACAGAGTTATCTCCCATCAATGAGGTGAACAGGGCCCGAATCCTGTCAATGGCTGGGTGATATGAATTCCGCTCCCGGCTCGCATCCACCCTTGAGATGGCTTCATTAATAAATTATTGTATTACAAATTAAAATGCTTAAAAAATCTTGAGGAGGATATTAATAACACAAAACCTAGAAACTAGAAAAGAACCTATATCACATCTGTGATGGCGCAGGGGACAGAGTTTTCTCCCACCAATGAGATGAACAGGGCCTCTATCCTGTCAATGGCTGGTCGATATGAATTCCGCACCCGGCTCGCATCGACCCTAGAACTGGCTTCATTAATAAATTATTGTATTACAAATTAAAATGCTTAAAAAATCTTGAAGAGGATATTTATAACACAAAATCTATAAACTAGACAAGAACCTATATCAGAGCTGTGATGGCGCAGGGGACCACTAATGAGGTGAGATGGGCCCGAATCCTGTCAATGGCTGGGCGATATGAATTACGCACCCGGTTGCATCGACCCTAGTTCTGGCTCTTCTCCCACCAATGAAGTGAACAGGGCCCGAATCCTGTCAATGGCTGGGCGATATGAATTCCGCACCCGGCTCGCATCGACCCTAGAGAAGGCTTCATTAATAAATTATTTTATTACAAATTATAATGCTTAAAAAATCTTGAGGAGGATATTAATAACACAAAACCTATAAACTAGACAAGAATCTATATCAGAGCTGTGATGGCGCAGGGTACAGAGTTTTCTCCCATCAATGAGGTGAGCAGGGCCCGAATCCTGTCAATGGCTGAGCGATATGAATTCCGCACCCGGCTCGCATCCACCCTAGAGATGGCTTCATTAATAAATTATTGTATAACAAATTAAAATGCTTAAAAAATCTTGGAGGATATTAATAACACAAAACCTAGAAACTAGACAAGAACCTATATCAGAGCTGTGATGGCGCAGGACACAGAGTTTTCTCCAACCAATGAGGTGAACATGGTCCGAATCCTGTCAATGGCTGGGCGATATGCATTCCGCACCCTGCTCTTATCGACACTAGAACTAGTTTCATTAATAAATTATTGTATTACAAATTAAAACGCTTAAAAAATCTTGAGGAGGATATTAATAACACAAAACCTATAAACTAGACAAGAACCTATATCAGAGCTGTGATGGCGCAGGGGACATAGTTTTCTCCCATCAATGAGGTGAACAGGACACGAATCCTGTCTATGGCAGGCCGATATGAATTTCGAATCCGGCTCGCATCGAACCCTAGAGCTGGCTCTTCTCCCACCAATGAAGTGAACAAGGCCCGAATCCTGTCAATGGAAGGGCGATATGAATTTCGCACCCGGCTCGCATCGACACACAAAACTTATAAACTACACAAGAACCTATATCAGAGCTGTGATGGCGCAGGGGACAGAGTGTTCTCCCACCAATGAGGAGAACAGGGCCCGAATCCTGTCAATGGCTGGGCTATATGAATTCCGCTCCCGGCTCGCATCGACCCTACAGCTGGCTTCATTAATAAATTATTGTATTACAAATTAAAATGCTTAAAAAATCTTGAAGAGGATATTAATAACACAAAATCTATAAACTAGACAAGAACCTATATCAGACCTGTGATGGCGCAGGGGACCACTAATGAGGTGAAAAGGGCCCGAATCCTGTCAATGGCTGGGCGATATGAATTACGCACCCGGCTCGCATCGAACCCTAGAGCTGGCTCTTCTCCCACCAATGAAGTGAACAGGGCCCGAATCCTGTCAATGGCAGGGCGATATGAATTCCGCACCCGGCTCGCATCGACCCTAGAGATGGCTTTATTAATAAATTATTTTATTACAAATTATAATGCTTAAAAAATCTTGAGGAGGATATTAATAACACAAAACCTATAAACTAGACAAGAACCTATATCACAGCTGTGATGGCGCAGGGGACAGAGTTTTCTCCCACTAATGAGGTGAACAGGGCACGAATCCTGTCTATGGCAGGCCGATATGAATTCCGAATTCGGCTCGCATCGACCCTAGAGCTAGCTTAATTAATAAATTATTGTATTGCAAATTAAAATGCTTAAAAAATCTAAAGGAGGATATTAACAACACAAAACCTATAAACTAGACAAGAACCTATATTAGAGCTGTGATGGCACAGGGAACAGAGTTTCCCCCCCAATGAGAAGAACAGGGCCCGAATCCTGTTAATGGCTGGGCGATATGAATTCCGCACCCGGCTCGCATCGACCCTAGAGATGGCTTCATTAATAAATTATCGTATAACAAGTTAAAATGCTTACAAAATCTTGAGGAGGATATTAATAACACAAAACCTATAAACTAGACAAGAACCTATATCAGAGCTGTGATGGCGCAGGGGACAGAGTTTTCTCCCACAAATGAGATGAACAGGGCCCGAATCCTGTCAATAGCTCGCATTGACCCTAGAGCTGGCTCTTCTCCCACCAATGAGGTGAACAGGGCCCGAATAATGTCAATGGCTGGGCAATATGAATTCCGCACCCGGCTCGCATCCACCCTAGAGATGGCTTTTCTCCCACCAATGAGGTGAACAGGGCCCGAATCCTGTCAATGGCTGGGTGATATAAATTCCACACCCGGCTCGCACCGACCCTAGAGATGGCTTCATTAATAAATTATTTTATTACAAATTATAATGCTTAAAAAAACTTGAGGAGGATATTAATAACACAAAACCTATAAACTAGACAAGAACCTATATCACAGCTGTGATGGCGCAGGGGACAGAGTTTTCTCCCTTCAATGAGGTGAACAGGGCCCGAATAATGTCAATGGCTGAGCGATATGAATACAGCACCCGGCTCGCATCCACCCTAGACATGGCTTCATTAATAAATTATTGTATTACAAATTAAAATACTTAAAAAGTCTTGAGGAGAATATTAATAACACAAAACCTAGAAACTAGACAAGAACCTATATCAGAGCTGTGATGGCGCAGGGGACAGAGTTTTCTCCCACCAATAAGTTGAACAAGACCCGAATCCTGTCAATGACTGGGCGATATGAATTACGCACCCGGCTCGCATCGAACCCTAGAGCTGGCTCTTCTCCCACCAATGAAGTGAACAGGGCCCGAATCCTGTCAATGGAAGGGCGATATGAATTTCGCACCCGGCTCGCATCGACCCTAGAGATGGCTTCATTAATAAATTATTTCATTACAAATTAAAAAGCTTAAAAAATCGTGAGGAGGATATTAATAACACAAAACCTATAAACTACACAAGAACCTATATCAGAGCTGTGATGGCGCAGGGAACAGAGTTTTCTCCCACCAATGAGGAGAACAGGGCCCGAATCCTGTCAATGGCTGGGCGATATGAAATCCGCACCCGGCTCGCATCGACCCTAGAGCTGGCATCATTAATAAATTATTGTATTACAAATTAAAATGCTTAAAAAATCTAGAGGAGGATATTAACAACACAAAATCTAAAAACTAGACAAGAACCTATATCAGAGCTGTGATGGCGCAGGGGACCACTAATGAGGTGAAAAGGGCCCGAATCCTGTCAATGGCTGGGCGATATGAATTACGCACCCGGCTCGCATCGAACCCTAGAGCTGGCTCTTCTCCCACCAATGAAGAGAACAGGGCCCGAATCCTGTCAATGGCAGGGCGATATGAATTCCGCACCCGGCTCGCATCCACACTAGAGATGGCTTTTCTCCCACCAATGAGGTGAACAGGGCCCGAATCCTGTCAATGGCAGGGCTATATGAATTTCGCACCTGGCTCGCATCAACCCTAGAGGTGGCTTCATTAATAAATTATTTTATTACAAATTAAAATGCTTAAAAACTCTTGAGGAGGATATTAATAACACAAAACCTATAAACTACACAAGAACCTATATCAGAGCTGTGAAGGCGCAGGGGACAGAGTTATCTCCCATCAATGAGGTGAACAGGGCCCGAATAATGTCAATGGCTGAGCGATATGAATACCGCACCCGGCTCACATCCACCCTAGAGATGGCTTCATTTATAAATTATTGTATTACAAATTAATATGCTTAAAAAGTCTTGAGGAGGATATTAATAACACAAAGCCTAGAAACTAGACAAGAACCTATATCAGAGCTGTGATGGCGCAGGGGACAGAGTTTTCTCCCACCAATGAGGTGAACAGGGCCCGAATCCTGTTAATGGCTGGGCGAGATGAATTCCGCACCCGGCTCGCATCGACCCTAGAGATGGCTTCATTAATAAATTATCGTATAACAAGTTAAAATGCTTACAAAATCTTGAGGAGGATATTAATAACACAAAACCTATAAACTAGACAAGAACCTATATCAGAGCTGTGATGGCGCAGGGGACAGAGTTTTCTCCCACCAATGAGTTGAACAAGACCCGAATCCTGTCAATGGCTGGGCGATATGAATTCCGCACCCGGCTCGCATCCACCCTAGAGATGGCTTTTCTCCCACCAATGAGGTGAACAGGGCCCGAATCCTGTCAATGGCAGGGCTATATGAATTTCGCACCCGGCTCGCATCAACCCTAGAGGTGGCTTCATTAATAAATTATTTTATTACAAATTAAAATGCTTAAAAACTCTTGAGGAGGATATTAATAACACAAAACCTATAAACTACACAAGAACCTATATCAGAGCTGTGAAGGCGCAGGGGACAGAGTTATCTCCCATCAATGAGGTGAACAGGGCCCGAATCCTGTCAATGGCAGGGTGATATGAATTCCGCTCCCGGCTCGCATCCACCCTAGAGATGGCTTCATTAATAAATTATTGTATTACAAATTAAAATGCTTAAAAAATCTTGAGGAGGATATTAATAACACAAAACCTAGAAACTAGACAAGTACCTATATCAGAGCTGTGATGGCGCAGGGGACAGAGTTTTCTCCCACTAATGAGGTGAACAGGGCCCGAATCCTGTCAATGGCAGGGCGATATGAATTCCGCACCCGACTCGCATCGACCCTAGAGCTGGCTTCATTAATAAATTATTGTATTACAAATTAAAATGCCTAAAAAATCTTGAGGAGGATATTAATAACACAAAACCTATAAACTAGACAAGAACCTATATCAGAGCTGTGATGGCGCAGGGGACAGAGTTTTCTCCCACCAATGAGATGAACAGGGCCTCTATCCTGTCAATGGCTGGTCGATATGAATTCCGCACCCGGCTCGCATCGACCCTAGAGCTGGCTTCATTAATAAATTATTGTGTTACAAATTAAAATGCTTAAAAAATCTTGAAGAGGATATTAATAACACAAAATCTATAAACTAGACAAGAACCTATATCAGAGCTGTGATGGCGCAGGGGACCACTAATGCGGTGAGATGGGCCCGAATCCTGTCAATGGCTGGGCGATATGAATTCCGCACCCGGCTCGCATCGACCCTAGAGATGGTTTCATTGATAAATTATTTTATTACAAATTATAATGCTTAAAAAATCTTGAGGAGGATATTAATAACACAAAACCTATAAACTAGACAAGAACCTATATCAGAGCTGTGATGGCGCAGGGGACATAGTTTTCTCCCATCAATGAGGTGAACAGGGCACGAATCCTGTCTATGGCAGGCCGATATGAATTCCGAATCCGGCTCGCATCGACCCTAGAGCTAGCTTCATTAATAAATTATTGTATTGCAAATTAAAATGCTTAAAAAATCTAAAGGAGGATATTAACAACACAAAACCTATAAACTAGACAAGAACCTATATCAGAGCTGTGATGGCGCAGGGGACAGAGATTTCTCCCACCAATGAGATGAACAGGGCCTTAATCCTGTCAATGGCTGGTCGATATGAATTCCGCACCCGGCTCGCATCGACACTAGAGCTGGCTTCATTAATAAATTATTGTATTACAAATTAAAATGCTTAAAAAATCTTGAAGAGGATATTAATAACACAAAATCTATAAACTAGACAAAAACCTATATCAGAGCTGTGATGGCGCAGGGGACCACTAATGAGGTGAAAAGGGCCCGAATCCTGTCAATGGCAAGGCGATATGAATTACGCACCCGGCTCGCATCGACCCTAGAGCTGGCTTTTCTCCCACCAATGAGGTGAACAGGGCCCGAATCCTGTTAATGGCTGGGCGAGATGAATTCTGCACCCGGCTCGCATCGACCCTAGAGATGGCTTCATTAATAAATTATCGTATAACAAGTTAAAATGCTTACAAAATCTTGAGGAGGATATTAATAACACAAAACCTATAAACTAGACAAGAACCTATATCAGAGCTGTGATGGCGCAGGGGACAGAGTTTTCTCCCACCAATGAGATGAACAGGGCCCGAATCCTGTCAATAGCTCGCATCGACCCTAGAGCTGGTTCTTCTAACACCAATGAGGTGAACAGGGCCCGAATAATGTCAATGGCTGGGCAATATGAATTCCGCACCCGGCTCGCATCCACCCTAGAGATGGCTTTTCTCCCACCAATGAGGTGAACAGGGCCCGAATCCTGTCAATGGCTGGGTGATATAAATTCCACACCCGGCTCGCACCGACCCTAGAGATGGCTTCATTAATAAATTATTTTATTACAAATTATAATGCTTAAAAAATCTTGAGGAGGATATTAATAACACAAAACCTATAAACTAGACAAGAACCTATATCAGAGCTGTGATGGCGCAGGGGACAGAGTTTTCTCCCATCAATGAGGTGAACAGGGCCCGAATAATGTCAATGGCTGAGCGATATGAATACCGCACCCGGCTCGCATCCACCCTAGACATGGCTTCATTAATAAATTATTGTATTACAAATTAAAATACTTAAAAAGTCTTGAGGAGGATATTAATAACACAAAACCTAGAAACTAGACAAGAACCTATATCAGAGCTGTGATGGCGCAGGGGACAGAGTTTTCTCCCACCAATGAGTATTACGCACCCGGCTCGCATCGAACCCTAGAGCTGGCTCTTCTCCCACCAATGAAGTGAACAGGGCCCGAATCCTGTCAATGGAAGGGCGATATGAATTTCGCACCCGGCTCGCATCGACCCTAGAGCTGTCATCATTAATAAATTATTGTATTACAAATTAAAATGCTTAAAAAATCTAGAGGAGGATATTAACAACACAAAATCTAAAAACTAGACAAGAACCTATATCAGAGCTGTGATGGCGCAGGGGACCACTAATGAGGTGAAAAGGGCCCGAATCCTGTCAATGGCTGGGCGATATGAATTACGCACCCGGCTCGCATCGAACCCTAGAGCTGGCTCTTTTCCCACCAATGAAGTGAACAGGGCCCGAATCCTTTCAATGGCAGGGCGATATGAATTCCGCACCCGGCTCGCATCCACCCTAGAGATGGCTTTTCTCCCACCAATGAGGTGAACAGGGCCCGAATCCTGTCAATGGCAGGGCTATATGAATTTCGCACCCAGCTCGCATCAACCCTAGAGGTGGCTTCATTAATAAATTATTTTGTTACAAATTAAAATGCTTAAAAACTCTTGAGGAGGATATTAATAACACAAAACCTATAAACTACACAAGAACCTATATCAGAGCTGTGAAGGCGCAGGGGACAGAGTTATCTCCCATCAATGAGGTGAACAGGGCCCGAATCCTGTCAATGGCTGGGTGATATGAATTCCGCTCCCGGCTCGCATCCACCCTAGAGATGGCTTCATTAATAAATTATTGTATTACAAATTAAAATGCTTAAAAAATCTTGAGGAGGATATTAATAACACAAAACCTAGAAACTAGACAAGTACCTATATCAGAGCTGTGATGGCGCAGGGGACAGAGTTTTCTCCCACTAATGAGGTGAACAGGGCCCGAATCCTGTCAATGGCAGGGCGATATGAATTCCGCACCCGACTCGCATCGACCCTAGATCTGGCTTCATTAATAAATTATTGCATTACAAATTAAAATGCTTAAAAAATCTTGAGGGAGGATATTAATAACACAAAACCTATAAACTAGACAAGAACCTATATCAGAGCTGTGATGGCGCAGGGGACAGAGTTTTCTCCCACCAATGAGATGAACAGGGCCTCTATCCTGTCAATGGCTGGTCGATATGAATTCCGCACCCGGCTCGCATCGACCCTAGAGCTGGCTTCATTAATAAATTATTGTGTTACAAATTAAAATGCTTAAAAATCTTGAAGAGGATATTAATAACACAAAATCTATAAACTAGACAAGAACCTATATCAGAGCTGTGATGGCGCAGGGGACCACTAATGAGGTGAGATGGGCCCGAATCCTGTCAATGGCTGGGCGATATGAATTCCGCACCCGGCTCGCATCGACCCTAGAGAAGGCTTCATTGATAAATTATTTTATTACAAATTATAATGCTTAAAAAATCTTGAGGAGGATATTAATAACACAAAACCTATAAACTAGACAAGAACCTATATCAGAGCTGTGATGGCGCAGGGTACAGAGTTTTCTCCATCAATGAGGTGAACAGGGCCCGAATCCTGTCAATGGCTGAGCGATATGAATTCCGCACCCGGCTCGCATCCACCCTAGAGATGGCTTCATTAATAAATTATTGTATAACAAATTAAAATGCTTAAAAAATCTTGGAGGATATTAATAACACAAAACCTATAAACTAGACAAGAACCTATATCAGAGCTGTGATGGCACAGGGAACAGAGTTTTCTCCCCCCAATGAGATGAACAGGGCCCGAATCGTGTTAATGGCTGGGCGATATGAATTCCGAACCCGGCTCGCATCGACCCTAGAGCTGACTTTTCTCCCACCAATGAGGTGAACAGGGCCCGAATCCTGTTAATGGCTGGGCGAGATGAATTCCGCACCCGGCTCGCATCGACCCTAGAGATGGCTTCATTAATAAATTATCGTATAACAAGTTAAAATGCTTACAAAATCTTGAGGAGGATATTAATAACACAAAACCTATAAACTAGACAAGAACCTATATCAGAGCTGTGATGGCGCAGGGGACAGAGTTTTCTCCCACCAATGAGATGAACAGGGCCCGAATCCTGTCAATAGCTCGCATCGACCCTTGAGCTGGCTCTTCTCCCACCAATGAGGTGAACAGGGCCCGAATAATGTCAATGGCTGGGCAATATGAATTCCGCACCCGGCTCGCATCCACCCTAGAGATGGCTTCATTCATAAATTATTGTATTACATATTAAAATGCTTAAAAAATCTTGAGGAGGATATTAATAACACAAAATCTATAAACTAGACAAGAACCTATATCAGAGCTGTGATGGCGCAGGGTACAGAGTTTTCTCCCATCAATGAGGTGAACAGGGCCCGAATCCTGTCAATTGCTGAGCGATATGAATTCCGCACCCGGCTCGCATCCACCCTAGCGATGGCTTCATTAAAAAATTATTGTATAACAAATTAAAATGCTTAAAAAATCTTGGAGGATATTAATAACACAAAACCTAGAAACTAGACAAGAACCTATATCAGAGCTGTGATGGCGCAGGACACAGAGTTTTCTCCAACCAATGAGGTGAACAGGGTCCGAATCCTGTCAATGGCTGGGCGATATGCATTCTGCACCCTGCTCGCATCGACACTAGAACTAGTTTCATTTATAAATTATTGTATTACAAATTAAAACGCTTAAAAAATCTTGAGGAGGATATTAATAACACAAAACCTATAAACTAGACAAGAACCTATATCAGAGCTGTGATGGTGCAGGGGACATAGTTTTCTCCCATAAATGAGGTGAACAGGGCACGAATCCTGTCTATGGCAGGCCGATATGAATTCCAAATCCGGCTCGCATCGACCCTAGAGCTAGCTTCATTAATAAATTATTGTATTACAAATTAAAATGCTTAAAAAATCTAGAGGAGGATATTAACAACACAAAACCTATAAACTAGACAGGAACCTATATCAGAGCTGTGATGGCACAGGGGACAGAGTTTTCTCCCCCCAATGAGATGAACAGGGCCCGAATCCTGTTAATGGCTGGGCGATATGAATTCCGAACCCTTCTCGCATCGACCCTGGAGCTGGCTATTCTCCCATCAATGAGGTGAACAGGGCCCGAATCCTGTTAATGGCTGGGCGAGATGAATTCCGCACCCGGCTCGCATCGACCCTAGAGATGGCTTCATTATTAAATTATTGTATTTCAAATTAAAATGCTTAAAAAATCTTGAGGAGGATATTAATAACACAAAACCTATAAACTAGACAAGAACCTATATCAAAGCTGTGATGGCGCAGGGGACCACTAATGAGGTGAGATGGGCCCGAATCCTGTCAATGGCTGGGCGATATGAATTACGCACCCGGCTCGCATCGACCCTAGATCTGGCTCTTCTCCCACCAATGAATTAACAGGGCCCGAATCCTGTCAATGGCTGGGCGATATGAATTCCGCACCCGGCTCGCATCGACCCTAGAGATGGCTTCATTAATAAATTATTTTATTACAAATTATAATGCTTAAAAAATCTTGAGGAGGAAATTAATAACAAAAAACCTATAAACTAGACAAGAAACTATATCAGAGCTGTGATGGTGCAGGGGACAGAGTTTTCTCCCATCAATGAGGTGAACAGGTCCCGAATCCTGTCAATGGCTGAGCGATATGAATTCCGCACCCGGTTCGCATCAACCCTAGAGATGGCTTCATTAATAAATTATTGTATTACAAATTAAAATGCTTAAAATCTTGGAGGATATTAACAACACAAAACCTAGAAACTAGACAAGAACATATATCAGAGCTGTGATAGCGCAGAGGACAGAGTTTTCTCCCACCAATGAGATGAACAGGACCCGAATCCTGTCAATGGCTCGCATCGACCCTAGAGCTGGCTCTTCTCCCACCAATGAGGTGAATAGGGCCCGAATAATGTCAATGGCTGGGTGATATGAATTCCGCACCCGGCTCGCATCCACCCTAGAGATGGCTTCAATAATAAATTATTGTATTACAAATTAAAATGCTAAAAAAATCTTGAGGAGGATATTAATAACAAAAAACCTATAAACTAGACAAGAACCTATATCAGAGCTGTGATGGCGCAGGGGACAGAGTTTTCTCCCATCAATGAGGTGAACAGGGCCCGAATCCTGTCAATGGCTGAGCGATATGAATTCCGCACCCGGCTCGCATCCACCCTAGAGATGGCTTCATTAATAAATTATTGTATTACAAATTAAAATGCTTAAAAAATATGGAGGAGGATATTAACAACACAAAACCTATAAACTAGACAAGAACCTATATCAGAGCTGTGATGGCGCAGGGGACAGAGTTTTCTCCCATCAATGAGATGAACAGGGCCCGAATCCTGTCAATGGCTGGGCGATATGAATTCCGAACCCGGCTCGCATCGACCCTAGATCTGGCTTTTCTCCCTCCAATGAGGTGAACAGGGCCCGAATCCTGTCAATGGTTGGGCGAGGAGCCGGGATAGCCTGGTCGGTAGGGCGCTGGGCCCATATCCAAGAGGTCGTGGGTTCGATCCTCGCCGGCCGAAGACTCCCCGTGTAGTAAATGGTGACTGATGCACGTTAAATCTGTCGAGTCTCAAAGTCCTCCATGTTCCCACAACAAATCAATACCTCTGGGGGTACTGATCCAGGAGTTTCCTTGTCTTCTGGATTGGTTCAAAATTACAAGGCTACGGAGTTGAACGTAAGTAGTCGTAAACCCATGAAATTGGGTCGGCTGTTCAACGACGGTTATAAAATAAAATAAAATGGTTGGGCGAGGGGCCGGGATAGCCTGGTCGGTAGGGCGCTGAGCGCATATCCAAGAGGTCGTGGGTTCGATCCTCGCCGGCCGAAGACTCCCCGTGTAGTAAATGGTGACTGATGCACGTTAAATCTGTCAAGTCTCAAAGTCCTCCATGTTCCCACAACAAATCTATACGTCTGGGGGTACTGATCCAGGAGTTTCCTTGTCTTCTGGATTGGTTCAAAATTACAAGGCTACGGAGTTGAACGTAAGTAGTCGTAAACCCATGATATTGGGTCGGCTGTTCAACGACGGTTATAAAATAAAATAAAATAAAATGGCTGGGCGAGATGAATTCCGCACCCGGCTCGCATCCACCCTAGAGATGGCTTCATTAATAAATTATTGTATTACAAATTAAAATGCTTAAAATATCTAGAGGAGGATATTAACAACACAAAACCTATAAACTAGACAAGAACCTATATCAGAGCTGTGATGGCGCAGGGGACAGAGTTTTCTCCCATCAATGAGTTATACAGGGCACGAATCTTGTCTATGGCAGGCCTATATGAATTCCGAATCCGGCTCGCATCGACCCTAGAGCTAGCTTCATTAATAAATTATTGTATTACAAATTAAAATGCTTAAAAAATCTAGAGGAGGATATTAATAACACAAAACCTATAAACTAGACAAGAAACTATATCAGAGCTGTGATGGCGCAGGGGACATAGTTTTCTCCCATTAATGAGGTGAACAGGGCCCGAATCCTGTCAATGGCTGGGCGATATGAATTCCGCACCCGGCTCGCATCGACCCTAGAGCTGGCGTTTCTCCCACCAATGAGGTGAACAGGGCCCGAATCCTGTCAATGGCTCGCATCGACCCTAGAGCTGGCTCTTCTCCCACCAATGAGGTGAATAGGGCCCGAATAATGTCAATGGCTGGGTGATATGAATTCCGCACCCGGCTCGCATCCACCCTAGAGATGGCTTCAATAATAAATTATTGTATTACAAATTAAAATGCTAAAAAAATCTTGAGGAGGATATTAATAACAAAAAACCTATAAACTAGACAAGAACCTATATCAGAGCTGTGATGGCGCAGGGGACAGAGTTTTCTCCCATCAATGAGGTGAACAGGGCCCGAATCCTGTCAATGGCTGAGCGATATGAATTCCGCACCCGGCTCGCATCCACCCTAGAGATGGCTTCATTAATAAATTATTGTATTACAAATTAAAATGCTTAAAAAATATGGAGGAGGATATTAACAACACAAAACCTATAAACTAGACAAGAACCTATATCAGAGCTGTGATGGCGCAGGGGACAGAGTTTTCTCCCATCAATGAGATGAACAGGGCCCGAATCCTGTCAATGGCTGGGCGATATGAATTCCGAACCCGGCTCGCATCGACCCTAGATCTGGCTTTTCTCCCTCCAATGAGGTGAACAGGGCCCGAATCCTGTCAATGGTTGGGCGAGGGGCCGGGATAGCCTGGTCGGTAGGGCGCTGGGCCCATATCCAAGAGGTCGTGGGTTCGATCCTCGCCGGCCGAAGACTCCCCGTGTAGTAAATGGTGACTGATGCACGTTAAATCTGTCGAGTCTCAAAGTCCTCCATGTTCCCACAACAAATCAATACCTCTGGGGGTACTGATCCAGGAGTTTCCTTGTCTTCTGGATTGGTTCAAAATTACAAGGCTACGGAGTTGAACGTAAGTAGTCGTAAACCCATGAAATTGGGTCGGCTGTTCAACGACGGTTATAAAATAAAATAAAATGGTTGGGCGAGGGGCCGGGATAGCCTGGTCGGTAGGGCGCTGAGCGCATATCCAAGAGGTCGTGGGTTCGATCCTCGCCGGCCGAAGACTCCCCGTGTAGTAAATGGTGACTGATGCACGTTAAATCTGTCAAGTCTCAAAGTCCTCCATGTTCCCACAACAAATCTATACGTCTGGGGGTACTGATCCAGGAGTTTCCTTGTCTTCTGGATTGGTTCAAAATTACAAGGCTACGGAGTTGAACGTAAGTAGTCGTAAACCCATGATATTGGGTCGGCTGTTCAACGACGGTTATAAAATAAAATAAAATAAAATGGCTGGGCGAGATGAATTCCGCACCCGGCTCGCATCCACCCTAGAGATGGCTTCATTAATAAATTATTGTATTACAAATTAAAATGCTTAAAATATCTAGAGGAGGATATTAACAACACAAAACCTATAAACTAGACAAGAACCTATATCAGAGCTGTGATGGCGCAGGGGACAGAGTTTTCTCCCATCAATGAGTTATACAGGGCACGAATCTTGTCTATGGCAGGCCTATATGAATTCCGAATCCGGCTCGCATCGACCCTAGAGCTAGCTTCATTAATAAATTATTGTATTACAAATTAAAATGCTTAAAAAATCTAGAGGAGGATATTAATAACACAAAACCTATAAACTAGACAAGAAACTATATCAGAGCTGTGATGGCGCAGGGGACATAGTTTTCTCCCATTAATGAGGTGAACAGGGCCCGAATCCTGTCAATGGCTGGGCGATATGAATTCCGCACCCGGCTCGCATCGACCCTAGAGCTGGCGTTTCTCCCACCAATGAGGTGAACAGGGCCCGAATCCTGTCAATGGCTGTGCGAGATGAATTCCGCACGCGGCTCGCATCGACACTAGAGATGGCTTCATTAATAAATTATCGTATAACAAATTAAAATGCTTAAAAAATCTTGAGGAGGATATTAATAACACAAAACCTAGAAACTAGACCAGAACCTATATCAGAGCTGTGATGGCGCAGGGGACAGAGTTTTCACCCACCAATGAGGTGAACAGAGCCCGAATCCAGTCAATGGCAGGGCGATATGAATTCCGCACCCGGCTCGCATCGACCCCAGAGCTGGCTTTTCTCCCAAAAATGAGGTGAACAGGGCCCGAATCCTGTCAATAGCTGTGCGAGATGAATTCCGCACGCGGCTCGCATCGACACTAGAGATGGCTTCATTAATAAATTATCGTATAACAAATTAAAATGCTTAAAAAATCTTGAGGAGGATATTAATAGCACAAAACCTAGAAACTAGACAAGAACCTATATCAGAGCTGTGATTTCGCAGGGGACAGAGTTTTCACCCACCAATGAGGTGAACAGAGCCCGAATCCTGTCAATGGCAGGGCGATATTAATTCCGCACCCGGCTCGCATCGACCCCAGAGCTAGCTTCATTAATAAATTATTGTATTACAAATTAAAATGCTTAAAAAATCTAGAGGAGGATATTAACAACACAAAACCTATAAACTAGACAAGAACCTATATCAGGGCTGTGATGGCGCAGGGGACAGAGTTTTCTCCCTCCAATGAGGTGAACAGGGCCCGAATCCTGTCAATGGCTGGGCGAGATGAATTCCGCTCCCGGCTCGCATCGACCCTCGAGATGGCTTCATTAATAAATTATCGTATAACAAATTAAAATGCTTACAAAATCTTGAGGAGGATATTAATAACACAAAACCTACAAACTAGACAAGAACCTATATCAGAGCTGTGATGGCGCAGGGGACAGAGTTTTCTCCCACCAATGAGATGAACAGGGCCCGAATCCTGTCAATGGCTCGCATCGACCCTAGAGCTGGCTCTTCTCCCACCAATGAGGTGAACAGGGCCCGAATAATGTCAATGGCTGGGCGATATGAATTCGCACCCGGCTCACATCGACCCTAGAGCTGGCTTCATTAATAATTTATCGTATTACAAATTAAAATGCTTAAAAAATCTAGAGGAGGATATTAACAACACAAAACCTATAAACCAGGCAAAAACCTATATCCGAGCTGTGATGGCGCAGGGGACCACTAATGAGGTGAAAAGCCCCGAATCCTATCAGTGGCTGGGCGATACGAATTTCGCACCCGGCTCGCATCGACCCTAGATCTGGCTCTTCTCCCCCCAATGACGTGAACAGGGCACGAATCCTGTCAATGGCTGGGCGATATGAATTCCGCACCCGGCTCGCATCCACCCTAGAGATGGCTTTTCTCCCACCAATGAGGTGAACAGGGCCCGAATCCTGTCAATGGCAGTACGATATGAATTCCGCACCCGGCTCGCATCGACCCTAGAGATGGCTTCATTAATAAATTATTTTATTACAAATTATAATGCTTAAAAAATCTTGAGGAGGATATTAATAACACAAAACCTATAAACTAGACAAGATCCTATATCAGAGCTGTTATGGCGCAGGGGACAGAGTTTTCTCCCATCAATGAGGTGAACAGGGCCCGAATCCTGTCAATGGCTGGGCGATATGAATTCCGAACCCGGCTCGCATCGACCCTAGATCTGGCTTTTCTCCCTCCAATGAGGTGAACAGGGCCCGAATCCTGTCAATGGTTGGGCGAGGGGCCGGGATAGCCTGGTCGGTAGGGCGCTGAGCGCATATCCAAGAGGTCGTGGGTTCGATCCTCGCCGGCCGAAGACTCCCCGTGTAGTAAATGGTGACTGATGCACGTTAAATCTGTCAAGTCTCAAAGTCCTCCATGTTCCCACAACAAATCTATACGTCTGGGGGTACTGATCCAGGAGTTTCCTTGTCTTCTGGATTGGTTCAAAATTACAAGGCTACGGAGTTGAACGTAAGTAGTCGTAAACCCATGATATTGGGTCGGCTGTTCAACGACGGTTATAAAATAAAATAAAATAAAATGGCTGGGCGAGATGAATTCCGCACCCGGCTCGCATCCACCCTAGAGATGGCTTCATTAATAAATTATTGTATTACAAATTAAAATGCTTAAAATATCTAGAGGAGGATATTAACAACACAAAACCTATAAACTAGACAAGAACCTATATCAGAGCTGTGATGGCGCAGGGGACAGAGTTTTCTCCCATCAATGAGTTATACAGGGCACGAATCTTGTCTATGGCAGGCCTATATGAATTCCGAATCCGGCTCGCATCGACCCTAGAGCTAGCTTCATTAATAAATTATTGTATTACAAATTAAAATGCTTAAAAAATCTAGAGGAGGATATTAATAACACAAAACCTATAAACTAGACAAGAAACTATATCAGAGCTGTGATGGCGCAGGGGACATAGTTTTCTCCCATTAATGAGGTGAACAGGGCCCGAATCCTGTCAATGGCTGGGCGATATGAATTCCGCACCCGGCTCGCATCGACCCTAGAGCTGGCGTTTCTCCCACCAATGAGGTGAACAGGGCCCGAATCCTGTCAATGGCTGTGCGAGATGAATTCCGCACGCGGCTCGCATCGACACTAGAGATGGCTTCATTAATAAATTATCGTATAACAAATTAAAATGCTTAAAAAATCTTGAGGAGGATATTAATAACACAAAACCTAGAAACTAGACCAGAACCCATATCAGAGCTGTGATGGCGCAGGGGACAGAGTTTTCACCCACCAATGAGGTGAACAGAGCCCGAATCCAGTCAATGGCAGGGCGATATGAATTCCGCACCCGGCTCGCATCGACCCCAGAGCTGGCTTTTCTCCCAAAAATGAGGTGAACAGGGCCCGAATCCTGTCAATAGCTGTGCGAGATGAATTCCGCACGCGGCTCGCATCGACACTAGAGATGGCTTCATTAATAAATTATCGTATAACAAATTGAAATGCTTAAAAAATCTTGAGGAGGATATTAATAGCACAAAACCTAGAAACTAGACAAGAACCTATATCAGAGCTGTGATGGCGCAGGGGACAGAGTTTTCACCCACCAATGAGGTGAACAGAGCCCGAATCCTGTCAATGGCAGGGCGATATTAATTCCGCACCCGGCTCGCATCGACCCCAGAGCTAGCTTCATTAATAAATTATTGTATTACAAATTAAAATGCTTAAAAAATCTAGAGGAGGATATTAACAACACAAAACCTATAAACTAGACAAGAACCTATATCAGGGCTGTGATGGCGCAGGGGACAGAGTTTTCTCCCTCCAATGAGGTGAACAGGGCCCGAATAATGTCAATGGCTGGGCGATATGAATTCGCACCCGGCTCACATCGACCCTAGAGCTGGCTTCATTAATAAATTATCGTATTACAAATTAAAATGCTTAAAAAATCTAGAGGAGGATATTAACAACACAAAACCTATAAACTAGGCAAAAACCTATATCCGAGCTGTGATGGCGCAGGGGACCACTAATGAGGTGAAAAGCCCCGAATCCTATCAGTGGCTGGGCGATACGAATTTCGCACCCGGCTCGCATCGACCCTAGATCTGGCTCTTCTCCCACCAATGACGTGAACAGGGCACGAATCCTGTCAATGGCTGGGCGATATGAATTCCGCACCCGGCTCGCATCCACCCTAGAGATGGCTTTTCTCCCACCAATGAGGTGAACAGGGCCCGAATCCTGTCAATGGCAGTACGATATGAATTCCGCACCCGGCTCGCATCGACCCTAGAGATGGCTTCATTAATAAATTATTTTATTACAAATTATAATGCTTAAAAAATCTTGAGGAGGATATTAATAACACAAAACCTATAAACTAGACAAGATCCTATATCAGAGCTGTTATGGCGCAGGGGACAGAGTTTTCTCCCATCAATGAGGTGAACAGAGCCCGAATCCTGTCAATGGCAGGCCTATATGAATTCCGAACACGGCTCGAATCGACCCTAGAGCTAGCTTCATTAATAAGTTATTGTATTACAAATTAAATTGCTTAAAAAATCTAGAGGAGGATATTAATAACACAAAACCTATAAACTAGACAAGAACCTATATCAGAGCTGTGATGGCGCAGGGGACAGAGCTGTCGCCAACCAATGAGGTAAACGGGGTACGAATCTCGTCAATGGCTGGTCGATACGAATTCCGCACCCGGCTCGCATCGACCCAAGAGCTGACTTTCGTTAATAAATTATTGTATTACAAATTTAAATGTTTAAAAAATCTTGAGGAGGATATTACCACAAAACCTATAAACTAGACAAGAACCTATATCAGAGCTGTGATGGCGCAGGGGACAGAGTTTTCTCCCACCAATGAGGCGAACAGGGCCCGAATCCTGTCAATGGCTGGGCGATATGAATTCCGCACCCGGCTCGTATCCGCCCGACAAATGGCTTCATTAATAAATTCTTGTATTACAAATTAAAATGCTTAAAAAATCTTGAGGAGGATATTAATAACACAAAACCTATAAACTAGACAAGAACCTATATCAGAGCTGTGATGGCGCTGGGGACCACTAATGAGAAGAGAAGGGCCCGAATCCTGTCAATGGGTGGGCGATATGAATTACGCACCCGGCTCGCATCGACCCTAGATCTGGCTCTTCTCCCACCAATGAAGTGAACAGGGCCCGAATCCTCTCAAAGGCTGGGCGATATGAATTCCGCACCCGGCTCGCATCCACCCTAGAGATGGCTTTTCTCCCACCAATGAGGAGAACAGGGCCAGAATCCTGTCAATGGCAGGGCGATATAAATTCCGCACCCGGCTCGCATCGACCCTAGAGCTGGTTTCATTAATAAATTATTGTATTACAAATTAAAATGCTTAAAAAATCTTGGAGGATATTAATAACACAAAACCTATAAACTAGACAAGAACCTATATCAGAGCTGTGATGGCGCAGGGAACAGAGTTTTCTCCCACCAATGAGGTGAAAAGGGCCCGAATCCTGTCAATGGCTGGTCGATATGAATTCCGCACCCGGCTCGCATCGACCCTAGAGCTGGCTTCATGAATAAATTATTGTATTACAAATTAAAATGCTTAAAAAATCTTGGAGGATATTAATAACACAAAACCTATAAACTAGACAAGAACCTATATCAGAGCTGTGATGGCGCAGGGGACAGAGTTTTCTCCCACCAATGAGGTGAAAAGGGCCCGAATCCTGTCAATGGCTGGTCGATATGAATTCCGCACCCGGCTCGCATCGACCCTAGAGCTTTCTTCATTAATAAATTATTGTATTACAAATTAAAATGCTTAAAAAATCTAGAGGAGGATATTAACAACACAAAACATATAAACTAGACAAGAACCTATATCAGAGCTGTGATGGCGGAGGGGACAAGAGTTTTCTCCCACCAATGAGGTGAACAGGGTCCGAATCCTGTCAATGGCTGGGCGATATGAATTCCGCACCCGGCTCGCATCGACCCTAGAGCTGGCTTTTCTCCCACCAATGAGGTGAACAGGGCCCGAATCCTGTCAATGGCTGTGCGAGATGAATTCCGCACGCGGCTCGCATCGACACTAGAGATGGCTTCATTAATAAATTATCGTATAACAAATTAAAATGCTTAAAAAATCTTGAGGAGGACATTAATAACACAAACCTAGAAACTAGACAAGAACCTATCTCAGAGCTGTGATGGCGCAGGGGACAGAGTTTTCACCCACCAATGAGGTGAACAGAGCCCGAATCCTGTCAATGGCAGGGCGATATTAATTCCGCACCCGGCTCGCATTCTATCTAGAAAATGCTTCATTAATAAATTTTTGTATTACAAATAAAAATGCTTAAAAATTCTTGAGGAGGATATTAATAACGCAAAATCTATAAACTAGACAAGAACCTATATCAGAGCTGTGATGGCGCAGGGGACAGAGTTTTCTCCCACCAATGAGGTGAACAGAGCCCGAATCCTGTCAATGGCTGGGAGATATGAATTCCGCACCCGCCTCGCATCGACCCCAGAGCTAGCTTCATTAATAAATTATTGTATTACAAATTAAAATGCTTAAAAAATCTAGAGGAGGATATTAACAACACAAAACCTATAAACTAGACAAGAACCTATATCTGGGCTGTGATGGCGCAGGGGACAGAGTTTTCTCCCACCAAAGAGATGAACAGGGCCCGAATCCTGTCAATGGCTGTGCGAGATGAATTCCGCACGCGGCTCGCATCGACACTAGAGATGGCTTCATTAATAAATTATCGTATAACAAATTAAAATGCTTAAAAAATCTTGAAGAGGATATTAATAACACAAAATCTATAAACCAGACAAGAACCTATATCTGAGCTGTGATGGCGCAGGGGACCACTAATGAGGTGAAAAGGGCCCGAATCCTATCAATGGCTGGGCGATACGAATTTCGCACCCGGCTCGCATCGACCCTAGATCTGGCTCTTCTCCCACCAATGACGTGAACAGGGCCCGAATCCTGTCAATGGCTGGGCGATATGAATTCCGCACCCGGCTCGCATCCACCCTAGAGATGGCTTTTCTCCCACCAATGAAGTGAACAGGGCCCGAATCCTGTCAATGGCAGAACGATATGAATTACGCACCCGGCTCGCATCCACCCGAGAAATGGCTTCATTAATAAATTATTGTATTACAAATTAAAATGCTTAAAAAATCTTGAGGAGGATATTAATAACACAAAACCTATAAACTAGACAAGAACCTATATCAGAGCTGTGATGGCGCTGGGGACCACTAATGAGGTGAGAAGCGCCCGAATCCTGTCAATGGGTGGGCGATATGACTTACGCACCCGGCTCGCATCGACCCTAGAGCTGGCTCTTCTCCCACCAATGAGGTGAACAGGGACCGAATCCTGTCAATGGCTGGGCGATATGAATTCCGCACCCGGCTCGCATCCACCCTAGAGATGGCTTCATTAATAAATTATTGTATTACAAATTAAAATGCTTAAAAAATCTTGAGGAGTATATTAATAACACAAAACCTATAAACTAGACAAGAACCTATATCAGAGCTGTGATGGCGCAGGGGACAGAGTTTTCACCCAACAATGAGGCGAACAGGGCCCGAATCCTGTCAATGGCAGGGCGATATGAATTCCGCACCCGGCTCGCATCCACCCGAGAAATGGCTTCATTAATAAATTATTGTATTACAAATTAAAATGCTTAAAAAATCTTGAGGAGGATATTAATAAAACAAAACATATAAACTAGACAAGAACCTATATCAGAGCTGTGATGGCGAAGGGGACGGAGTTTTCTCCCACCAATGAGGTGAACAGGACCCGAATAATGTCAATTGCTGAGCGATATGAATTCCGCACCAGTCTCGCATCCACCCTAGAGATGGCTTCATTAATAAATTATTGTATTACAAATTAAAATGCTTAAAAAATCTTGAGGAGGATATTAATAACACAAAACCTATAAACTAGACAAGAACCTATATCAGAGCTGTGATGGCGCAGGGAACAGAGTTTTCTCCCACCAATGAGGTGAACAAGACCCGAATCCTGTCAATAACTGGGCGATATGAATTCAGCACCCGGCTCGCATCGACCCTAGAGCTGGCTTCATTAATAAATTATTGTATTACAAACTAAAATGCTTAAAAAATCTTGGAGGATATTAATAACACAAAACCTATAAACTAGACAAGAACCTATATCAGAGCTGTGATGGCGCAGGGGACAGAGTTTTCTCCCACCAATGAGGTGAACAGGGTCCGAATCCTGTCAATGGCTGGGCGATATGAATTCCGCACCCGGCTCGCATCGACACTAGAGCTGGTTTCATTAATAAATTATTGTATTACAAATTAAAATGCTTAAAAAATTTGAGGAGGATATTAATAACACAAAACCTACAAACTAGTCAAGAACCTATATCAGAGCGGTGATGGCGCAGGGGACATAGTTTTCTCCCATCAATGAGGTGAACAGGGCACGAATCCTGTCAATGGCAGGCCGATATGAATTCCTAACCCGGCTCGCATCGACCCTAGAGCTGGCTATTCTCCCTCCAATGAGGTGAACAGGGCCCGAATCCTGTCAATGGCTGGGCGATATGAATTCCGCACCCGGCTCGCATCCACCCTAGAGATGGCTTCATTAATAAATTATTGTATTACAAATTAAAATGCTTAAAAAATCTTGAGGAGGATATTAATAACACAAAACCTATAAACTAGACAAGAACCTATATCAGAGCTGTGATGGCGCAGGGGACAGAGTTTTCTCCCACCAATGAGGTGAAAAGGGCCCGAATCCTGACAATGGCTGGGCGATATGAATTCCGCACCCGGCTCGCATCGAACCTAGAGCTGGCTTCATTAATAAATTATTGTATTACAAATTAAAATGCTTAAAAAATCTAGAGGAGGATATTAACAACACAAAACATATAAACTAGACAAGAACCTACATCAGAGCTGTGATGGCGGAGGGGACAGAGTTTTCTCCCTCCAATGAGGTGAACAGTGTCCGAATCCTGTCAATGGCTTGGCGATATGAATTCCGCACTCGGCTCGCATCGACACTAGAGCTTGTTTCATTAATAAATTATTGTATTACAAATTAAAATGCTTAAAAAATTTGAGGAGGACATTAATAACACAAAACCTACAAACTAGACAAGAACCTATATCAGAGTTGTGATGGCGCAGGAGACATAGTTTTCTTCCATCAATGAGGTGAACAGGGCACGAATCCTGTCAATGGCAGGCCGATATGAATTCCTAACCCGGCTCGCATCGACCCTAGAGCTGGCTCTTCTCCCACCAATGAGGTGAACAGGGACCGAATCCTGTCAATGGCTGGGCGATATGAATTCCGCACCCGGCTCGCATCCACCCTAGAGATGGCTTCATTAATAAATTATTGTATTACAAATTAAAATGCTTAAAAAATCTTGAGGAGTATATTAATAACACAAAACCTATAAACTAGACAAGAACCTATATAAGAGCTGTGATGGCGCAGGGGACAGAGTTTTCACCCAACAATGAGGCGAACAGGGCCCGAATCCTGTCAATGGCTGGGCGATATGAATTCCGCACCCGGCTCGCATCCACCCGAGAAATGGCTTCATTAATAAATTATTGTATTACAAATTAAAATGCTTAAAAAATCTTGAGGAGGATATTAATAACACAAAACCTATAAACTAGACAAGAACCTATATCAGAGCTGTGATGGCGAAGGGGACGGAGTTTTCTCCCACCAATGAGGTGAACAGGACCCGAATCCTGTCAATGGCTGGGCGATATGAATTCAGCACCCGGCTCGCATCGACCCTAGAGCTGGCTTCATTAATAAATTATTGTATTACAAATTAAAATGCTTAAAAAATCTTGGAGGATATTAATAACACAAAACCTATAAACTAGAGAAGAACCTATATCAGAGCTGTGATGGCGCAGGGGACGGAGTTTTCTCCCACCAATCAGGTGAACAGGACCCGAATCCTGTCAATGGCTTGGCGATATGAATTCCGCACCCGGCTCGCATCGACACTAGAGCTTGTTTCATTAATAAATTATTGTATTACAAATTAAAATGCTTAAAAAATTTGAGGAGGACATTAATAACACAAAACCTACAAACTAGACAAGAACCTATATCAGAGCTGTGATGGCGCAGGAGACATAGTTTTCTCCCATCAATGAGGTGAACAGGGCATGAATCCTGTCAATGGCAGGGCGATATGAATTCCGCACCCGGCTCGCATCCACCCGAGAAATGGCTTCATTAATAAATTATTGTATTACAAATTAAAATGCTTAAAAAATCTTGAGGAGGATATTAATAAAACAAAACATATAAACTAGACAAGAACCTATATCAGAGCTGTGATGGCGCAGGGGACAGAGTTTTCACCCAACAATGAGGCGAACAGGACCCGAATAATGTCAATGGCTGGGCGATATGAATTCCGCACAAGGCTCGCATCCACCCGAGAAATGGCTTCATTAATAAATTATTGTATTACAAATTAAAATGCTTAAAAAATCTTGAGGAGGATATTAATAAAACAAAACATATAAACTAGACAAGAACCTATATCAGAGCTGTGATGGCGAAGGGGACGGAGTTTTCTCCCACCAATGAGGTGAACAGGACCCGAATAATGTCAATTGCTGAGCGATATGAATTCCGCACCAGTCTCGCATCCACCCTAGAGATGGCTTCATTAATAAATTATTGTATTACAAATTAAAATGCTTAAAAAATCTTGAGGAGGATATTAATAACACAAAACCTATAAACTAGACAAGAACCTATATCAGAGCTGTGATGGCGCAGGGGACAGAGTTTTCTCCCACCAATGAGGTGAAAAGGGCCCGAATCCTGACAATGGCTGGGCGATATGAATTCCGCACCCGGCTCGCATCGAACCTAGAGCTGGCTTCATTAATAAATTATTGTATTACAAATTAAAATGCTTAAAAAATCTAGAGGAGGATATTAACAACACAAAACATATAAACTAGACAAGAACCTACATCAGAGCTGTGATGGCGGAGGGGACAGAGTTTTCTCCCTCCAATGAGGTGAACAGTGTCCGAATCCTGTCAATGGCTTGGCGATATGAATTCCGCACTCGGCTCGCATCGACACTAGAGCTTGTTTCATTAATAAACCATTGTATTACAAATTAAAATGCTTAAAAAATTTGAGGAGGACATTAATAACACAAAACCTACAAACTAGACAAGAACCTATATCAGAGTTGTGATGGCGCAGGAGACATAGTTTTCTTCCATCAATGAGGTGAACAGGGCACGAATCCTGTCAATGGCAGGCCGATATGAATTCCTAACCCGGCTCGCATCGACCCTAGAGCTGGCTCTTCTCCCACCAATGAGGTGAACAGGGACCGAATCCTGTCAATGGCTGGGCGATATGAATTCCGCACCCGGCTCGCATCCACCCTAGAGATGGCTTCATTAATAAATTATTGTATTACAAATTAAAATGCTTAAAAAATCTTGAGGAGTATATTAATAACACAAAACCTATAAACTAGACAAGAACCTATATCAGAGCTGTGATGGCGCAGGGGACAGAGTTTTCACCCAACAATGAGGCGAACAGGGCCCGAATCCTGTCAATGGCTGGGCGATATGAATTCCGCACCCGGCTCGCATCCACCCGAGAAATGGCTTCATTAATAAATTATTGTATTACAAATTAAAATGCTTAAAAAATCTTGAGGAGGATATTAATAACACAAAACCTATAAACTAGACAAGAACCTATATCAGAGCTGTGATGGCGAAGGGGACGGAGTTTTCTCCCACCAATGAGGTGAACAGGACCCGAATCCTGTCAATGGCTGGGCGATATGAATTCAGCACCCGGCTCGCATCGACCCTAGAGCTGGCTTCATTAATAAATTATTGTATTACAAATTAAAATGCTTAAAAAATCTTGGAGGATATTAATAACACAAAACCTATAAACTAGAGAAGAACCTATATCAGAGCTGTGATGGCGCAGGGGACGGAGTTTTCTCCCACCAATCAGGTGAACAGGACCCGAATCCTGTCAATGGCTTGGCGATATGAATTCCGCACCCGGCTCGCATCGACACTAGAGCTTGTTTCATTAATAAATTATTGTATTACAAATTAAAATGCTTAAAAAATTTGAGGAGGACATTAATAACACAAAACCTACAAACTAGACAAGAACCTATATCAGAGCTGTGATGGCGCAGGAGACATAGTTTTCTCCCATCAATGAGGTGAACAGGGCATGAATCCTGTCAATGGCAGGGCGATATGAATTCCGCACCCGGCTCGCATCCACCCGAGAAATGGCTTCATTAATAAATTATTGTATTACAAATTAAAATGCTTAAAAAATCTTGAGGAGGATATTAATAAAACAAAACATATAAACTAGACAAGAACCTATATCAGAGCTGTGATGGCGCAGGGGACAGAGTTTTCACCCAACAATGAGGCGAACAGGACCCGAATAATGTCAATGGCTGGGCGATATGAATTCCGCACCCGGCTCGCATCCACCCGAGAAATGGCTTCATTAATAAATTATTGTATTACAAATTAAAATGCTTAAAAAATCTTGAGGAGGATATTAATAAAACAAAACATATAAACTAGACAAGAACCTATATCAGAGCTGTGATGGCGAAGGGGACGGAGTTTTCTCCCACCAATGAGGTGAACAGGACCCGAATAATGTCAATTGCTGAGCGATATGAATTCCGCACCAGTCTCGCATCCACCCTAGAGATGGCTTCATTAATAAATTATTGTATTACAAATTAAAATGCTTAAAAAATCTTGAGGAGGATATTAATAACACAAAACCTATAAACTAGACAAGAACCTATATCAGAGCTGTGATGGCGCAGGGGACAGAGTTTTCTCCCACCAATGAGGTGAAAAGGGCCCGAATCCTGACAATGGCTGGGCGATATGAATTCCGCACCCGGCTCGCATCGAACCTAGAGCTGGCTTCATTAATAAATTATTGTATTACAAATTAAAATGCTTAAAAAATCTAGAGGAGGATATTAACAACACAAAACATATAAACTAGACAAGAACCTACATCAGAGCTGTGATGGCGGAGGGGACAGAGTTTTCTCCCTCCAATGAGGTGAACAGTGTCCGAATCCTGTCAATGGCTTGGCGATATGAATTCCGCACGCGGCTCGCATCGACACTAGAGCTTGTTTCATTAATAAATTATTGTATTACAAATTAAAATGCTTAAAAAATTTGAGGAGGACATTAATAACACAAAACCTACAAACTAGACAAGAACCTATATCAGAGTTGTGATGGCGCAGGAGACATAGTTTTCTTCCATCAATGAGGTGAACAGGGCACGAATCCTGTCAATGGCAGGCCGATATGAATTCCTAACCCGGCTCGCATCGACCCTAGAGCTGGCTCTTCTCCCACCAATGAGGTGAACAGGGACCGAATCCTGTCAATGGCTGGGCGATATGAATTCCGCACCCGGCTCGCATCCACCCTAGAGATGGCTTCATTAATAAATTATTGTATTACAAATTAAAATGCTTAAAAAATCTAGAGGAGGATATTAACAACACAAAACCTATAAACTAGACAAGAACCTATATCAGGGCTGTGATGGCGCAGGGGACAGAGTTTTCTCACTCCAATGAGGTGAACAGGGCCCGAATCCTGTCAATGGCTGGGCGATATGAATTCCGCACCCGGCTCGCATCCACCCGAGAAATGGCTTCATTAATAAATTATTGTATTACAAATTAAAATGCTTAAAAAATCTTGAGGAGGATATTAATAAAACAAAACATATAAACTAGACAAAAGAACCTATATCAGAGCTGTGATGGCGCAGGGGACAGTGTTTTCACCCAACAATGAGGCGAACAGGACCCGAATAATGTCAATGGCTGGGCGATATGAATTCCGCACCCGGCTCGCATCCACCCGAGAAATGGCTTCATTAATAAATTATTGTATTACAAATTAAAATGCTTAAAAAATCTTGAGGAGGATATTAATAAAACAAAACATATAAACTAGACAAGAACCTATATCAGAGCTGTGATGGCGAAGGGGACGGAGTTTTCTCCCACCAATGAGGTGAACAGGACCCGAATAATGTTAATTGCTGAGCGATATGAATTCCGCACCAGTCTCGCATCCACCCTAGAGATGGCTTCATTAATAAATTATTGTATTACAAATTAAAATGCTTAAAAAATCTTGAGGAGGATATTAATAACACAAAACCTATAAACTAGACAAGAACCTATATCAGAGCTGTGATGGCGCAGGGAACAGAGTTTTCTCCCACCAATGAGGTGAACAAGACCCGAATCCTGTCAATAACTGGGCGATATGAATTCAGCACCTGGCTCGCATCGACCCTAGAGCTGGCTTCATTAATAAATTATTGTATTACAAACTAAAATGCTTAAAAAATCTTGGAGGATATTAATAACACAAAACCTATAAACTAGACAAGAACCTATATCAGAGCTGTGATGGCGCAGGGGACAGAGTTTTCTCCCACCAATGAGGTGAACAGGGTCCGAATCCTGTCAATGGCTGGGCGATATGAATTCCGCACCCGGCTCGCATCGACACTAGAGCTGGTTTCATTAATAAATTATTGTATTACAAATTAAAATGCTTAAAAAATTTGAGGAGGATATTAATAACACAAAACCTACAAACTAGTCAAGAACCTATATCAGAGCGGTGATGGCGCAGGGGACATAGTTTTCTCCCATCAATGAGGTGAACAGGGCACGAATCCTGTCAATGGCAGGCCGATATGAATTCCTAACCCGGCTCGCATCGACCCTAGAGCTGGCTATTCTCCCTCCAATGAGGTGAACAGGGCCCGAATCCTGTCAATGGCTGGGCGATATGAATTCCGCACCCGGCTCGCATCCACCCTAGAGATGGCTTCATTAATAAATTATTGTATTACAAATTAAAATGCTTAAAAAATCTTGAGGAGGATATTAATAACACAAAACCTATAAACTAGACAAGAACCTATATCAGAGCTGTGATGGCGCAGGGGACAGAGTTTTCTCCCACCAATGAGGTGAAAAGGGCCCGAATCCTGACAATGGCTGGGCGATACTAATTCCGCACCCGGCTCGCATCGAACCTAGAGCTGGCTTCATTAATAAATTATTGTATTACAAATTAAAATGCTTAAAAAATCTAGAGGAGGATATTAACAACACAAAACATATAAACTAGACAAGAACCTACATCAGAGCTGTGATGGCGGAGGGGACAGAGTTTTCTCCCTCCAATGAGGTGAACAGTGTCCGAATCCTGTCAATGGCTTGGCGATATGAATTCCGCACTCGGCTCGCATCGACACTAGAGCTTGTTTCATTAATAAATTATTGTATTACAAATTAAAATGCTTAAAAAATTTGAGGAGGACATTAATAACACAAAACCTACAAACTAGACAAGAACCTATATCAGAGTTGTGATGGCGCAGGAGACATAGTTTTCTTCCATCAATGAGGTGAACAGGGCACGAATCCTGTCAATGGCAGGCCGATATGAATTCCTAACCCGGCTCGCATCGACCCTAGAGCTGGCTCTTCTCCCACCAATGAGGTGAACAGGGACCGAATCCTGTCAATGGCTGGGCGATATGAATTCCGCACCCGGCTCGCATCCACCCTAGAGATGGCTTCATTAATAAATTATTGTATTACAAATTAAAATGCTTAAAAAATCTTGAGGAGTATATTAATAACACAAAACCTATAAACTAGACAAGAACCTATATCAGAGCTGTGATGGCGCAGGGGACAGAGTTTTCACCCAACAATGAGGCGAACAGGGCCCGAATCCTGTCAATGGCTGGGCGATATGAATTCCGCACCCGGCTCGCATCCACCCGAGAAATGGCTTCATTAATAAATTATTGTATTACAAATTAAAATGCTTAAAAAATCTTGAGGAGGATATTAATAACACAAAACCTATAAACTAGACAAGAACCTATATCAGAGCTGTGATGGCGAAGGGGACGGAGTTTTCTCCCACCAATGAGGTGAACAGGACCCGAATCCTGTCAATGGCTGGGCGATATGAATTCAGCACCCGGCTCGCATCGACCCTAGAGCTGGCTTCATTAATAAATTATTGTATTACAAATTAAAATGCTTAAAAAATCTTGGAGGATATTAATAACACAAAACCTATAAACTAGAGAAGAACCTATATCAGAGCTGTGATGGCGCAGGGGACGGAGTTTTCTCCCACCAATCAGGTGAACAGGACCCGAATCCTGTCAATGGCTTGGCGATATGAATTCCGCACCCGGCTCGCATCGACGCTAGAGCTTGTTTCATTAATAAATTATTGTATTACAAATTAAAATGCTTAAAAAATTTGAGGAGGACATTAATAACACAAAACCTACAAACTAGACAAGAACCTATATCAGAGCTGTGATGGCGCAGGAGACATAGTTTTCTCCCATCAATGAGGTGAACAGGGCATGAATCCTGTCAATAGCAGGCCGATATGAATTCCTAACCCGGCTCGCATCGACCCTAGAGCTGGCTCTTCTCCCACCAATGAGGTGAACAGGACCCGAATCCTGTCAATGGCTGGGCGATATGAATTCAGCACCCGGCTCGCATCGACCCTAGAGCTGGCTTCATTAATAAATTATTGTATTACAAATTAAAATGCTTAAAAAATCTTGGAGGATATTAATAACACAAAACCTATAAACTAGACAAGAACCTATATCAGAGCTGTGATGGCGCAGGGGACAGAGTTTTCTCCCACCAATGAGGTGAAAAGGGCCCGAATCCTGTCAATGGCAGGCCGATAAGAACTCCTAACCCGGCTCGCATCGACCCTAGAGCTGGCTCTTCTCCCTCCAATGAGGTGAACATCCCTCCAATGAGGTGAACAGGGCCCGAATCCTGTCAATGGCTGGGCGATATGAATTCCGTACCCGGCTCGCATCCAAACGAGAAATGGCTTCATTAATAAATTATTGTATTACAAATTAAAATGCTTAAAAAATCTTGAGGAGGATATTAATAACACAAAACCAAAAACTAAACAAGAACCTATATCAGAGCTGTGATGGCGCAGGGGACAGAGTCTTCTCCCACCAATGAGGTGAACAGGGCCCGAATCCTGTCAATGGCTGGGCGATATGAATTCCGCAATCGGCTCGCATCGACTCTATAGCTGGCTACATTAATAAATTATTGTATTACAAATTAAAATGCTTAAAAAATCTAGAGGAGGATATTAACAACACAAATCCTATAAACTAGACAAGAACCTATATCAGAGCTGTGATGGCGCAGGGGACAGAGTTTTCTCCCACCAATGAGGTGAAAAGGGCCCGAATCCTGTCAATGGCAGGCCGATAAGAACTCCTAACCCGGCTCGCATCGACCCTAGAGCTGGCTCTTCTCCCTCCAATGAGGTGAACATCCCTCCAATGAGGTGAACAGGGCCCGAATCCTGTCAATGGCTGGGCGATATGAATTCCGTACCCGGCTCGCATCCAAACGAGAAATGGCTTCATTAATAAATTATTGTATTACAAATTAAAATGCTTAAAAAATCTTGAGGAGGATATTAATAACACAAAACCAAAAACTAAACAAGAACCTATATCAGAGCTGTGATGGCGCAGGGGACAGAGTCTTCTCCCACCAATGAAGTGAACACGGCCCGAATCCTGTCAATGGCTGGGAGATATGAATTCCGTACCCGGCTCGCATCCACCCTAGAGATGGCTTTTCTCCCACCAATGAGGTGAACAAGGCCCGAATCCTGTCAATGGCAGGGCGATATGAATTCCGCACCCGGCTGGCATCGAACCTAGAGCTGGCTTCATTAATAAATTATTGTATTACAAATTTAAAAGCTTAAAAAATCTAGAGGAGGATATTAACAACACAAAACATATAAACTAGACAAGAACCTACATCAGAGCTGTGATGGCGGAGGGGACAGAGTTTTCTCCCACTAATGAGGTGAACAATGTCCGAATCCTGTCAATGGCTTGGCGATATGAATTCCGCACCCGGCTCGCATCGACACTAGAGCTTGTTTCATTAATAAATTATTGTATTACAAATTAAAATGCTTAAAATATTTGAGGAGGACATTAATAACACAAAACCTACAAACTAGACAAGAACCTATATCAGAGCTGAGATGGCGCAGGAGACATAGTTTTCTCCCATCAATGAGGTGAACAGGGCACGAATCCTGTCAATGGCAGGCCGATATGAATTCCTAACCCGGCTCGCATCGACCCTAGAGCTGGCTCTTCTCCCACCAATGAGGTGAACAGGGCCCGAATCCTGTCAATGGCTGGGCGATATGAATTCCGCACCCGGCTCGCATCCACCCTAGAGATGGCTTCATTAATAAATTATTGTATTACAAATTAAAAAGCTTAAAAAATCTTGAGGAGTATATTAATAACACAAAACCTATAAACTAGACAAGAACCTATATCAGAGCTGTGATGGCGCAGGGAACAGAGTTTTCTCCCACCAATGAGGTGAACAGGACCCGAATCCTGTCAATAACTGGGCGATATGAATTCAGCACCCGGCTCGCATCGACCCTAGAGCTGGCTTCATTAATAAATTATTGTATTACAAATTAAAATGCTTAAAAAATCTTGGAGGATATTAATATTACAAAACCTAAAAACTAGACAAGAACCTATATCAGAGCTGTGATGGCGCAGGGGACAGAGTTTTCTCCCACCAATGAGGTGAAAAGGGCCCGAATCCTGACAATGGCTGGGCGATATGAATTCCGCACCCGGCTCGCATCGAACCTAGAGCTGGCTTCATTAATAAATTATTGTATTACAAATTAAAATGCTTAAAAAATCTAGAGGAGGATATTAACAACACAAAACATATAAACTAGACAAGAACCTATATCAGAGCTGTGATGGCGCAGGGGACAGAGTTTTCACCCAACAATGAGGCGAACAGGGCCCGAATCCTGTCAATAGCTGGGCGATATGAATTCCGCACCCGGCTCGCATCCACCCGAGAAATGGCTTCATTAATAAATTATTGTATTACAAATTAAAATGCTTAAAAAATCTTGAGGAGGATATTAATAACACAAAACCTATAAACAAGACAAGAACCTATATCAGAGCTGTGATGGCGCTGGGGACCACTAATGAGGTGAGAAGGGCCCGAATCCTGTCAATGGGTGGGCGATATGAATTACGCACCCGGCTCGCATCGACCCTAGATCTGGCTCTTCTCCCACCAATGAAGTGAACAGGGCCCGAATCCTCTCAATGGCTGGGCGATATGAATTCCGCACCCGGCTCGCATCCACCCTAGAGATGGTTTTTCTCCCACCAATGAGGTGAACAGGGCCCGAATATTGTCAATGGCTGAACGATATGAATTCCGCACCCGGCTCGCATCGATCCTAGAGATGGCTTCATTAATAAATTATTTTATTACAAATTATAATGCTTAAAAAATCTTGAGGAGGATATTAATAACACAAAACCTATAAACTAGACAAGAACCTATATCAGAGCTGTGATGGCGCAGGGGACAGAGTTTTCTCCCACCAATGAGGTGAAAAGGGCCCGAATCCTGTCAATGGCTGGGCGATATGAATTCCGCACCCGGCTCGCATCGAACCTAGAGCTGGCTTCATTAATAAATTATTGTATTACAAATTTAAAAGCTTAAAAAATCTAGAGGAGGATATTAACAACACAAAACATATAAACTAGACAAGAACCTACATCAGAGCTGTGATGGCGGAGGGGACAGAGTTTTCTCCCACTAATGAGGTGAACAGTGTCCGAATCCTGTCAATGGCTTGGCGATATGAATTCCGCACCCGGCTCGCATCGACACTAGAGCTTGTTTCATTAATAAATTATTGTATTACAAATTAAAATGCTTAAAATATTTGAGGAGGACATTAATAACACAAAACCTACAAACTAGACAAGAACCTATATCAGAGCTGTGATGGCGCAGGAGACATAGTTTTCTCCCATCAATGAGGTGAACAGGGCACGAATCCTGTCAATGGCAGGCCGATATGAATTCCTAACCCGGCTCGCATCGACCCTAGAGCTGGCTCTTCTCCCACCAATGAGGTGAACAGGGCCCGAATCCTGTCAATGGCTGGGCGATATGAATTCCGCACCCAGCTCGCATCCACCCTAGAGATGGCTTCATTAATAAATTATTGTATTACAAATTAAAAAGCTTAAAAAATCTTGAGGAGTATATTCATAACACAAAACCTATAAACTAGACAAGAACCTATATCAGAGCTGTGATGGCGCAGGGAACAGAGTTTTCTCCCACCAATGAGGTGAACAGGACCCGAATCCTGTCAATAACTGGGCGATATGAATTCAGCACCCGGCTCGCATCGACCCTAGAGCTGGCTTCATTAATAAATTATTGTATTACAAATTAAAATGCTTAAAAAATCTTGGAGGATATTAATATTACAAAACCTAAAAACTAGACAAGAATCTATATCAGAGCTGTGATGGCGCAGGGGACAGAGTTTTCACCCAACAATGAGGCGAACAGGGCCCGAATCCTGTCAATAGCTGGGCGATATGAATTCCGCACCCGGCTCGCATCCACCCGAGAAATGGCTTCATTAATAAATTATTGTATTACAAATTAAAATGCTTAAAAAATCTTGGAGGATATTAATAACACAAAACCTATAAACAAGACAAGAACCTATATCAGAGCTGTGATGGCGCTGGGGACCACTAATGAGGTGAGAAGGGCCCGAATCCTGTCAATGGGTGGGCGATATGAATTACGCACCCGGCTCGCATCGACCCTAGATCTGGCTCTTCTCCCACCAATGAAGTGAACAGGGCCCGAATCCTCTCAATGGCTGGGCGATATGAATTCCGCACCCGGCTCGCATCCACCCTAGAGATGATTTTTCTCCCACCAATGAGGTGAACAGGGCCCGAATCCTGTCAATGGCAGGGCGATATAAATTCCGCACCCGGCTCGCATCGATCCTAGAGATGGCTTCATTAATAAATTATTTTATTACAAATTATAATGATTAAAAAATCTTGAGGAGGATATTAATAACACAAAACCTATTAACTAGACAAGAACCTATATCAGAGCTGTGATGGCGCAGGGGACAGAGTTTTCTCCCACCAATGAGGTGAACAGGGCCCGAATCCTTTCAATGGCTGGGCGATATGAATTCCGCACCCGGCTCGAATCGACCCTAGAGCTGGCTTCATTAATAAATTATTGTATTACAAATTAAAATGCTTAAAAAATCTTGAAGAGGATATTAATAACACAAAATCTTTAAACTAGACATGAATCTATATCAGAGCTGTGATGGCGCTGGGGACCACTAATGAGGTGAGAAGGGCCCGAATCCTGTCAATGGCTGAGCGATATGAATTACGCATCCGGCTCGCATCGACCCTAGAGATGGCTTCATTAATAAATTATTTCATTACAAATTAAAATGCTTAAAAAATCTTGAGCAGGATATTAATAACACAAAACCTATAAACTACACAAGAACCTATATCAGAGCTGTGATGGCGCAGGGGACAGAGTTTTCTCCCACCAATGAGGAGAACAGGGCCCGAATCCTGTCAATGGCTGGGAGATATGAAATCCGCACCCGGCTCGCATCGACCCTAGAGCTGGCATCATTAATAAATTATTGTATTACAAATTAAAATGCTTAAAAAATCTAGAGGAGGATATTAACAACACAAAACATATAAGCTAGACAAGAACCTATATCAGAGCTGTGATGGCGGAGGGGACAGAGTTTTCTCCCACCAATGAGATGAACAGGGCCTTAATCCTGTCAAAGGCTGGTCGATATGAATTCCGCTACCGGCTCGCATCGACCCTAGAGCTGGCTTCATTAATAAATTATTGTATTACAAATTAAAATGCTTAAAAAATCTTGAAGAGGATATTAATAACACAAAATCTTTAAACTAGACAAGAACCTATATCAGAGCTGTGATGGCGCAGGGGACCACTAATGAGGTGATAAGGGCCCGCATCCTGTCAATGGCTGGGCGATATGAATTACGCACCCGGCTCGCATCGAACCTTAGAGCTGGCTCTTCTCCCACCAATGAAGTGAACAGGGCCCGAATCCAATCAATGGCAGGGCGATATGAATTCCGCACCCGGCTCGCATCCACCCTAGAGATGGCTTTTCTCCCACCAATGAGGTGAACAGGGCCCGAATCCTGTCAATGGCAGGGCTATATGAATTTCGCACCCGGCTCGCATCAACCCTAGAGGTAGATTCATTAATAAATTATTTTATTACAAATTAAAATGCTTAAAAACTCTTGAGGAGGATATTAATAACACAAAACCTATAAACTACACAAGAACCTATATCAGAGCTGTGATGGCGCAGGGGACAGAGTTTTCTCCCACCAATGAGATGAACAGGGCCTCTATCCTGTCAATGGATGGTCGATATGAATTCCGCACCCGGCTCGCATCGACCCTAGAGCTGGCTTCATTAATAAATTATTGTATTGCAAATTAAAATGATTAAAAAATCTTGAAGAGGATATTAATAACACAAAACCTATAAACTAGACAAGAACTTATATCAGAGCTGTGATGGCGCAGGGGACAGAGTTTTCTCCCATCAATGAGGTGAACAGGGCCCGAATCCTGTCAATGGCTGAGCGATATGAATTCCGCACCCAGCTCGCATCCACCCTAGAGATGGCTTCATTAATAAATTATTGTATTACAAATTAAAATGCTTAAAAAATCTTGGAGGATATTAACAACACAAAACCTAGAAACTAGACAAGAACATATATCAGAGCTGTGATGGCGCAGAGGACAGAGTTTTCTCCCACCAATGAGATGAACAGGGCCCGAATCCTGTCAATGGCTCGCATCGACCCTAGAGCTGGCTCTTCTCCCGCCTATGAGGTGAATAGGGCCCGAATAATGTCAATGGCTGGGTGATATGAATTCCGCACCCGGCTCGCATCCACCCTAGAGATGGCTTCAATAATAAATTATTTATTACAAATTAAAATGCTTAAAAAATCTTGAGGAGGATATTAATAACACAAAACCTATAAACTAGACAAGAACCTATATCAGAGCTGTGATGGCGCAGGGCACAGAGTTTTCTCCCATCAATGAGGTGAACAGGGCCCGAATCCTGTCAATGGCTGAGCGATATGAATACCGCATCCGGCTCGCATCCACCCTAGAGATGGCTTCATTAATAAATTATTGTATTACAAATTAAAATGCTTAAAAAATCTAGAGGAGGATATTAACAACACAAAACCTATAAACTAGACAAGAACCTATATCAGGGCTGTGATGGCGCAGGGGACAGAGTTTTCTCACTCCAATGAGGTGAACAGGGCCCGAATCCTGTCAATGGCTGGGCGAGATGAATTCCGCTCCCGGCTCGCATCGACCCTCGAGATGGCTTCATTAATAAATTATCGTATAACAAACTAAAATGCTTACAAAATCTTGAGGAGGATATTAATAACACAAAACCTACAAACTAGACAAGAACCTATATCAGAGCTGTGATGGCGCAGGGGACAGAGTTTTCTCCCACCAATGAGATGAACAGGGCCCGAATCCTGTCAATGGCTCGCATCGACCCTAGAGCTGGCTCTTCTCCCACCAATGTGGTGAACAGGGCCCGAATAATGTCAATGGCTGGGCGATATGAATTCCGCACCCGGCTCGCATCCACCCTAGAGATGGCTTTTCTCCCACCAATGAGGTGAACAGGGCCCGAATCCTGTCAATGGCAGTACGATATGAATTCCGCACCCGGCTCGCATCGACCCTAGAGATGGCTTCATTAATAAATTATTTTATTACAAATTATAATGTTTAAAAAATCTTGAGGAGGATATTAATAACACAAAACCTATAAACTAGACAAGAACCTATATCAGAGCTGTGATGGCGCAGGGAACAGAGTTTTCTCCCACCAATGAGGTGAACAAGACCCAAATCCTGTCAATAACTGGGCGATATGAATTCAGCACCCGGCTCGCATTGACCCTAGAGCTGGCTTCATTAATAAATTATTGTATTACAAACTAAAATGCTTAAAAAATCTTGGAGGATATTAATAACACAAAACCTATAAACTAGACAAGAACCTATATCAGAGCTGTGATGGCACAGGGGACAGAGTTTTCTCCCACCAATGAGGTGAACAGTGTCCGAATCCTGTCAATGGCTGGGCGATATGAATTCCGCACCCGGCTCGCATCGACACTAGAGCTGGTTTCATTAATAAATTATTGTATTACAAATTAAAATGCTTAAAAAATTTGAGGAGGACATTAATAACACAAAACCTACAAACTAGACAAGAACCTATATCAGAGTTGTGATGGCGCAGGAGACATAGTTTTCTTCCATCAATGAGGTGAACAGGGCACGAATCCTGTCAATGGCAGGCCGATATGAATTCCTAACCCGGCTCGCATCGACCCTAGAGCTGGCTCTTCTCCCACCAATGAGGTGAACAGGGACCGAATCCTGTCAATGGCTGGGCGATATGAATTCCGCACCCGGCTCGCATCCACCCTAGAGATGGCTTCATTAATAAATTATTGTATTACAAATTAAAATGCTTAAAAAATCTTGAGGAGTATATTAATAACACAAAACCTATAAACTAGACAAGAACCTATATCAGAGCTGTGATGGCGCAGGGGACAGAGTTTTCACCCAACAATGAGGCGAACAGGGCCCGAATCCTGTCAATGGCTGGGCGATATGAATTCCGCACCCGGCTCGCATCCACCCGAGAAATGGCTTCATTAATAAATTATTGTATTACAAATTAAAATGCTTAAAAAATCTTGAGGAGGATATTAATAACACAAAACCTATAAACTAGACAAGAACCTATATCAGAGCTGTGATGGCGAAGGGGACGGAGTTTTCTCCCACCAATGAGGTGAACAGGACCCGAATCCTGTCAATGGCTGGGCGATATGAATTCAGCACCCGGCTCGCATCGACCCTAGAGCTGGCTTCATTAATAAATTATTGTATTACAAATTAAAATGCTTAAAAAATCTTGGAGGATATTAATAACACAAAACCTATAAACTAGAGAAGAACCTATATCAGAGCTGTGATGGCGCAGGGGACGGAGTTTTCTCCCACCAATGAGGTGAACAGTGTCCGAATCCTGTCAATGGCTTGGCGATATGAATTCCGCACCCGGCTCGCATCGACACTAGAGCTTGTTTCATTAATAAATTATTGTATTACAAATTAAAATGCTTAAAAAATTTGAGGAGGACATTAATAACACAAAACCTACAAACTAGACAAGAACCTATATCAGAGCTGTGATGGCGCAGGAGACATAGTTTTCTCCCATCAATGAGGTGAACAGGGCATGAATCCTGTCAATGGCAGGCCGATATGAATTCCTAACCCGGCTCGCATCGACCCTAGAGCTGGCTCTTCTCCCACCAATGAGGTGAACAGGACCCGAATCCTGTCAATGGCTGGGCGATATGAATTCAGCACCCGGCTCGCATCGACCCTAGAGCTGGCTTCATTAATAAATTATTGTATTACAAATTAAAATGCTTAAAAAATCTTGAGGAGGATATTAATAACACAAAACCTATAAACTAGACAAGAACCTATATCAGAGCTGTGATGGCGCTGGGGACCACTAATGAGGTGAGAAGGGCCCGAATCCTGTCAATGGGTGGGCGATATGAATTACGCACCCGGCTCGCATCGACCCTAGATCTGGCTCTTCTCCCACCAATGAAGTGAACAGGGCCCGAATTCTCTCAATGGCTGGGAGATATGAATTCCGCACCCGGCTCGCATCCACCCTAGAGATGGTTTTTCTCCCACCAATGAGGTGAACAGGGCCCGAATCCTGTCAATGGCAGGGCGATATAAATTCCGCACCCGGCTCGCATCGACCCTAGAGATGGCTTCATTAATAAATTATTTTATTACAAATTATAATGATTAAAAAATCTTGAGGAGGATATTAATAACACAAAACCTATAAACTAGACAAGAACCTATATCAGAGCTGTGATGGCGCAGGGGACAGAGTTTTCTCCCACCAATGAGGTGAACAGGGCCCGAATCCTTTCAATGGCTGGGCGATATGAATTCCGCACCCGGCTCGCATCGACCCTATAGCTGGCTTCATTAATAAATTATAGAATTACAAATTAGAATACTTAAAAAATCTAGAGGAGGATATTAACAACACAAAACCTATAAACTAGACAAGAACCTATATCAGAGCTGTGATGGAGCAGGGGACAGAGTTTTCTCCCACCAATGAGATGAACAGGGCCTTAATCCTGTCAATGGCTGGTCGATATGAATTCCGCACCCGGCTCGCATCGACCCTAGAGCTGGCTTCATTAATAAATTATTGTATTACAAATTAAAATGCTTAAAAAATCTTGAAGAGGATATTAATAACACAAAATCTATAAACTAGACATGAATCTATATCAGAGCTGTGATGGCGCTGGGGACCACTAATGAGGTGAGAAGGGCCCGAATCCTGTCAATGGCTGAGCGATATGAATTACGCAACCGGCTCGCATCGACCCTAGAGATGGCTTCATTAATAAATTATTTCATTACAAATTAAAATGCTTAAAAAATCTTGAGGAGGATATTAATAACACAAAACCTATAAACTACACAAGAACCTATATCAGAGCTGTGATGGCGCAGGGGACAGAGTTTTCTCCCACCAATGAGGAGAACAGGGCCCGAATCCTGTCAATGGCTGGGAGATATGAAATCCGCACCCGGCTCGCATCGACCCTAGAGCTGGCATCATTAATAAATTATTGTATTACAAATTAAAATGCTTAAAAAATCTAGAGGAGGATATTAACAACACAAAACATATAAGCTAGACAAGAACCTATATCAGAGCTGTGATGGCGGAGGGGACAGAGTTTTCTCCCACCAATGAGATGAACAGGGCCTTAATCCTGTCAAAGGCTGGTCGATATGAATTCCGCTACCGGCTCGCATCGACCCTAGAGCTGGCTTCATTAATAAATTATTGTATTACAAATTAAAATGCTTAAAAAATCTTGAAGAGGATATTAATAACACAAAATCTATAAACTAGACAAGAACCTATATCAGAGCTGTGATGGCGCAGGGGACCACTAATGAGGTGATAAGGGCCCGCATCCTGTCAATGGCTGGGCGATATGAATTACGCACCCGGCTCGCATCGAACCCTAGAGCTGGCTCTTCTCCCACCAATGAAGTGAACAGGGCCCGAATCCAATCAATGGCAGGGCGATATGAATTCCGCACCCGGCTCGCATCCACCCTAGAGATGGCTTTTCTCCCACCAATGAGGTGAACAGGGCCCGAATCCTGTCAATGGCAGGGCTATATGAATTTCGCACCCGGCTCGCATCAACCCTAGAGGTAGCTTCATTAATAAATTATTTTATTACAAATTAAAATGCTTAAAAACTCTTGAGGAGGATATTAATAACACAAAACCTATAAACTACACAAGAACCTATATCAGAGCTGTGATGGCGCAGGGGACAGAGTTTTCTCCCACCAATGAGATGAACAGGGCCTCTATCCTGTCAATGGATGGTCGATATGAATTCCGCACCCGGCTCGCATCGACCCTAGAGCTGGCTTCATTAATAAATTATTGTATTGCAAATTAAAATGATTAAAAAATCTTGAAGAGGATATTAATAACACAAAACCTATAAACTAGACAAGAACTTATATCAGAGCTGTGATGGCGCAGGGGACAGAGTTTTCTCCCATCATAGAGGTGAACAGGGCCCGAATCCTGTCAATGGCTGAGCGATATGAATTCCGCACCCGGCTCGCATCCACCCTAGAGATGGCTTCATTAATAAATTATTGTATTACAAATTAAAATGCTTAAAAAATCTTGGAGGATATTAACAACACAAAACCTAGAAACTAGACAAGAACATATATCAGATCTGTGATGGCGCAGAGGACAGAGTTTTCTCCCACCAATGAGATGAACAGGGCCCGAATCCTGTCAATGGCTCGCATCGACCCTAGAGCTGGCTCTTCTCCCGCCTATGAGGTGAATAGGGCCCGAATAATGTCAATGGCTGGGTGATATGAATTCCGCTCCCGGCTCGCATCCACCCTAGAGATGGCTTCAATAATAAATTATTTATTACAAATTAAAATGCTTAAAAAATCTTGAGGAGGATATTAATAACACAAAACCTATAAACTAGACAAGAACCTATATCAGAGCTGTGATGGCGCAGGGGACAGAGTTTTCTCCCATCAATGAGGTGAACAGGGCCCGAATCCTGTCAATGGCTGAGCGATATGAATACCGCATCCGGCTCGCATCCACCCTAGAGATGGCTTCATTAATAAATTATTGTATTACAAATTAAAATGCTTAAAAAATCTAGAGGAGGATATTAACAACACAAAACCTATAAACTAGACAAGAACCTATATCAGGGCTGTGATGGCGCAGGGGACAGAGTTTTCTCCCTCCAATGAGGTGAACAGGGCCCGAATCCTGTCAATGGCTGGGCGAGATGAATTCCGCTCCCGGCTCGCATCGACCCTCGAGATGGCTTCATTAATAAATTATCGTATAACAAATTAAAATGCTTACAAAATCTTGAGGAGGATATTAATAACACAAAACCTACAAACTAGACAAGAACCTATATCAGAGCTGTGATGGCGCAGGGGACAGAGTTTTCTCCCACCAATGAGATGAACAGGGCCCGAATCCTGTCAATGGCTCGCATCGACCCTAGAGCTGGCTCTTCTCCCACCAATGAGGTGAACAGGGCCCGAATAATGTCAATGGCTGGGCGATATGAATTCGCACCCGGCTCACATCGACCCTAGAGCTGGCTTCATTAATAAATTATCGTATTACAAATTAAAATGCTTAAAAAATCTAGAGGAGGATATTAACAACACAAAACCTATAAACTAGGCAAAAACCTATATCCGAGCTGTGATGGCGCAGGGGACCACTAATGAGGTGAAAAGCCCCGAATCCTATCAATGGCTGGGCGATACGAAAATCGCACCCGGCTCGCATCAACCCTAGATATGGCTCTTCTCCCACCAATGACGTGAACAGGGCCCGAATCCTGTCAATGGCTGGGCGATATGAATTCCGCACCCGGCTCGCATCCACCCTAGAGATGGCTTTTCTCCCACCAATGAGGTGAACAGGGCCCGAATCCTGTCAATGGCAGTATGATATGAATTCCGCACCCGGCTCGCATCGACCCTAGAGATGGCTTCATTAATAAATTATTTTATTACAAATTATAATGCTTAAAAAATCTTGAGGAGGATATTAATAACACAAAACCTATAAACTAGACAAGAACCTATATCAGAGCTGTGATGGCGCAGGGGACAGAGCTGTCGCCAACCAATGAGGTAAACGGGGTACGAATCTCGTCAATGGCTGGTCGATACGAATTCCGCACCCGGCTCGCATCGACCCAAGAGCTGACTTTCGTTAATAAATTATTGTATTACAAATTTAAATGTTTAAAAAATCTTGAGGAGGATATTACCACAAAACCTATAAACTAGACAAGAACCTATATCAGAGCTGTGATGGCGCAGGGGACAGAGCTGTCGCCAACCAATGAGGTAAACGGGGTACGAATCTCGTCAATGGCTGGTCGATACGAATTCCGCACCCGGCTCGCATCGACCCAAGAGCTGACTTTCGTTAATAAATTATTGTATTACAAATTTAAATGTTTAAAAAATCTTGAGGAGGATATTACCACAAAACCTATAAACTAGACAAGAACCTATATCAGAGCTGTTATGGCGCAGTTGACAGAGTTTTCTCCCATCAATGAGGTGAACAGAGCCCGAATCCTGTCAATGGCAGGCCTATATGAATTCCGAACCCTGCTCGAATCGACCCTAGAGCTAGCTTCATTAATAAGTTATTGTATTACAAATTAAAATGCTTAAAAAATCTAGAGGAGGATATTAATAACACAAAACCTATAAACTAGACAAGAACCTATATCAGAGCTGTGATGGCGCAGGGGACAGAGCTGTCGCCAACCAATGAGGTAAACGGGGTACGAATCTCGTCAATGGCTGGTCGATACGAATTCCGCACCCGGCTCGCATCGACCCAAGAGCTGACTTTCGTTAATAAATTATTGTATTACAAATTTAAATGTTTAAAAAATCTTGAGGAGGATATTACCACAAAACCTATAAACTAGACAAGAACCTATATCAGAGCTGTGATGGCGCAGGGGACAGAGTTTTCTCCCACCAATGAGGCGAACAGGGCCCGAATCCTGTCAATGGCTGGGCGATATGAATTCCGCACCCGGCTCGCATCCGCCCGACAAATGGCTTCATTAATAAATTCTTGTATTACAAATTAAAATGCTTAAAAAATTTTGAGGAGGATATTAATAACACAAAACCTATAAACTAGACAAGAACCTATATCAGAGCTGTGATGGCGCTGGGGACCACTAATGAGGAGAGAAGGGCCCGAATCCTCTCAATGGCTGGGCGATATGAATTCCGCACCCGGCTCGCATCCACCCTAGAGATGGCTTTTCTCCCACCAATGAGGAGAACAGGGCCAGAATCCTGTCAATGGCAGGGCGATAAAAATTCCGCACCCAGCTCGCATCGACCCTAGAGATGGCTTCATTAATAAATTAATTTATTACAAATCAAAATGCTTAAAAAGTCTTGAGGAGGATATTAATAACACAAAACATAGAAACTAGACAAGAACCTATATCAGAGCAGTGATGGCGCAGGGGACAGAGTTTTCTCCCACCAATGAGGTGAACAGGGCCCGAATCCTTTCAATGGCTGGGCGATATGAATTCCGCACCCGGCTCGCATCGACCCTAGAGCTGGCTTCATTAATAAATTATTGAATTACAAATTAGAATACTTAAAAAATCTAGAGGAGGATATTAACAACACAAAACCTATAAACTAGACAAGAACCTATATCAGAGCTGTGATGGCGCAGGGGACAGAGTTTTCTCCCGCCAATGAGATGAACAGGGCCTTAATCCTGTCAATGGCTGGTCGATATGAATTCCGCACCCGGCTCGCATCGACCCTAGAGCTGGCTTCATTAATAAATTATTGTATTACAAATTAAAATGCTTAAAAAATCTTGAGGAGGATATTAATAACACAAAACCTATAAACTAGACAAGAACCTTATCAGAGCTGTGATGGCGCAGGGGACGGAGTTTTCTCCCACCAATGAGGTGAACAGGACCCAAATCCTGTCAATGGCTGGGCGATATGAATTCAGCACCCGGCTCGCATCGACCCTAGAGCTGGTTTCATTAATAAATTATTGTATTACAAATTAAAATGCTTAAAAAATCTTGGAGGATATTAATAACACAAAACCTATAAACTAGACAAGAACCTATATCAGAGCTGTGATGGCGCAGGGGACAGAGTTTTCTCCCACCAATGAGGTGAAAAGGGCCCGAATCCTGTCAATGGCTGGTCGATATGAATTCCGCACCCGGCTCGCATCGACCCTAGAGCTGGCTTCATTAATAAATTATTGTATTACAAATTAAAATGCTTAAAAAATCTAGAGGAGGATATTAACAACACAAAACACATAAACTAGACAAGAACCTATATCAGAGCTGTGATGGCGGAGGGGACAGAGTTTTCTCCCACCAATGAGGTGAACAGGGTCCGAATTCTGTCAATGGCTGGGCGATATGAATTCCGCACCCGGCTCGCATCGACACTAGAGCTGGTTTCATTAATAAATTATTGTATTACAAATTAAAATGCTTAAAAAATCTTGAAGAGGATATTAATAACACAAAATCTATAAACTAGACATGAATCTATATCAGAGCTGTGATGGCGCAGGGGACAAAGTTTTCTCCCATCAATGAGGTGAACAGGGCCCGAATAATGTCAATGGCTGAGCGATATGAATTCCGCACCCGGCTCGCATCCACCCTAGAGATGGCTTCATTAATAAATTATTGTATTACAAATTAAAATGCTTAAAAATCTTGAGGAGGATATTAATAACACAAAACCTATAAACTAGACAAGAACCTATATCAGAGCTGTGATGGCGCAGGGGACAGAGTTTTCTCCCACCAATGAGGAGAACAGGGCCCGAATCCTGTCAATGGCTGGGAGATATGAAATCCGCACCCGGCTCGCATCGACCCTAGAGCTGGCATCATTAATAAATTATTGTATTACAAATTAAAATGCTTAAAAAATCTAGAGGAGGATATTAACAACACAAAACATATAAGCTAGACAAGAACCTATATCAGAGCTGTGATGGCGGAGGGGACAGAGTTTTCTCCCACCAATGAGGAGAACAGGGCCCGAATCCTGTCAATGGCTGGGAGATATGAAATCCGCACCCGGCTAGCATCGACCCTAGAGCTGGCATCATTAATAAATTATTGTATTACAAATTAAAATGCTTAAAAAATCTAGAGGAGGATATTAACAACACAAAACATATAAGCTAGACAAGAACCTATATCAGAGCTGTGATGGCGCAGGGGACAAAGTTTTCTCCCATCAATGAGGTGAACAGGGCCCGAATAATGTCAATGGCTGAGCGATATGAATTCCGCACCCGGCTCGCATCCACCCTAGAGATGGCTTCATTAATAAATTATTGTATTACAAATTAAAATGCTTAAAAATCTTGAGGAGGATATTAATAACACAAAACCTATAAACTAGACAAGAACCTATATCAGAGCTGTGATGGCGCAGGGGACAGAGTTTTCTCCCACCAATGAGGAGAACAGGGCCCGAATCCTGTCAATGGCTGGGAGATATGAAATCCGCACCCGGCTCGCATCGACCCTAGAGCTGGCTTCATTAATAAATTATTGTATTACAAATTAAAATGCTTAAAAAATCTTGAAGAGGATATTAATAACACAAAATCTATAAACTAGACAAGAACCTATATCAGAGCTGTGATGGCGCAGGGGACCACTAATGAGGTGATAAGGGCCCGCATCCTGTCAATGGCTGGGCGATATGAATTACGCACCCGGCTCGCATCGAACCTTAGAGCTGGCTCTTCTCCCACCAATGAAGTGAACAGGGCCCGAATCCAATCAATGGCAGGGCGGGGGCCGGGATAGCCTGGTCGGTAGGGCGCTGGGCCCATATCCGAGAGGTCGTGGGTTCGATCCTCGCCGACCGAAGACTCCCCGTGTAGTAAATGGTGACTGATGCACGTTAAATCTGTCGAGTCTCAAAGTCCTCCATGTTCCCACAACAAATCAATACCTCTGGGGGTACTGATCCAGGAGTTTCCTTGTCTTCCGGATTGGTTCAAAATTACAAGGCTACGGAGTTGAACGTAAGTAGTCGTAAACCCATGAAATTGGGTCGGCTGTTCAACGACGGTTATAAAATAAAATAAAATGGCAGGGCGATATGAATTCCGCACCCGGCTCGCATCCACCCTAGAGATGGCTTTTCTCCCACCAATGAGGTGAACAGGGCCCGAATCCTGTCAATGGCAGGGCTATATGAATTTCGCACCCGGCTCGCATCAACCCTAGAGGTAGATTCATTAATAAATTATTTTATTACAAATTAAAATGCTTAAAAACTCTTGAGGAGGATATTAATAACACAAAACCTATAAACTACACAAGAACCTATATCAGAGCTGTGATGGCGCAGGGGACAGAGTTTTCTCCCACCAATGAGATGAACAGGGCCTCTATCCTGTCAATGGATGGTCGATATGAATTCCGCACCCGGCTCGCATCGACCCTAGAGCTGGCTTCATTAATAAATTATTGTATTGCAAATTAAAATGATTAAAAAATCTTGAAGAGGATATTAATAACACAAAACCTATAAACTAGACAAGAACTTATATCAGAGCTGTGATGGCGCAGGGGACAGAGTTTTCTCCCATCAATGAGGTGAACAGGGCCCGAATCCTGTCAATGGCTGAGCGATATGAATTCCGCACCCAGCTCGCATCCACCCTAGAGATGGCTTCATTAATAAATTATTGTATTACAAATTAAAATGCTTAAAAAATCTTGGAGGATATTAACAACACAAAACCTAGAAACTAGACAAGAACATATATCAGAGCTGTGATGGCGCAGAGGACAGAGTTTTCTCCCACCAATGAGATGAACAGGGCCCGAATCCTGTCAATGGCTCGCATCGACCCTAGAGCTGGCTCTTCTCCCGCCTATGAGGTGAATAGGGCCCGAATAATGTCAATGGCTGGGTGATATGAATTCCGCACCCGGCTCGCATCCACCCTAGAGATGGCTTCAATAATAAATTATTTATTACAAATTAAAATGCTTAAAAAATCTTGAGGAGGATATTAATAACACAAAACCTATAAACTAGACAAGAACCTATATCAGAGCTGTGATGGCGCAGGGCACAGAGTTTTCTCCCATCAATGAGGTGAACAGGGCCCGAATCCTGTCAATGGCTGAGCGATATGAATACCGCATCCGGCTCGCATCCACCCTAGAGATGGCTTCATTAATAAATTATTGTATTACAAATTTAAATGCTTAAAAAATCTAGAGGAGGATATTAACAACACAAAACCTATAAACTAGACAAGAACCTATATCAGGGCTGTGATGGCGCAGGGGACAGAGTTTTCTCACTCCAATGAGGTGAACAGGGCCCGAATCCTGTCAATGGCTGGGCGAGATGAATTCCGCTCCCGGCTCGCATCGACCCTCGAGATGGCTTCATTAATAAATTATCGTATAACAAACTAAAATGCTTACAAAATCTTGAGGAGGATATTAATAACACAAAACCTACAAACTAGACAAGAACCTATATCAGAGCTGTGATGGCGCAGGGGACAGAGTTTTCTCCCACCAATGAGATGAACAGGGCCCGAATCCTGTCAATGGCTCGCATCGACCCTAGAGCTGGCTCTTCTCCCACCAATGTGGTGAACAGGGCCCGAATAATGTCAATGGCTGGGCGATATGAATTCCGCACCCGGCTCGCATCCACCCTAGAGATGGCTTTTCTCCCACCAATGAGGTGAACAGGGCCCGAATCCTGTCAATGGCAGTACGATATGAATTCCGCACCCGGCTCGCATCGACCCTAGAGATGGCTTCATTAATAAATTATTTTATTACAAATTATAATGTTTAAAAAATCTTGAGGAGGATATTAATAACACAAAACCTATAAACTAGACAAGAACCTATATCAGAGCTGTGATGGCGCAGGGAACAGAGTTTTCTCCCACCAATGAGGTGAACAAGACCCAAATCCTGTCAATAACTGGGCGATATGAATTCAGCACCCGGCTCGCATCGACCCTAGAGCTGGCTTCATTAATAAATTATTGTATTACAAACTAAAATGCTTAAAAAATCTTGGAGGATATTAATAACACAAAACCTATAAACTAGACAAGAACCTATATCAGAGCTGTGATGGCACAGGGGACAGAGTTTTCTCCCACCAATGAGGTGAACAGTGTCCGAATCCTGTCAATGGCTGGGCGATATGAATTCCGCACCCGGCTCGCATCGACACTAGAGCTGGTTTCATTAATAAATTATTGTATTACAAATTAAAATGCTTAAAAAATTTGAGGAGGACATTAATAACACAAAACCTACAAACTAGACAAGAACCTATATCAGAGTTGTGATGGCGCAGGAGACATAGTTTTCTTCCATCAATGAGGTGAACAGGGCACGAATCCTGTCAATGGCAGGCCGATATGAATTCCTAACCCGGCTCGCATCGACCCTAGAGCTGGCTCTTCTCCCACCAATGAGGTGAACAGGGACCGAATCCTGTCAATGGCTGGGCGATATGAATTCCGCACCCGGCTCGCATCCACCCTAGAGATGGCTTCATTAATAAATTATTGTATTACAAATTAAAATGCTTAAAAAATCTTGAGGAGTATATTAATAACACAAAACCTATAAACTAGACAAGAACCTATATCAGAGCTGTGATGGCGCAGGGGACAGAGTTTTCACCCAACAATGAGGCGAACAGGGCCCGAATCCTGTCAATGGCTGGGCGATATGAATTCCGCACCCGGCTCGCATCCACCCGAGAAATGGCTTCATTAATAAATTATTGTATTACAAATTAAAATGCTTAAAAAATCTTGAGGAGGATATTAATAACACAAAACCTATAAACTAGACAAGAACCTATATCAGAGCTGTGATGGCGAAGGGGACGGAGTTTTCTCCCACCAATGAGGTGAACAGGACCCGAATCCTGTCAATGGCTGGGCGATATGAATTCAGCACCCGGCTCGCATCGACCCTAGAGCTGGCTTCATTAATAAATTATTGTATTACAAATTAAAATGCTTAAAAAATCTTGGAGGATATTAATAACACAAAACCTATAAACTAGAGAAGAACCTATATCAGAGCTGTGAAGGCGCAGGGGACGGAGTTTTCTCCCACCAATGAGGTGAACAGTGTCCGAATCCTGTCAATGGCTTGGCGATATGAATTCCGCAACCGCCTCGCTTCGACACTAGAGCTTGTTTCATTAATAAATTATTGTATTACAAATTAAAATGCTTAAAAAATTTGAGGAGGACATTAATAACACAAAACCTACAAACTAGACAAGAACCTATATCAGAGCTGTGATGGCGCAGGAGACATAGTTTTCTCCCATCAATGAGGTGAACAGGGCATGAATCCTGTCAATGGCAGGCCGATATGAATTCCTAACCCGGCTCGCATCGACCCTAGAGCTGGCTCTTCTCCCACCAATGAGGTGAACAGGACCCGAATCCTGTCAATGGCTGGGCGATATGAATTCAGCACCCGGCTCGCATCGACCCTAGAGCTGGCTTCATTAATAAATTATTGTATTACAAATTAAAATGCTTAAAAAATCTTGAGGAGGATATTAATAACACAAAACCTATAAACTAGACAAGAACCTATATCAGAGCTGTGATGGCGCTGGGGACCACTAATGAGGTGAGATGGGCCCGAATCCTGTCAATGGGTGGGCGATATGAATTACGCACCCGGCTCGCATCGACCCTAGATCTGGCTCTTCTCCCACCAATGAAGTGAACAGGGCCCGAATTCTCTCAATGGCTGGGAGATATGAATTCCGCACCCGGCTCGCATCCACCCTAGAGATGGTTTTTCTCCCACCAATGAGGTGAACAGGGCCCGAATCCTGTCAATGGCAGGGCGATATAAATTCCGCACCCGGCTCGCATCGACCCTAGAGATGGCTTCATTAATAAATTATTTTATTACAAATTATAATGATTAAAAAATCTTGAGGAGGATATTAATAACACAAAACCTATAAACTAGACAAGAACCTATATCAGAGCTGTGATGGCGCAGGGGACAGAGTTTTCTCCCACCAATGAGGTGAACAGGGCCCGAATCCTTTCAATGGCTGGGCGATATGAATTCCGCACCCGGCTCGCAACGACCCTATAGCTGGCTTCATTAATAAATTATAGAATTACAAATTAGAATACTTAAAAAATCTAGAGGAGGATATTAACAACACAAAACCTATAAACTAGACAAGAACCTATATCAGAGCTGTGATGGAGCAGGGGACAGAGTTTTCTCCCACCAATGAGATGAACAGGGCCTTAATCCTGTCAATGGCTGGTCGATATGAATTCCGCACCCGGCTCGCATCGACCCTAGAGCTGGCTTCATTAATAAATTATTGTATTACAAATTAAAATGCTTAAAAAATCTTGAAGAGGATATTAATAACACAAAATCTATAAACTAGACATGAATCTATATCAGAGCTGTGATGGCGCTGGGGACCACTAATGAGGTGAGAAGGGCCCGAATCCTGTCAATGGCTGAGCGATATGAATTACGCAACCGGCTCGCATCGACCCTAGAGATGGCTTCATTAATAAATTATTTCATTACAAATTAAAATGCTTAAAAAATCTTGAGGAGGATATTAATAACACAAAACCTATAAACTACACAAGAACCTATATCAGAGCTGTGATGGCGCAGGGGACAGAGTTTTCTCCCACCAATGAGGAGAACAGGGCCCGAATCCTGTCAATGGCTGGGAGATATGAAATCCGCACCCGGCTCGCATCGACCCTAGAGCTGGCATCATTAATAAATTATTGTATTACAAATTAAAATGCTTAAAAAATCTAGAGGAGGATATTAACAACACAAAACATATAAGCTAGACAAGAACCTATATCAGAGCTGTGATGGCGGAGGGGACAGAGTTTTCTCCCACCAATGAGATGAACAGGGCCTTAATCCTGTCAAAGGCTGGTCGATATGAATTCTGCTACCGGCTCGCATCGACCCTAGAGCTGGCTTCATTAATAAATTATTGTATTACAAATTAAAATGCTTAAAAAATCTTGAAGAGGATATTAATAACACAAAATCTATAAACTAGACAAGAACCTATATCAGAGCTGTGATGGCGCAGGGGACCACTAATAAGGTGATAAGGGCCCGCATCCTGTCAATGGCTGGGCGATATGAATTACGCACCCGGCTCGCATCGAACCCTAGAGCTGGCTCTTCTCCCACCAATGAAGTGAACAGGGCCCGAATCCAATCAATGGCAGGGCGATATGAATTCCGCACCCGGCTCGCATCCACCCTAGAGATGGCTTTTCTCCCACCAATGAGGTGAACAGGGCCCGAATCCTGTCAATGGCTCGCATCGACCCTAGAGCTGGCTCTTCTCCCGCCTATGAGGTGAATAGGGCCCGAATAATGTCAATGGCTGGGCGATATGAATTCCGCACCCGGCTCGCATCCACCCTAGAGATGGCTTCATTAATAAATTATTGTATTACAAATTAAAATGCTTAAAAAATCTTGAGGAGGATATTAATAACACAAAACCTATAAACTAGACAAGAACCTATATCAGAGCTGTGATGGTGCAGGGAACAGAGTTTTCTCCCACCAATGAGGTGAACAAGACCCGAATCCTGTCAATAACTGGGCGATATGAATTCAGTACCCGGCTCGCATCGATCCTAGAGCTGGCTTCATTAATAAATTATTGTATTACAAATTAAAATGCTTAAAAAATCTTGGAGGATATTAATAACACAAAACCTATAAACTAGACAAGAACCTATATCAGAGCTGTGATGGCGCAGGGGACAGAGTTTTCTCCCACCAATGAGGTGAAAAGGGCCCGAATCCTGACAATGGCTGGGCGATATGAATTCCGCACCCGGCTCGCATCGAACCTAGAGCTGGCTTCATTAATAAATTATTGTATTACAAATTAAAATGCTTAAAAAATCTAGAGGAGGATATTAACAACACAAAACATATAAACTAGACAAGAACCTACATCAGAGCTGTGATGGCGGAGGGGACAGAGTTTTCTCCCTCCAATGAGGTGAACAGTGTCCGAATCCTGTCAATGGCTTGGCGATATGAATTCCGCACTCGGCTCGCATCGACACTAGAGCTTGTTTCATTAATAAATTATTGTATTACAAATTAAAATGCTTAAAAAATTTGAGGAGGACATTAATAACACAAAACCTACAAACTAGACAAGAACCTATATCAGAGTTGTGATGGCGCAGGAGACATAGTTTTCTTCCATCAATGAGGTGAACAGGGCACGAATCCTGTCAATGGCAGGCCGATATGAATTTCTAACCCGGCTCGCATCGACCCTAGAGCTGGCTCTTCTCCCACCAATGAGGTGAACAGGGCCCGAATCCTGTCAATGGCTGGGCGATATGAATTCCGCACCAGGCTCGCATCCACCCTAGAGATGGCTTCATTAATAAATTATTGTATTACAAATTAAAATGCTTAAAAAATCTTGGAGTATATTAATAACACAAAACCTATAAACTAGACAAGAACCTATATCAGAGCTGTGATGGCGCAGGGGACAGAGTTTTCACCCAACAATGAGGCGAACAGGGCCCGAATCCTGTCAATGGCTGAGCGATATGAATTCCGCACCCGGCTCGCATCCACCCGAGAAATGGCTTCATTAATAAATTATTGTATTACAAATTAAAATGCTTAAAAAATCTTGAGGAGGATATTAATAACACAAAACCTATAAACTAGACAAGAACCTATATCAGAGCTGTGATGGCGCAGGGGACGGAGTTTTCTCCCACCAATGAGGTGAACAGGACCCGAATCCTGTCAATGGCTGGGCGATATGAATTCAGCACCCGGCTCGCATCGACCCTAGAGCTGGCTTCATTAATAAATTATTGTATTACAAATTAAAATGCTTAAAAAATCTTGGAGGATATTAATAACACAAAACCTATAAACTAGACAAGAACCTATATCAGAGCTGTGATGGCGCAGGGGACAGAGTTTTCTCCCACCAATGAGGTGAAAAGGGCCCGAATCCTGACAATGGCTGGGCGATATGAATTCCGCACCCGGCTCGCATCGAACCTAGAGCTGGCTTCATTAATAAATTATTGTATTACAAATTAAAATGCTTAAAAAATCTAGAGGAGGATATTAACAACACAAAACATATAAACTAGACAAGAACCTACATCAGAGCTGTGATGGCGGAGGGGACAGAGTTTTCTCCCTCCAATGAGGAGAACAGTGTCCGAATCCTGTCAATGGCTTGGCGATATGAATTCCGCACTCGGCTCGCATCGACACTAGAGCTTGTTTCATTAATAAATTATTGTATTACAAATTAAAATGCTTAAAAAATTTGAGGAGGACATTAATAACACAAAACCTACAAACTAGACAAGAACCTATATCAGAGTTGTGATGGCGCAGGAGACATAGTTTTCTTCCATCAATGAGGTGAACAGGGCACGAATCCTGTCAATGGCAGGCCGATATGAATTTCTAACCCGGCTCGCATCGACCCTAGAGCTGGCTCTTCTCCCACCAATGAGGTGAACAGGGCCCGAATCCTGTCAATGGCTGGGCGATATGAATTCCGCACCAGGCTCGCATCCACCCTAGAGATGGCTTCATTAATAAATTATTGTATTACAAATTAAAATGCTTAAAAAATCTTGGAGTATATTAATAACACAAAACCTATAAACTAGACAAGAACCTATATCAGAGCTGTGATGGCGCAGGGGACAGAGTTTTCACCCAACAATGAGGCGAACAGGGCCCGAATCCTGTCAATGGCTGAGCGATATGAATTCCGCACCCGGCTCGCATCCACCCGAGAAATGGCTTCATTAATAAATTATTGTATTACAAATTAAAATGCTTAAAAAATCTTGAGGAGGATATTAATAACACAAAACCTATAAACTAGACAAGAACCTATATCAGAGCTGTGATGGCGCAGGGGACGGAGTTTTCTCCCACCAATGAGGTGAACAGGACCCGAATCCTGTCAATGGCTGGGCGATATGAATTCAGCACCCGGCTCGCATCGACCCTAGAGCTGGCTTCATTAATAAATTATTGTATTACAAATTAAAATGCTTAAAAAATCTTGGAGGATATTAATAACACAAAACCTATAAACTAGACAAGAACCTATATCAGAGCTGTGATGGCGCAGGGGACAGAGTTTTCTCCCACCAATGAGGTGAAAAGGGCCCGAATCCTGACAATGGCTGGGCGATATGAATTCCGCACCCGGCTCGCATCGAACCTAGAGCTGGCTTCATTAATAAATTATTGTATTACAAATTAAAATGCTTAAAAAATCTAGAGGAGGATATTAACAACACAAAACATATAAACTAGACAAGAACCTACATCAGAGCTGTGATGGCGGAGGGGACAGAGTTTTCTCCCTCCAATGAGGTGAACAGTGTCCGAATCCTGTCAATGGCTTGGCGATATGAATTCCGCACTCGGCTCGCATCGACACTAGAGCTTGTTTCATTAATAAATTATTGTATTACAAATTAAAATGCTTAAAAAATTTGAGGAGGACATTAATAACACAAAACCTACAAACTAGACAAGAACCTATATCAGAGTTGTGATGGCGCAGGAGACATAGTTTTCTTCCATCAATGAGGTGAACAGGGCACGAATCCTGTCAATGGCAGGCCGATATGAATTTCTAACCCGGCTCGCATCGACCCTAGAGCTGGCTCTTCTCCCACCAATGAGGTGAACAGGGCCCGAATCCTGTCAATGGCTGGGCGATATGAATTCCGCACCAGGCTCGCATCCACCCTAGAGATGGCTTCATTAATAAATTATTGTATTACAAATTAAAATGCTTAAAAAATCTTGGAGTATATTAATAACACAAAACCTATAAACTAGACAAGAACCTATATCAGAGCTGTGATGGCGCAGGGGACAGAGTTTTCACCCAACAATGAGGCGAACAGGGCCCGAATCCTGTCAATGGCTGAGCGATATGAATTCCGCACCCGGCTCGCATCCACCCGAGAAATGGCTTCATTAATAAATTATTGTATTACAAATTAAAATGCTTAAAAAATCTTGAGGAGGATATTAATAACACAAAACCTATAAACTAGACAAGAACCTATATCAGAGCTGTGATGGCGCAGGGGACGGAGTTTTCTCCCACCAATGAGGTGAACAGGACCCGAATCCTGTCAATGGCTGGGCGATATGAATTCAGCACCCGGCTCGCATCGACCCTAGAGCTGGCTTCATTAATAAATTATTGTATTACAAATTAAAATGCTTAAAAAATCTTGGAGGATATAAATAACACAAAACCTATAAACTAGACAAGAACCTATATCAGAGCTGTGATGGCGCAGGGGACGGAGTTTTCTCCCACCAATCAGGTGAACAGGACCCGAATCCTGTCAATGGCTTGGCGATATGAATTCCGCACCCGGCTCGCATCGACACTAGAGCTTGTTTCATTAATAAATTATTGTATTACAAATTAAAATGCTTAAAAAATTTGAGGAGGACATTAATAACACAAAACCTACAAACTAGACAAGAACCTATATCAGAGCTGTGATGGCGCAGGAGACATAGTTTTCTCCCATCAATGAGGTGAACAGGGCATGAATCCTGTTAATGGCAGGCCGATATGAATTCCTAACCCGGCTCGCATCGACCCTAGAGCTGGCTCTTCTCCCACCAATGAGGTGAACAGGACCCGAATCCTGTCAATGGCTGGGCGATATGAATTCAGCACCCGGCTCGCATCGACCCTAGAGCTGGCTTCATTACTAAATTATTGTATTACAAATTAAAATGCTTAAAAAATCTTGGAGGATATTAATAACACAAAACCTATAAACTAGACAAGAACCTATATCAGAGCTGTGATGGCGTAGGGGACAGAGTTTTCTCCCACCAATGAGGCGAACAGGGCCCAAATCCTGTCAATGGCTGGGCGATATGAATTCCGTAGCCGGCTCGCATCCACCCGAGAAATGGCTTCATTAATAAATTATTGTATTACAAATTAAAATGCTTAAAAAATCTTGAGGAGGATATTAATAACACAAAACCAAAAACTAAACAAGAACCTATATCAGAGCTGTGATGGCGCAGGGGACAGAGTCTTCTCCCTCCAATGAGGTGAGAAGGCCCCAATCCTGTCAATGGCTGGGCGATATGAATTACACACCCGGTTCGCATCGATCCTAGATCTGGATCTTCTCCCACCAATGAAGTGAACACGGCCCGAATCCTGTCAATGGCTGGGAGATATGAATTCCGTACCCGGCTCGCATCCACCCTAGAGATGGCTTTTCTCCCACCAATGAGGTGAACAAGGCCCGAATCCTGTCAATGGCAGGGCGATATGAATTCTGCACCCGGCTCGCATCGATCCTAGAGATGGCTTCATTAATAAATTATTTTATTACAAATTATAATGCTTAAAAAATCTTGAGGAGGATATTAATAACACAAAACCTATAAACTAGACAAGAACCTATATCAGAGCTGTGATGGCGCAGGGGACAAAGTTTTCTCCCATCAATGAGGTGAACAGGACCCGAATCCTGTCAATAACTGGGCGATATGAATTCAGCACCCGGCTCGCATCGACCCTAGAGCTGGCTTCATTAATAAATTATTGTATTACAAATTAAAATGCTTAAAAAATCTTGGAGGATATTAATAACACAAAACCTGTAAACTAGACAAGAAACTATATCAGAGCTGTGATGGCGCAGGGGACAGAGTTTTCTCCCACCAATGAGGTGAAAAGGGCCCGAATCCTGTCAATGGCTGGGCGATATAAATACCGCACCCGGCTCGCATCGACACTAGAGCTTGTTTCATTAATAAATTATTGTATTACAAATTAAAATGCTTAAAATATTTGAGGAGGACATTAATAACACAAAACCTACAAACTAGACAAGAACCTATATCAGAGCTGTGATGGCGCAGGAGACATAGTTTTCTCCCATCAATGAGGTGAACAGGGCACGAATCCTGTCAATGGCAGGCCGATATGAATTCCTAACCCGGCTCGCATCGACCCTAGAGCTGGCTCTTCTCCCACCAATGAGGTGAACAGGGCCCGAATCCTGTCAATGGCTGGGCGATATGAATTCCGCACCCGGCTCGCATCCACCCTAGAGATGGCTTCATTAATAAATTATTGTATTACAAATTAAAAAGCTTAAAAAATCTTGAGGAGGATATTAATAACACAAAACCTATAAACTAGACAAGAACCTATATCAGAGCTGTGATGGCGCTGGGGACCACTAATGAGGTGAGAAGGGCCCGAATCCTGTCAATGGGTGGTCGATATGAATTACGCACCCGGCTCGCATCGACCCTAGATCTGGCTCTTCTCCCACCAATGAAGTGAACAGGGCCCGAATCCTCTCAATGGCTGGGCGATATGAATTCCGCACCCGGCTCGCATCCACCCTAGATATGGCTTTTCTCCCACCAATGAGGTGAACAGGGCCCGAATCCTGTCAATGGCAGGGCGATATAAATTCCGTACCCGGCTCGCATCGACCCTAGAGATGGCTTCATTAATAAATTATTTTATTACAAATTATAATGCTTAAAAAATCTTGAGGAAGATATTAATAACACAAAACCTATAATCAAGACAAGAACCTATCAGAGCTGTGATGGCGCAGGGGACAGAGTTCTCTCCCATCAATGAGGTGAACAGGGCCCGAATAATGTCAATGGCTGAGCGATATGAATTCCGCACCAGTCTCACATCCACCCTAGAGATGGCTTCATTAATAAATTATTGTATTACAAATTAAACTGCTTAAAAAATCTTGAGGAGGATATTAATAACACAAAACCTATAAACTAGACAAGAACCTATATCAGAGCTGTGATGGCGCAGGGAACAGAGTTTTCTCCCACCAATGAGGTGAACAGGACCCGAATCCTGTCAATAACTGGGCGATATGAATTCAGCACCCGGCTCGCATCGACCCTAGAGCTGGCTTCATTAATAAATTATTGTATTACAAATTAAAATGCTTAAAAAATCTTGGAGGATATTAATATTACAAAACCTAAAAACTAGACAAGAACCTATATCAGAGCTGTGATGGCGCAGGGGACAGAGTTTTCTCCCACCAATGAGGTGAAAAGGGCCCGAATCCTGACAATGGCTGGGCGATATGAATTCCGCACCCGGCTCGCATCGAACCTAGAGCTGGCTTCATTAATAAATTATTGTATTACAAATTAAAATGCTTAAAAAATCTAGAGGAGGATATTAACAACACAAAACATATAAACTAGACAAGAACCTACATCAGAGCTGTGATGGCGGAGGGGACAGAGTTTTCTCCCACCAATGAGGTGAACAGTGTCCGAATCCTGTCAATGGCTTGGCGATATGAATTCCGCACCCGGCTCGCATCGACACTAGAGCTTGTTTCATTAATAAATTATTGTATTACAAATTAAAATGCTTAAAAAATTTGAGGAGGACATTAATAACACAAAACCTACAAACTAGACAAGAACCTATATCAGAGTTGTGATGGCGCAGGAGACATAGTTTTTTCCCATCAATGAGGTGAACAGGGCACGAATCCTGTCAATGGCAGGCCGATATGAATTCCTAACCCGGCTCGCATCGACCCTAGATCTGGCTCTTCTCCCACCAATGAGGTGAACAGGGCCCGAATCCTGTCAATGGCAGGGCGATATAAATTCCGCACCCGGCTCGCATCGACCCTAGAGATGGCTTCATTAATAAATCATTTTATTACAAATTATAATGCTTAAAAAATCTTGAGGAGAATATTAATAACACAAAACCTATAAACTAGACAAGAACCTATATCAGAGCTGTGATGGCGCAGGGGACAGAGTTCTCTCCCATCAATGAGGTCAACAGGGCCCGAATAATGTCAATGGCTGAGCGATATGAATTCCGCACCCGGCTCGCATCGACCCTAGAGATGGCTTCACTAATAAATTATTTTATTACAAATTATAATGCTTAAAAAATCTTTAGGAGGATATTAATAACACAAAACCTATAAACTAGACAAGAACCTATATCAGAGCTGTGATGGCGCAGGGGACAGAGTTTTCTCCCACCAATGAGGTGAACAGGGCCCGAATCCTTTCAATGGCTGGGCGATATGAATTCCGCACCCGGCTCGCATCGACCCTATAGCTGGCTTCATTAATAAATTATAGAATTACAAATTAGAATACTTAAAAAATCTAGAGGAGGATATTAACAACACAAAACCTATAAACTAGACAAGAACCTATATCAGAGCTGTGATGGAGCAGGGGACAGAGTTTTCTCTCACCAATGAGATGAACAGGGCCTTAATCCTGTCAATGGCTGGTCGATTTGAATTACGCACCCGGCTCGCATCGAACCCTAGAGATGGCTCTTCTCCCACCAATGAAGTGAACAGGGCCCGAATCCTGTCAATGGAAGGGCGATATGAATTTCGCACCCGGCTCGCATCGACCCTAGAGATGGCTTCATTAATAAATTATTTCATTACAAATTAAAATGCTTAAAAAATCTTGAGGAGGATATTAATAACACAAAACCTATAAACTACACAAGAACCTATATCAGAGCTGTGATGGCGCAGGGGACAGAGTTTTCTCCCACCAATGAGGAGAACAGGGCCCGAATCCTGTCAATGGCTGGGAGATATGAAATCCGCACCCGGCTCGCATCGACCCTAGAGCTGGCATCATTAATAAATTATTATATTACTAATTAAAATGCTTAAAAAATCTAGAGGAGGATATTAACAACACAAAACATATAAGCTAGACAATAACCTATATCAGAGCTGTGATGGCGGAGGGGACAGAGTTTTCTCCCACCAATGAGATGAACAGGGCCTTAATCCTGTCAAAGGCTGGTCGATATGAATTCCGCTACCGGCTCGCATCGACCCTAGAGCTGGCTTCATTAATAAATTATTGTATTACAAATTAAAATGCTTAAAAAATCTTGAAGAGGATATTAATAACACAAAATCTATAAACTAGACAAGAACCTATATCAGAGCTGTGATGGCGCAGGGGACCACTAATGAGGTGATAAGGGCCCGCATCCTGTCAATGGCTGGGCGATATGAATTACGCACCCGGCTCGCATCGAACCCTAGAGCTGGCTCTTCTCCCACCAATGAAGTGAACAGGGCCCGAATCCAATCAATGGCAGGGCGATATGAATTCCGCACCCGGCTCGCATCCACCCTAGAGATGGCTTTTCTCCCACCAATGAGTTGAACAGGGCCCGAATCCTGTCAATGGCAGTTCTATATGAATTTCGCACCCGGCTCGCATCAACCCTAGAGGTAGCTTCATTAATAAATTATTTTATTACAAATTAAAATGCTTAAAAACTCTTGAGGAGGATATTAATAACACAAAACCTATAAACTACACAAGAACCTATATCAGAGCTGTGATGGCGCAGGGGACAGAGTTTTCTCCCACCAATGAGATGAACAGGGCCTCTATCCTGTCAATGGATGGTCGATATGAATTCCGCACCCGGCTCGCATCGACCCTAGAGCTGGCTTCATTAATAAATTATTGTATTGCAAATTAAAATGCTTAAAAAATCTTGAAGAGGATATTAATAACACAAAACCTATAAACTAGACAAGAACTTATATCAGAGCTGTGATGGCGCAGGGGACAGAGTTTTCTCCCATCAATGAGGTGAACAGGGCCCGAATCCTGTCAATGGCTGAGCGATATGAATTCCGCACCCGGCTCGCATCCACCCTAGAGATGGCTTCATTAATAAATTATTGTATTACAAATTAAAATGCTTAAAAAATCTTGGAGGATATTAACAACACAAAACCTAGAAACTAGACAAGAACATATATCAGAGCTGTGATGGCGCAGAGGACAGAGTTTTCTCCCACCAATGAGATGAACAGGGCCCGAATCCTGTCAATGGCTCGCATCGAACCTAGAGCTGGCTCTTCTCCCGCCTATGAGGTGAATAGGGCCCGAATAATGTCAATGGCTGGGTGATATGAATTTCGCACCCGGCTCGCATCCACCCTAGAGATGGCTTCAATAATAAATTATTTATTACAAATTAAAATGCTTAAAAAATCTTGTGGAGGATATTAATAACACAAAACCTATAAACTAGACAAGAACCTATATCAGAGCTGTGATGGCGCAGGGGACAGAGTTTTCTCCCATCAATGAGGTGAACAGGGCCCGAATCCTGTCAATGGCTGAGCGATATGAATACCGCACCCGGCTTGCATCCACCCTAGAGATGGCTTCATTAATAAATTATTGTATTACAAATTAAAATGCTTAAAAAATCTTGGAGGATATAAAACCTAGAAACTAGACAAGAACCTATATCAGAGCTGTGATGGCGCAGGGGACATAGTTTTCTCCCATCAATGAGGTGAACAGGGCACGAATTCTGTCTATGGCAGGCCGATATGAATTCCGAATCCGGCTCGCATCGACCCTAGAGCTAGCTTCATTAATAAATTATTGTATAACAAATTAAAATGCTTAAAAAATCTTGAGGAGGATATTAATAACACAAAACCTAGAAACTAGACAAGAACCTATATCAGAGCTGTGATGGCGCAGGGGACAGAGTTTTCACCCACCAATGAGGTGAACAGAGCCCGAATCCTGTCAATGGCAGGGCGATATTAATTCCGCACCCGGCTCGCATTCTATCTAGAAAATGCTTCATTAATAAATTTTTGTATTACAAATAAAAATGCTTAAAAATTCTTGAGGAGGATATTAATAACGCAAAACCTAATAACTAGACAAGAACCTATATCAGAGCTGTGATGGCGCAGGGGACAGAGTTTTCTCCCACCAATGAGATGAACAGGGCCCGAATCCTGTCAATGGCTCGCATCGACCCTAGAGCTGGCTCTTCTCCCACCAATGAGGTGAACAGGGCCCGAATAATGTCAATGGCTGGGCGATATGAATTCGCACCCGGCTCGCATCGACCCTAGAGCTGGCTTCATTAATAAATTATTGTATTACAAATTAAAATGCTTAAAAAATCTAGAGGAGGATATTAACAACACAAAACCTATAAACTAGACAAGAACCTATATCAGAGCTGTGATTGCGCAGGGGACAGAGTTTTCTCCCACCAATGAGGTGAACAGGACCCGAATCCTGTCAATGGTTGGGCGATATGAATTCCGCACCCTGCTCGCATCGACCCTAGAGCTGGCTTCATTAATAAATTATTGTATTACAAATTAAAATGCTTAAAAAATCTAGAGGAGGATATTAACAACACAAAACCTATAAACTAGACAAGAACCTATATCAGAGCTGTGATGGCGGAGGGGACAGAGTTTTCTCCCACCAATGAGATGAACATAGCCTTAATCCTGTCAATGGCTGGTCGATATGAATTCCGCACCCGGCTTGCATCGACCCTAGAGCTGGCTTCATTAATAAATTATTGTATTACAAATTAAAATGCTTAAGAAATCTTGAAGAGGATATTAATAACACAAAATCTATAAGCTAGACAAGAGCCTATATCAGAGCTGTGATGGCGCAGGGGACCACTAATGAGGTGAAAAGAGCCCGAATCCTGTCAATGGCTGGGCGATATGAATTACGCACCCGGCTCGCATCGACCCTAGAGCTGGGTCTTCTCCCACCAATGAAGTGAACAGGGCGCGAATCCTGTCAATGGCTGGGCGATATGAATTCCGCACCCTGGCCCGCATCGACCCTAGAGCTGGCTTTCGTAAATAAATTATTGTATTACAAATTAAAATGCTTTTAAAATCTTAAGGAGGATATTAACACAAAATCTATAAACTAGACAAGAAACTATACGTGAGCCGTGAAGTAAGTCCATTGTAGTATCTCTTGACCGCAACAGAAAATAATGGGCTTTTAGTGTCTCATGTTAACAATTCTCACAACTGGGGGCTGAATTAGAAATCTTAAGACGATAGGAACCAAACTATCTTACTTGTCGTACCTTTAATCCAAACTTATTTATAAACAAGACGCGTTTGAAACTTTCATAAAATACGTAAATTATGATATATTAGTAAATTTGAGCCTGAATTTATTTCAATTTTTGTTATCAGACATCTCTCATAGCCTTTCGTCTACTTTGCCTGAAAAAGTGATCAAATCCCAAATCCCTTTCCAAATTTAGGTGCTGTCGTTATAGTTGAATGGCCTGAAAATTTATTGAAGCACTAAAATAGAATTCTTACCAGAACCATGATGAATCACAAAATACTATTCTGCATCATATAAAGAGAACATCCTCTCCTATAAAATGTAAAGTAATTAATAAGATATGAATATAATACGTAGTAAAAGTATTAAAATATAAAAACCAAATTTTGTGCTAGAAAGTCTATTTATTTAAAACGGTAAACCCTCATTACTAACAGAATTTTTATTGAGTTCAAAAATTCTGATTGAGATCGTTCTTGAAAATATTTTCCTCTTTAAATGAAAAAAACGGTAAAGATTTCGTGTGTTTATAAAAAATTTAAGTTGATTAAGTTCTGTGTGAGTATCATCGGAGCACTCTTGTCTTGACAATCGACGTCGAAAGTTATGAAAAATAATGGCACGAAAATGTTCACGATTCAATTCCATTTTTTGAAAGAGAAGAACTTTTCAAATTATTGTCAACAACACAAATTAAGCTATAATGGTAGATCGTCTGCTGAATTTATATTTAAAAATATCAAACTTTCGATTAAAATCGTCTGCGGTCGCCTAGTAGCACTTACTGTTGCCACAGCCAGAAATTTAAATAGCAGCCCTCGTAAGAGAGCTGGAATCTCTAATAAGTTATTATAAAAACGGTTACATGACTGGTGTGTAAAATTTCAGAATTGCAATACATAAAACAGTTAAGAAAGAAAAATAAAAATGCAACGTTTTACTTACAGTGTTTGTCCTTCAAAAGCAACAGTTTCTCTTAATCTGCTCAAAAAAAATGATTGAGGCAATGATTCAAAGGATTGGAAGACCAAAAGAGGAGTAGAGTAGATGTCTTCCCAGAGAAGACCAAGACAGTCCAGGATATGATCGGCGGAAGCTCGGTGTAGATGGCATTGACGGCAGAGGGAGTAGGTTTTAGTTCCTTGGGAAAATAGTAAACCCTTTAGATGACCAGTAGCTAGGCGGGAGAGGGTGGTGCAGACTCTTCTTTCAAAGAGTCAGAGAAACTCCAGGATTATTTCCTTTATACCAATTGTGGTTGGGAGGAATCAGCCAGTCCCTGAGAAGCTGGGATTTCTTTAGGGAGTAAAGTTCAAAATAGGTGAGATCAGAAGAGGTAGGTTGTGGTAGGCAGCAACCCTCTCTATCCAGGCTATCCGCTAAGTCGTTGCTATAGAGACCAACGTGAGAAGGAATCCACAGCAGGTGAATATTATGCTGAAGGGAAAAGAGTTTTAATTAATTTAGGATAGAAATACTGGTTTTGCCGCCAATATGGGTTCTGTTGTTGAGATGTCGCAGGAAGCTGCGGCTATCAGTGAGTATCCAAAGGTCTTCAAAACAAAGGTCATTGTGCATAAATAATTACAGACCCCTGTTGAATGAAGTTCACTTCTCAAAACGAGATAATCCTTAAAAGCTGAAATATATTAAATAAGAATTAAAAATAAACCGTTTTTTTTTCTGTTCACAGGAAACATGAAAATGAACTGAAGAGAAAATGAGATGTGAATATTTGAATCTATTAAAGCTAGGACTGAAATTGGTTGTGATCACATTGGAGGGAAAACATTTGAAAGAAATTGAATGAAGTGCCGTGAAACATATTAGATAAACACTAGAAAACAAAATGAAAATTAATTCGGAAAAATTTGGTAGACACATTGAATGAAAAGCTAAATGAAAAATGTATAAAAAAAAAACTGAAAAACTAAAAAAAATTGAAAACCAATGGAAGAAAAATAGAAAAACGAAAAGACAAACAGATGGAATGGGGAATTTGTCACTTGAAAAAATAATGAAGGAAAGTACGAAAAACAAGAAGTCAAAGCACGAGTTGAATGAACGGTTGCACGAGGCATGCATGTTATGAATCGAAAAAACTGGATCAAGAATTGGAAAAAAAAACTGAATACACTGATAAAAAAACTATAAGACATACTGATATTGACACATTCAATGAAATATCTTATTGACACATTCGGCAATAATTTGAAACAATAAATAAATAAACTTGATATGCGTCGGAAAGCGATGAGACTATTAAAAAAGAAAAAAGTACGAAATGGGGTGACAAAACATGACCAGACACTTGAATTATAAAGAACAAAAAAAAGGTAAATATATTGCAAAAAACTAGAACCTAAAAAACAATGAAAAGAGGAAGAAAAATTGATAAGTAATGAAAATAATAACTTGAAAATTTGAGAGGAAAAAAAACTTGAAAATTAGAAATAAAAAAATGAAAAAAATGAAAAAACTGGAAAATAAAAAATAATAAAAAACACCACTACGAAAGTCACGGATGGAATTTATCAGCTGAAATAAAAAATAGAAAGTTAAAATTTAAACAAAAATAAGAAGAAACTGTAAAACTAAGTATTGCGAAAAAAATGGATGATGAAAAACACCCAAAAAAGCTGAACACACTGGGAAAAAAATAAAAATACTGAAAGAAAACCAATGGAAAATACCTAAAAATATGAATTGAAAACACACCGAATAGTAAGAAAAACACAATGCAAAAAATGGAAATAAAAGTTAAACACATTTAAAAAAAATCAATGGAAAACACACTGATAAAAAATCAACTGAATACACATCGAAAAAAACCAATAGAGAACACACACACACAAAAAAAAAACAATAAAAAACGCAACGAGAAAATACCAATGGAAATTACACTAACAGAGCTGATGGAAACACACTGAAAATGAAAAATAACTGATGATGGAAAAAATAGAAATGAACACACACTGAAAAACACACAGAACACACTGGAAAAAAAAACAATTGAAAAATCGGAAAAACACAATGGAAAATAGAAAAAATACACTGGAATTCCCTGGAAAAAAAATGGCAAAAAAACATTGAGGAAGAAAAAAACAGAATAGAAACACAATGGAAAAAATAGAGAAAGCTCAACGGAAAAATGGAAATAGCAGAATTTAGTAAACACAATGGAAAAAACCGAAAAAGAAAATAACAATGGAAAAAAATTAGATAGCATTGAAGGAAAATTTAGAAAAAAATATAAGAGTCACGCTCTGGAAAATATCAAAAATTGGAAAACAACAACAATATTAAAAATTCAATATAAAAAATTGGAAAATGAAATTCAACGGAAAAACAAAATGGAAAAAATGAAATTCAACGGAAAAACAAAATGGAAAAAATGAAAGAAAAAATCCTTCTAGAAAAAATTAAAAACCACAATGAAAAATGAAAAAAGACACTAAAAGTTTAAAAACAAAATAAAAATAAAAAAACACTGAGAAAAAATGCAGGAAGCACAATGGAAAATGCAGAATTTAGTAAACACAATGGAAAAGGAAAGAAAAAAAAAAATAAAATGGAAAAAAAATAGAAAGCATTGATGAAAAATATACAAAAAAGTACGAAGGAAAAAATATAAGATTCGCCCAATGGAAAATATCAAAAATATAAAAAAAAAATTGTAAAATTTTTTTTAAAAAAATGAAGAAAAAAAACACATTGGAAAAATTGGAAAAACTTAATTGAAAAATATGAAGAAAAAAAACACCATGAAAATTAGAAAAAACACAATGGAAAAAATTCATAAAACACAATGCAAAAAAATTAGATAGCATTGAAGGAAAATTTTAAAAAAAATACGAATGAAAAAATATAAGAATCACACTCTGGAAAATATCAAAAATTGGAAAATCAACAACAATATTAAAAATTCAATATAAAAAATTTTAAAATAAAATTCAACGGAAAAAACAAAATGGAAAAAATCCTTCTAGAAAAAATTAAAAAGTACAATGGAAAAATAAAAAAAGACACTAAAAATTTAAAAACAAAATGAAAAAAAAAAACACTGAGAAAAAATGGAGGAAGCACCATGGAAAAAGCAGAATTTAGTAAACACAATGGAAAAGAAAAGAAAAAAAAATAGAAAGCATTAAAGAAAAATATAGAAAAAAATACGAAGAAAAAAATATAAGATTCGCCCAATGGAAAATATCAAAAATTGAAAAATCAGTATCAATCTCAAAAATTCACAATCAAAAATTGGAAAATGAAACTCAATGGAAAAAACACAAGGGAAAAATTGAAAGAAAGAAAAAATTACTCTGGAAGAAAAACACAATGGAAAAAAAATAAAAAAAACACTGTAAAAAATTTAAAAACAAAATGAAAAAAAAACACATCGGAAAAAAGCAATGGAAAAAATCAATTGAAAAATATAAAGAAAAAAAACACCATGAAAATTAGAAAAAACACACTGGAAAAATCGGAGGAACACAATGGAAAAAATGAAATTAAAAAAAAAACTGAATGGTAAAAATACACTGGGAAAAAACGAAAAACACAATGGAAAAAATTCGAAAAACACAATGGAAAAAAAATAGATAGCATTGAAGGAAAATTTAGAAAAAAATACGAATGAAAAAATATAAGAATCACACTCTGGAAAATATCAAAAATTGGAAAATCAACAACAATATTAAAAATTCAATATAAAAAATTTTAAAATGAAATTCAAAAGAAAAAACAAAATGGAAAAAATGAAAGAAAAAATCCTTCGAGAAAAAATTAAAAAGCACAATGGAAAAATATAAAAAAGACACTGAAAATTTAAAAACAAAATGAAAAAAAAAAAACACTGAGAAAAAATGGAGGAAGCACAATGGAAAAATCAGAATTAGTAGACACAATGAAAATGAAAAGAAAAAAAAAAAATAAAATGGGAAAAAAATAGAAAGCATTGAAGAAAAATATAGAAAAAAATACGAAGGAAAAAGTATAAGATTCGCACAATGGAAAATATCAAAAATTGGAAAATCAGTATCAATCTCAAAAATTCACAATCAAAAATTGGAAAATGAAACTCAATGGAAAAAACACAAGGGAAAAATTTAAAGAAAAAAAATCACTCTGGAAAAAAAAACACAATGGAAAAAAAATAAAAAAACACTGTAAAAAATTTAAAAAACAAAATGAAAAAAAAAAACTCATCTGAAAAACAGCAATGGAAAAACTCAATTGAAAAATATGGAAAAAACACCATGAAAATTGGAAAAAGCATACTGGAAAAATCGGAGGAACACTATGCAAAAAATAAAAATAAAAAAACAGAATAATAAAAATACGCTGGAAAAAATCGAAAAACACATTGGAAAAAATACAAAAACACAACGGAAAAAATTCGAAAAACACAATGGAAAAATTTGAAAAACACAATGGAAAAAATTTGAAAAACACAATGGAAAAAATTTGAAAAACACAATGGAAAAAATTTGAAAAACACAATGGAAAAAATTTGAAAAACACAATGGAAAAAATTTGAAAAACACAATGGAAAAGATAGAGAAAGCGCAATGGGAAAACAATGGATAAAAATTAGAAAGCAATGAAAAAAAATGTAGAAAAAAAACACGAAGGATAAAATATAACAATCACGCAATGGGAAAAAATAGAAGAAAAACATAATGGAGAAATTGTAAAAAAAAAATTAAAATGCATCATTGGAAAAAAATTTAGAAAATAAACAAAAAAATGAACAATATTAAATAAAACGTGGAAAAGGCAAATTGGAAAAAAAGAATTCAGAAAAATGTTAAAAAACATGGTCAAACAAAGTGGGAAAAGTCTTAGAACACAATGAAAAATGGAAAAGACAGAAAAAAAGAAACAAAAGCATGGAAACGCAAACGCAATCAGATGACGGAACGACCGAATTTCGTCGCATGTAATCTAAGGCGAACGTAGGATTGCGATTTTACCAGTGGGATGTGACGGGATCCCTCGAACTACCCAAAAATCTACCAACCGGAAAAAAAGAACCCGGACCAAATTTTGCGTATACCGGATTAGCTATACGATTACTTTGAATATAGTTCAGGATAAATAAATAACTTACCTTATAATTAAGTATTATTACTAAGCTTACCTTTAGAACAGTATCATACCATTTCTTCAATAACTAGAGCCTCATATTTTTTAAGCTAGTAAAACTTACCTATAGTTACCTTACCATTAATGACTTTTAGGTCTTTACAAGGCTTCTTGCTCATTTTTCTTGATATCCTGAGGGAAAATTAAAGATCATTAAATTGCAATCATTACATTTTAATGTCGTAAGAGCAATATAATAATTGTATTTCAATGGATTAGTTTTGTCTTCCCCTTCTTAATTTTTCTAACATTAGGAAAACTAAGATCTCGGAGTCGAGAATCTCTATCAAGATAATTTGCAGAATAACTGAAGTGCTCAGTTAAAGTGCAGAAGAATCAAGTGTTTTCCCCATTTTTCCTAAGTAACGAGCACATAAACGCCTTCATGCCGTTCAAGTTCAAAAGTTTGTTTCTTTCATTCTATCAACTAATTTGTTGGCTAATATTTAATGACCTGATTCTAAAAATCAATAAATGACATTATATTTTCCCCTTTAATTGTAATAATATTTTATACCATTTGATTCGTTGTATTATGGTTTTTAATGTGATTGATTTTATCAACTATTGTAGTGAGTGTTGAAACTTCCGAGTTTTTTAAGTTTTCAGTAAGTTTATTTAACGGTAATCTGAAAATAACGAATCCAGACTATATAGAGGATGACTAACTGTAACCGGAAATGTCTGTAACTTTTGTTGTGTTACTTCGGCTGTTGACAAATGTCTTTTCCTGCATCTTTTTGTTTATTGTTTGAAATTCTAGGTAGCCACCCCGCTGAGACTTTTCGATATTCCAAATAGTCATTAATTATGCTTTGCATACTTCCATAACTCATCTTTGTCATCGCACTAAGTTTTCGAACTTTCCTTCGTCGGTCATTCTGAATAAGGTCTATCATTACACTCCTGTCGTCTCTGTCATAAAACTCGCTCTTGGTCGAAGAGCATATGAGACAAATATTCCATTTATTAACGGCCTTGTTTAAATAACTTGTGACATTTGCATACTTGAGCTCTCGGGCAGGGTGGATATCATCACCAAATTATGCCAGCAATCTGCTCAAAATTTTAATAGATTTGACATCTTGACCTCTTGTTAAAAATTTAATTATTATGTTCTGTGCAACTGCATTAGTTAAGTAACCGCTCGCTTATGATTAAAGTTACTCAAAAAAAATTATCAGAAACTAAATACTGCCAAACAATTATTTAGATTCTAGATGAAGTTATATTGTTACCATGACAATGAGAATATAAATAGTCCCCCCCCCCGGCAGAATTTCTTCGGGCTTTCTGAGACAAACTTCCTTATCACTAATATTTTGTTCTAAGATACTTTTAATTATACATACTTAAGATACTTAGAAATATAAATATTGCCCTCACAAGACAGAAACTTTGTCGTTAATTCAATAAACTAAGTGAAAGTAAGTCTGCAAAGACAAAAATATAATAATAATAATAATATCACCCTGAATAACTTTCGTTCTAATGATCGGAATTTCACGTACTAAGTGCCGATCTTAATGGTTTCCTCAAACATGCTAATTATTTAGTGTTGGCTATCAATCAAGTTACGAAACCGAACTCAAAACGTACTTTCTTTGAATAAGCGTCAATTTTTTTTTTACGCATTTGGATTCTTAATCTTTAAAATATAGGGGGTAGCCGCAATCTGGGAAATGTGGTCCCCACCGTTTTGTCAGGAGAGCGATTCAAAGTTTGGACACCTTAATGTAAATTTCACTTTTTGCGTTTTTAGTCATACTTTAAAAACTAGTTAAGCAATTCAAAAAATAAAAAATTGAAACCACTCAATAAATCTCATTTACCCAAAGATAATTTCATGTAAAAAATAATTTTTTATAATTATTTATTATTTTTTTTATTTAATTAAATTGAGGATGAAAAAATGTTGAATTATAAGGTATGAATTTTCTTATACCATGTTAATCTACATATTTTTCAGTTGAAAAATCTAAAGTTTCAACTGTTTTTATTTAGTAGAAGCTGAGAAAAATTAAAATTAATTATTTTTAAAAAAGTAATTTGGCGAAAATGGAGAAATATTTAAATGGGGCGATTAATATTAAAATGTGATTAATTTACGAGAAACTTGACTTCGTGCGCGCAGCGTTAACTTTCATTCATATTTTTCGCTAATAACTGATTGCTAATCTTTTTATTTTTTTGAAACTATAAACTATTCTTCAACTATTTTAACTATTTCTTCAATATATAATGTACTATTTAATACGAATACGTAGTCAACATTTTTAAGCACCTTAAAATTTCTCAACATTTAAACATCGTCTTAATCTTAAAATAAATTTTTTAATCACCAGTCCGGGAGTGTTTCGCAGAATTTTTCTACCAACTATTTAATTAAATTTTAACATTTTTAAAAATCTTATTCTTTACGCAAACTACGTATATTATTTCCTCATTAAAATACTAATCAATTTTTTCAGTACTTTAATTTAGGTTTTCTTTAAAGTAAAGTTCCCTTTTAAATTACTGTCAATTTTTTTTAAAGAAAACTTAGAATTATTGTCTGCCAGCTATGAATAAAACGTTGTTAAGAAATTAAGAACATTCCGCTGTTTAAAATTATTTGATGCAGAACAGCTGACTGTTTACTAAGCATACTATTTTTTTCGGAAAATGAATAAAATAATTGATTGTCTTTTTTTTTTGTTTCCTGTGACTTCAACATAGATTATCTAAAATAGTGTTGATGTTTTATAAGTCACTACCAAGAGTATAAAGATACAGATCATAAAGAGCTGTCGATTTTAAAGCGTCTTAAAATATCTTAGTATCTTAAATGTCGTTCCAACATCTTAGTTGTGAAATTAAATTTTTAACTAACGGACCACATGTGATTCACAGAACTATCCAACTAATTATTTCATCATATTTTTTAGTCCTTCTTGTAGATGCCATGTAGATTTTTTTCCGGATAATACACTAAACTATTTTGTTTAATTTTTAACTTCAGCACGATTCCCAAGATATTATTTGAAGTTAGGAAAATGCCTCATTTTGTTAAGCAGCAAAAAGTAAAAATTGAAATTTGTAATGATAATAAAAATAATCGGGCCAATTTTGGAATCTTCTGATTTAAAAAGAAAAAATCAATGAAAAGTACGAATTTCGAACATATTTCGATAAAGAGGAAAAAAAATACGCGACGAGAAGGTTAACATACTTTTTACAGAGACTGAGAAAACCAACTTTTCCTATATTTCGTCATAGGAGGATAAGAATGATATTGCCATGAGGAACCTACTCAATAAATTCGTAATTTCCAGAATGAAATCTGTTTTATCGAAACGTATTATTCCTTGAAAACTAAAACGAGAAAAAATTAACTTTTATTATTTATCTAAGCTTATTCCATTCATTTAATGATAGCGGTATCAAGGTTAAGGATATGCGATGGAAGCCTCGTTTACTATTATACTATATATGCATTAAATCATATAGCTTGAATAATTTATTTTAAGCAAATTATTTAATAATTTTAAACAAATAAGGGTGTAAAAATAAACTCGATCGAAATACTCCTAAAGTATACCCTAAAATATATGTAGAATAAACTTTGAAATCGATAGATAAAAAATACCTTTTCAAACAACTTCGAGTAGGTCGGAAACGCTAACATTCTTTGAAGTAGCTGTCCTTGTAACTATTTTTTTTCGATTCCTGGTGCCATTTTCACAATCGACTTTTAGATTTCAATTTTAAACGTAATTTTTTTACGTCCTTAAAAAACGTTAAAACTTGTAGCTAAAGAAAAATTGTACTGTATTGATTTTTTAGAAAGTAATGAATTATTATTTTTTCAATCTAAGAACTTATGCCTTTATCTTACGTAAAACTTATTTTAATACCGAGTGAAATAATTTAATATTCTCTGTTACTATATGGATAATCCCAAGAAACTGAATCAAAAATATAAAAACTTCATTGATTTATAAAATAATAGATGATAATAAAAATAGACATGTTTTGAGAGTCCAATAGTTAAAGTCACAAGTCATTCACGCCTGACAAGTCTTGAGAACGGGCGCTTATATTTGAATGCTTGAAACATGTCGACTTTTACTTTCCTCTTCATATTTTTTGAAGCCAGTTGAGTTTTATTATCAATTATACTGTTTTACATTTGGGTTTTTTTCATTATTTTGATCAGGATTTTAGTTTTTGTTCCCCCATGTCAGTATCTTAAGGATCTTACGAGCTCTTTTTAAAAAGAGAGTATCGTATCAGATACATGTAAGAAAATAACAAGAAAAATTATAGTAGCAGTATTTGGGGGTAAATGTAGCATATCGTAATTGAAGAACATGCTGTGTGGCATTTTATGACGAATTTGCGAAAGTAAGTTTCAGAATGTATGATGATGCTATTCACATGAGGATGCTATTTGCAAATCATATTTATCCAAAGGAAACCATGTAACCTAAATACCTTTCAAAATGAAACTATTTTTTTAACAACGAATCTTACAGTATGCAACACATTATTCCAATGTCTTATTTTTAAAAATAATATATTTCAATGTTTTTAAAATGCCACTTAACATTCAGCAATTCCTTGAGTTATATAAAAAAAGAAATATTGTAAATTATAGAAAACCTTGTGAATGTGCATTAGAGTTATTATAGAATCTACATTATTTTTTTCATTTTTCAAGCTTTTTTTTTTTTGCTTCTTCAAACTTTCCTGCCTAGAAAACTCGATTAAAGCTGTAAAAATGATTATTCCTGAAATTTTGTATATAATTATGATAAGTTATGTAAATTTGATTCTAGTATGAAATCTTCGCATAAATATAGTGAAAACAACATAAAAATCTAAATAATGTCAGATTAAAAATTCATGTATTTAAATTCTAAAAGCTTAGAAAGTCAAAATTGATTCAAATTTTCTTTTCAAAGGAGATTAAAAGAAAAAAACAATATTTTCTTTTTGGTCAAAAATCAGCTTAAAAACTGTCTATTGCCTAGAAACTTCGTGATATTTTCTATTAACTATTTAATTGAACCTCTCCGAGAAATCACCTAACATTATATAAATTTTTTCATAGTTTCTTCATAATTTTTATTATAGATTGGTTGCTTAGCAACCTAGCAAAATTAAGTATTCCTCTTTTGATTTAGTCCATGGGATATCTTGAAATATTCATTTGCGGTAAATATATAATCCCTTATTGCGACCCAATTTTTTCATAATTTTACCCCTATTTTAAGGATTAGGATTCCAAATATGTAATAAAAATATATGTCTATTCAGTTGTTGTTGTTCATTTACGTCACACTAGAGCTGCACAATGGGCTATTGGCGACGGTCTGGGAAACATCCCTGAGGATGATCCGAAGACATGCCATCGCAATTTTGATCCTCTGCAGAGGGGACGGCACCCCCGCTTCGGTAGCCCGACGACCTGCACGCGAAGTCCAGCACTTTACGGTAGAACAGTTTAACGAGGACCCATACCGCTCACCCTCGGTCCCTACGCAGGCTGTTCTAAGTGGTCACCCACCAGCACACTGACCGTAGCCAGTGATGCTTGACTTCTGTGATCTGCTGGGAACCGTGTCTTAACGATCAGTCCACTGCGGGACATATGTCTATTCAGAGAAAGTACGTTTTTGTGTGTGATTTCGTAACATAATTAATAGTTAACACTAATTAACGAGCATATTTGAGGTCACCACCACGAACTAATTAACATAGACTTTTAGTTCGTGAAAATCCGATGATTAGAACAAAAGTTAGTCAGGGTGATATCTTTTTTTTTGCAGACTGTACTTACAATTCTAACAGAGCCTATTGAAATATTCTATTCTGATTGTGTACGTGAAAGTCTGATTATTAAATTAAAAGTTAAGTAGTTCTGTGTTTTATATTTTGCAATGAGTTTGACATTCTTTCATCCTGTGATAACTTAACTCTTTATTTTTATTTTCAATTCAACCACTTGCGCTAGAAAGACGTATTTCGCACGTCAAAGTGCTTTTGACACAAAATTGTCAATGACGTGCTGTAGACGTTAACAGCAATCATCACAGAAATCAAATAGACTTTCGTGGTTCGTACCAAAAAAATAGAAATGATTATTCCGTTTTCTAACAACATCGTATTCTTGACGCCTCGCCATCCACTGTTTTGGTAAACATATCTATGAATTTTTTCCTAAAAAACGAATTTTGCAAAATGTATTGCCTAGAGTACATTATCCATAGCTGCTAACTTGTACGGCCATTGAGATATAATTTTCTTAGTGGTGGCGTTTCGGGGGTTTAAATCGTGAAGTTTTAAGTTTCAAAAAATATTTTAAACTACCACGACAAATCAAGAATTTTTTTAAAAAATATGTAGTTAGAATCTATTTTTTGGTTTATTCTGCTTAGAGATGTCTTAATAATTTTGGTTAAAGAAAATTCTTACGAATTTAATTGTTTTACAACCACTTTGTAAACATCTTTTTCAACGATCGGACAAATTGGCAGGTATGATTATCGTAAGTTTAAAAAGATTCATCAAACTTACCTAATTTAGAAAAAAGACGATCTTTTTAGTGTTTTCTGAAGATTTTCTGCTGTCTTCCTCTCTGTCTATTAATAGCAGTCACAAAGCTATTCATTCTCGTGGATAAAATCAGTTGACACGGTTTTATTAGTTGAACTGAGTATTTTAGTGAACTGAAATGAATCTAAAATATTTATTAGTTTTACCTGGAAAATAAAATTAACATTAGAGCCTGAAAGGAAATAAAAACTTTAACAACCATTGTATTCATTCTTAAAGAGGTAATAAGTAGACTTATGATTATGCTGAAATTTACAACAATTATTTTCTCTTAAATTTGGAGAATGAAAAAAAGGAAGAAAACTTTTTTGCAATCAAAGTTAAAAAGAAAATGTAATCATAAAATTAAACGGGAGATAAAAAATTGAGCTACAGCAAAATAATATCTTAAAATTTAAAGCAGTTGCAATAGTTGTAACTCTCAAACTACACTTTGTCATACATCATAGGAAAGAAAAGACACAAAGCTTTAAAATTGAAATTTGATAACATGCATTTTGTTTTAAATTAGCTCAATCCATTTTTATAAATTTAACTGCAAAAGAAAATATTTCAAGGGTTTAAGATTTAGGGTGTTTAAATCTTTTTTTCTTCTTTAAGGGATCTAATTCTATCAAAAATTATATTAAAAAAATATTCCTTCAAGTGGATTGAGTCGATTTTAAACCAAATCTTTAAACTTTTTTTGACAAAATTTTTTTTTCTCATTTAAAGCAGGAATTAAAACGCGATATTACACGGACACTTAATTAAATTTCCTCGGATAGTTTACATAATAAAAAAATTAAAACTAAATTTCAAGCTCCAAAATATGCATTTTTTATATTACATTTCATCAAAAAATATTTTTTGTCCACATATTTTATTTTTCAATTCTTTTTTTAATAGTAAAATAATTTGACTTAAGAGCGAGTGAATTTGGGAAATATATTTAATTTTCTTTTGTGTCAAAATTGCTTGCCTTTTTCTTATGTTGTGTCATAAACAGCTTATGTGTAACACATTTCTGTTATTTTCGAGATTCTGTATATTTCTTTCCACAATTTTTGTATACTATTACGATTGATATCACTGAGATTCGAACGTCAGTATCATAAATTAGTAAATAAAAATTTTGTGGATAAATCCAGAGGAAATAGAAAAATTTCTCCAGAATTCTTCAAGAGGAAATTTTTATTCAATTATTCAGTTCCGCTAAACGTTCGTTTGAATGTTTATTTTATTGTGTATTATCTTAGATAAACATTTGCTATTTTTATGTTTCCTTTGAACCTAGAACTCAGAAGACATTCAGATCTCTTCATTATCCATATTTACTTAAAGTATTGACTTCTGTTTTATGACATAAAACAGACTTTCTCGAATTAATCAAGTTAGCTTAGCATTCAGAGAAGTTTTTCCATAGATTAATTAAATAGGTAGACTGTTGAACTTTGACAGCCCTTTTGGCATCTGGGAATAGACTGCCCAAATGGCAATCTGAATAAAATACAAAATGACCATGGGTTACAGGGTTTGAGGCTACAACGAAAAATTTGTTTCGAAAACAAAATATTACAAAAGAAAAAATTTCTTGCAGTATTAGATTTCCTACCAAAATGTTTAGACACTTGTTTAGTTAATTGTATGCATCAATAAATATAAAGCATTAGTAGTAGGCGCAAGCTTGGTGATGAATATTTTAATTCGGAATTAAATTTACATTTTAATCATCAGAGGTGATGAACGGTTTCTATAAAGTGCAATCACATTAACAATATTCCGATTTCGATTAACTTATGCGTTATGTTAATTGGAAAATATATTATTGACATAAATATATATATAAATAAATTGGATAATATTTAGATAGGGGGGAGTGAGGTAAAACCGGCACATCTATTTTAGGGAAATTAGTAATGTCTTCTGCAGGCAGACTGTAAATAACACTTTGCTAGTCAATAAGAAAAATTGGCTTCTTCAAAATAAATTCACGGCTTCAGCGTAGATAAGTTTGTTTAATTAAGTTTACTGTCTAACGTTCCTTCGTTTTCAAGCTATCCTTATTTATTGATGATTACAGTTACAAAAATTATTTTTAGTCAAGCTTATTATATGTTGACTAAGGACCTTAACAATACGGATTTAACCCGATAATTAGTACTGTTCCGTTTCGTATCGTACTACGGTATCCGCTCGTACTACCGGTGCCTTCTTTCTTGATGTGTGTTTATGCTGAGCCCACAAAAGCTGCAGTGCAGCAGAGGATGAAGAAAACTACATTCAAAGCTGAACAAAGGTTTTACGGGTTACCGGACAAAATTGTTAGCGAGCCCTATCCTCAATGTACAAAAAGCCTGATTTTCATATTCTGTAGAATTTTTTAACACCCTTCATATAAAATTTGCATTTTCATATAGGTAATCTTTGCTATTTTCTTTCCTTTTTTTTGAAAAAAAATGAACCTTAATAAAAACTATATTTTTGTAAAGAATTTTGCTTGGGCCCTCAGCCGCTATGGGACAATTTTTCCTCTTTTTCCCTTCCCTTCGACTACGACTTAAGACTCCCACAACATGTAAATTACATGCATAATTTTTAAATTTGTCTTACAAAATACAATGAATATCTTGGTTAAATAAAACAAATTTCTAGATAGAACTATTTAGCTCCAACTGGCCTTCGAATCTTAGCTACCCAGCATTACCCCTCCATTCCAAATACATAAATTGGATTATAATAGATTTAAATTATATTTTTTAACATTTGATTTATTAGTAAAAATAAAGTCAATTTTTTATTGGAACATACATGCTCATGATGAACAAACTTTATTTCCTTAATTAAAACGCACGAAAAATATTATATGTTTAGAATTTAAAATTAAAGCATGTCTCTATGATAATTTATATCTCCCTTTCATAACTCAATTCAGTTAAATACTTACGATATTAGTTAACGAATTGTAAAATTAAAATTTTGAAAACTCAAAATTTGCGGGTTTTTTTCAATTTGAGAGCAAAATGATTTCATTACAAATATTCAATTTTCCAATTAAAAATTATTCAAAATATGCAAATTTTTGCAAAGAAGATAAACGCATTTGACAGAAATCTCTCTATATTTAAGAAAAAATGAAGTTATTTCTGCTGTTTCGGAAAATTTTCGTTAAGTGTGCTCACTACTATCTAACTCAAAAACTATTAAATAAAACAATATGAAATTCTGCATATTTCTAGAGATTTTTAAAAAAAACATTCGGATATCGAAATGTTATTAATGCAGTCATTATTATTGTTACTTTTTTTTTGCGAAGAGTTATTTAGTTTAGCAAAACAAATAGCAGGGGAGTTAAAAATTTTATTTGATTATTTTTGCAGACACGTACTTTATAGACTGAAAGTGCGTAACATGTCCTATTTCATTTAAATTTCGTATTACTTTAACAGTTAGTAAATAGTTTGTATTGACCGATTTTGCAATATGTATAAAAAACGAACGAAATAAAAAACAAACGAGCAAAACTCAAAACAAGCGAAATAAAATTCGACTAATTAAAATTGTTTGTAACCATGTTCTCTTAGAAAAAAAGAAAGTAAAAACTTAGCATTTTAAAAAAATTCAAATTAGAGTCAAAATTATTAAATTTTAAAATGCTTTTCCTGTTTTACATTATCTCGAAAGATTGAGAAAAACTTAATATTTTTTCTGTCTTGGATAGAACCAAACTCAATTGTTAGCTATTCATTTAAAATAGCAATAGCATGCAAATAACAAAATCATCTAGTTTATAAGAAAACAAAGTAGTAAAATTGGTAATTTTTGTAAATCCCACAGACAACTAATCAACGTTAATAATTAATTACATTTTATGAACAAGGTTCTCTTAGGTGGTCTTTCAGAGGATGTTTGCCTCAGGGTGTTGGGGGTGGTTTGCGCGGACAGTCTAATCCGATTTTATCAGTCTATGGGTAATTTTAAACCCCTGAACTGAATGTTAGGCTAACTAACACATTTTCAGATGCTTTCTACTTATAAAAATACAAAAGAATATAATAAGTATATAATAAATACTTCATAGTAGAAGCATAAATAAACATATACGATTGTTAATAGAAAAAATATAAGAATAAATGGAAAGTTTCAAAATGTATAGTTGTTTTTTTTTTCCTTAACCATTTAGAGGATAATTTTTTAGTTTTCTAAAAGCATAATTGTTAAATTTCCTTATTCAAAGAAACTTTTTTACCATGCATCAATTAAGTACAAATAAAAATTAAACAGAATTAGAAGAGAGGATGAGCCTCTTGAGACTTATGTGTATTAATTTATTTTAGAATTATTATTTCTATATATTGTATATCTGGGCCATATAATTTTGAAACTTTCATTTTAAAACATTATTTTAAGACAAATTTGGAGAAAGCTTTCTTCTCCAATCTATAACACATTTAAGATATGCATATGATGAATTGTATATACTTATATACATAACTCATCTACATTTATGCATTCACATTAACACAATATTGTAAATACTCAGAACAAGATGATTCAAGATGTAAGTAATCATACTCTGCTTTGCCATGAAATAATTTAATCAGCTTTTTTTCAAATCCAGAAGGAAAATTACATTTAATTAAATCTATCATTAAAATTTTATTTTCTAAATTTTGGAATGTGGCAAAATGTACAATAAATGGATAAAATAGAATTATTTTCTGCCAAATCATTAACCACATCAATTTAAAACAAGAATTTTATAATAATGAATATAGAGAAATTTTAGTAACACATTGCTTGGTTATAGCATCAACAATATTTTTTTTCTAATCTTTTTGAAGTTCGTATATTATTTTAGTTGAATTAATTGAAAAAAAAGAGTCACATATTTTTTTTCTTTTAAGCTTTTGAGCTTAAAGTTTAAAAACAAAAAGAAAGACAAATTAATCATGCATCAAAAGCTGTAATTATGCATATAAATAACGAAGGAGCTCAACCTTCTTCTAAAATTAGAGTGAGAATGTTATCTCCCTTCGCAAATGCAAAAAGTAAGGTACTCGTAGTTTAGTTATAAATAACATGAAACAAAATTTCGTGAACAAATTAAAGTATTTAAAATGGTATGATGAAATACTTAGCTGAATAAAATATATCTAAATGCAGGGTGCGTAGCCAGTTTTTCAATAAAAAAATAAGCCCCATTTAAGTATTTTTCAAGCACTCAAGATTATTTTTAATCACCTTCCAAAAAAATCATAATTAGGATTTGCGCAGTAACAAAAATAATTTTTTCTATCGTTTAAAGTACTTAAATTATAAACATAAAATCAGTAAAATTCAATAACATTTTCAAAAATTTGACATAATCATGGTAATATAATTAGTTTCTGATAAATATTGCAGAGAAAATTGCGAAAATAATGCATTTTTTTGTAATTTAGAGCAACAATCGATACGGCAAAGAAAAAATCTCTTTTTAAAAGATAGAAAATTAAACACTTTTTACATCACAAATAAAAAAAAACACAAATAAGGGCTTTTAAAAAACGTAAATCAAAAATAAGCACCTTTAATCACTTTTTAAAAACGCTACGCACCCTGTAAATGGTTTTGTTGTGTATTGAATGTGATGATCGAATAATCATTCAATTATCATACTCAATAATCTAAAGAAATTTTTTTTTAAATTTTAGAGAATCCTGCATTTTAGAAAAAAAAACAGATTAGACTTTTTTTCCAAAAAAAAATGAGTTTTATAAATATAAAGTAAAATTAACTGTCACACCGGCCAGAGAGTGACTAACAAAAAAATTGTGATTAAGAAACTACCTCTTAATCAACTCATTTTTTCTCACGGAAAATACAATTATTTTAAACTTATTATGAAATAAATAAGTTTTATGTTTATCATTAAATATTAATTTTATGTTGCTTTGTTGGATCCAATAGTCAAAGAACCCTAAATTTTAAAAGTTGAAAACGTTTTGAAACATTACATCAGTATATTTGAAAGTTCACAAAAATCCATACTTTTACATGTTCACAATATATAAATACATAAATTTAAAAATTATTAATAGAAAGTTTCTGTTTTTAGAGAAGTTCTTTTTTTTATTTTCTGCTTCCAAGAGGAAAAAATTATTTTCTTAAAAGAAGAAGGGAATTTCATTACCTAAATAATTTTTTTTTTAATAATGTACATTAATGAATAGTATATGGTTCATAATTTTGTCTCAACGTACACGATGAGTTTTTACTTCAGTTCAAACAAAGATATTTTCTTGTGGAGCAGATTAAGCCGGCCAGAAAAGTGTGTTTTAGAACACGTGGACTGAATGCCATAATTCCATTACAAAGTTCTTTAAATACACAGAAACTTTCGATTATTAAAAAAACAAACAAGTGTATTAAATTTTGTTTTCGTGCAACATTCAATGCTCTCTTCTGATATGAAAATACTTACTTTACCCAAAGCACAAAATTTATGAGGCACAATTTTTAGATGAATTGGCTCTATGTTGTTTGGCTGAACAAATAAACCACCACTCATTAAAACACATACTCTTCAAATATCAATAATTAAATATTTTTGAAAAAAAAGAAGATATGTATTAGAATTCCTTCCAAGGGTATTTGAATTCACATACATAAAAAAACAATAATGAAACAGTTTAGTAAATGCAGTAGAAAGCTCTAAAAATTAGAGTACATTGGAAAAAACAGCACATATTTATTTTTAACCTTTTAAAAAACATTAAATGTTCTCACATCAAAAATATTTTTAAACAAAACTGATCTACTGAATTGTTCTTTTTAAATAAGTAAAATTGGATAATGAAGCAACTCTTAATTTTTATCTTTTCAGACACCCAAAATGAATATACCTATATTTCATACAAAAATTAAGATATTTAAAAAATTTTTTAACAAGTCTGTATAACAAATTTTTAACGGATTGATGCAGTTACTTTTAAGAATACGACTGTCATCTTTTGTAATCTAATTTTCCCTTAGTAAAAACTAACTCAAAAAACTATTTAAAATGTCACACTTTGTCTTAAAGAGATAAAATACCGTCCATCTTCCTTTTCATGCAAAAAAAAATTGTTATAGAGATCTAAAAATTACGGAAATCAATTTCGAAAGTATATGAAGGAAGTTATCAATAATCGAACAGCATGTTTTAGCAACTTAGCCCTCAAAATTTTTAGAATTGCATGTTTAAGAACTATTCTTTAAAAAAATTGAAAAATAGCAAAATTTCAATAATTTGCAAAAAATACGTAGAAAAAAGTTACAAATGGCATCAATCAAGATTAATGCCAGAAAATGCAAACATAAAAGAAGATGGACGTCACTGGGGCACCCGGGTGCGTGAAGCTCCGTATTTGCTAAAATCTACAATTCTCATTCATACATATCAAATCTTTTTTTATGACACTTTTTTTTTGAATTCAGAAATCTTTAAAGTTTCAAATTTATAAAAATTTGTAAAAATCAGAAATATTTTCATTCCGGTTTTTTTTTAAATTTTAAAAATTACTTTTAATTTGTAAATAAATATGTGATTTTCTTTCTTTCAAGAATTGAAGATATTTGAAAACAGTTCGAAATATAAATTTAAAAAAGAAATATTTTTCAACAAAAAAAAACCGTATTGTAGATTTAAACAAACCCCCTGGGGAAAAGAATTTTTGAGGCAGTTTTATTTTTAACCAGAAAAGTTTAATATACCATAAAAATTTAATATAACCAGAAAAAAAATATATGTCAACTGTAGTTTTAAATATATAACTTTTAAGTCTCGATAATGAACTCTAGTTTTTAAATATGTAATAGGTTAGAATTCCAATTTTGTTACTGCATCCAAAGCCAAATTACTTAAAAATCAATAACCCTAATAAAATACAGATCATGAATTCCGTGACACTCCTGAGTGTCACTTACAGATGTTTTTAGTGTTCCTCTCTCCGAAATTTGTCTTCTGAGTTCGATTCAAAATTTCAATGTTTTATAGTTACCTTATTCATAAAAACTTGTTAAATCGCGATGTGAGATTTAGTAAAAACTATCGTGAGCATAATTCGTCGCTAATAGAATTCATCACATGTTCTTATTTAATTAAACGCACAGTAAAAATTTAACATTTGAACATTGTATTAACCGCTCTAGAGGTTCGTAAGACTTAAGCTTTAAATGAGAAAATATATATAAATACTTGTAATTCATTAAAATATAAGTCAAAATATTAGAAAATCACATTATAACTTCAGTACAAAAATAATTTCTTCGTTAAATTCTATAAAAGACATCAAATTGCTTGTGCCTTTTCAAGAAAATGTCAAGAATTGCTTAGTTTCACAACTCAGGGAAAAAATAAAAAGTGAAATGAAATAATGTATATATAGAACTAAATTAATGAAAATAAATAAAATCTACAAAAAAACTGTAAAAAGACAAATTAAGGTCTAAAAATGAGAAAAAAGGATTAAAAAAATTTATAAAATTAAATACCTAATTTAAAAGCTTCAAAAAAAACATGTCATAAAATAACTTGGAATATTAGAAAATAAAATATTCATGAAAAAAAATCAATATTTAAAAAAATAGGAAACATGCAAAGGAAAGTGAAATTTGAAAAAGAAAGTGAGAAATGCAAAAGTTAGTGAGTGAAATGTGCAACAGGAAGTAAACAGGAAAATTATAAATAAATTTAAAATTTGACCCCCCCCCCTTCCCCTAATGTAATATTACGTATGAATAAGAAATAAAATCTAAGAGAAAGACAATTTTTGTGTTTTCGCAAGAAAACAATATTAAACTATCTGATGTGCTCACCTGTATACAATGAATTAGGATGAAATTGGAATTACCACAACCCCCCTCCAAATAAGTGAAACATCGCAGGTCATACGCATGAAAATACTACTTCATGAAAACACCATACTTTAGAGTTGAATGCTCTTCGATGATGTACTCATCGAGTAGTGTGTCCAAACATTTAACCTCCGATATTCCGCATTGACGGATATTACCCATTTTATAACCATTCTCATTGCATGCGGAAAAAAATCATGGATGAGAACAAGAATCTGATTAGTGAGTTTTTACGGGTAAATGCATTTCACCAATCAGGTTCTCATCCGCATCGTTGAATTCGCATGCAGTGAAAACGGTCCGCTCGTGTTCACATCAGATAATCCAGGCTGCTCCTGCAAAAACACAAAAACATCTTCGCTTTTAGATTTGCTTTGTTCACTTCCTTTTGAAAACAACCATGAATTTTAAATTTAATGAATTTTAAGAAAAAGTAAAGAAAAAGGTAAATTTATATTGCATTTAAAGTCTAAATATTATTTTGAGTTCATTGAGTAGACCGTGTAACTCCATAACTTCATTCATTGTTAGAGAAATGAAATTTTTCAAGGACATTCTCAATTCCATGTTAGAAACCCTCCTTATTTTTCTCATGCATTCGACACAAGCAATAATTCTCGATGAAACATTCCTCAATTTGATTTCCCCCACATCATTCCACCACATCCTTACGTTTGATTTAACTCAAAAGTTATTTCGGACATTTTTGAGATCCACTTGTTGCTGCAATTACCCCTTTCACACATAAGCAGTAACTTCTCCATAATTTTATTTTTGAAACCATTGTTATTCGTGTTCTTCTTAATTAATTTGCCACCACCACTATCCTGTTAACCATGGCGATTCTCATACTTTGTACTAATAAACAAATTGGATTAGAAAGATAATGGCTTTTAGAGGTTGATTTATCGTGTAAACTGTAGTAGTATCTAATTTTGAGGCTTAGAATTTTTCCTTTTTTATAAATAATAAAACACCATAAGCTGCGGTATTAAAATTAAATCTAAATTAAGGACTGACATTTTTCTTGCGCAATAATTTTAAGCCATAAATTTTTTCCCTAAGTAAAAATTATTTTAAAAAATTAAATAAAAAACAACTACCACTCTTAAAATAATATTTAAAAAAGTTAAAGCAATTCAGCAAATCTCTCTGTCATTTTTACAGTTCTTTTTCCGAACTAAAAAATCTCATAACCTAACAAGTTCGAATCGAAAACAAAGATACTCGTTGAGTTAGGTACAACTTGCAAGGGAAGATAAATATCCAATGCAATATTGCATGGTTGAAAAATTTCGACATTGATTTTAACCCTTACTCGTTTGAAGTGAGAAAAAATGAAAATGGTGGCTACAATATCTGGTATAAGCCTCCACAATAGAGCGCCGGAGTAAAAGAAAACGATGTAGAAAATATTGTAAGAAAAGGTTTTAAACTAATAAAGCGAAACAAAATTTAGGCAAGTTATTATGCTTAAAAAAAGATTTTTTTCCTTTGTGTTATAGTTAAATAACTTTATTTGAGTGAATAAAAATTTCTGCTAAACTGCAATGAAATTTATTTTCATATAGCAGTCAATCATTTAAATTAAATTGCTCTACGATAACAATTATCATAAACTTATAAATGTTCACAAAAACTGAAACATTATAATCAAATTGACTGATGCTCATATATATTATTTATTAATTATGTGCTTTTTTTTAAAAATTCTCTCAAAACAAATCTGCAACCACCCGCTTTGGGACAGGGGAATCGTGAAGGTTAAGGCTCAGCAATTAAATAACCTACAGCATGACTAAGGCGATGCGATTAGCTTAGCACTCAGGCTGCCTTTAATTTCGAGGCAAGCTTATATTCATCGATCTGAAGTTGGGCGTACTGCAAGCAGCCGCTGGGGATCGAACCTCATTCCTTCACAATGACAGTTAAGTTTTTAACCACTCAGCCATTGCGACTCAATCTAATGTATACCTTAATATTTCAATAATATATTAAATCTATTAACATTATTTTAAAAATATTTCTGCTTGAAATAATTGCTTAGATAAACAAAAAAAAATATTTTTTGCATAAATATTAATAAATAACTGAATTTTCGTTTTTTGTACATTGTCAAAAAATAAGTTGGCGGTGTAGTTAAGAGAGTGGGGAATCCAAGGGGTTCTCCCAAAACCAATATATTGAGAAAAAAATACAAAAAAAATTTACATTTAGAGTCAGAAAGGTATGGCGTTCATCGTTGGGGAACATTATACGTAACTTTTCAAAAATGTACTATGTATAAATGCACAAAAATGTAAACAAAAATTACATTTAGAGTCAGAATAGTATGACGTTTAACTTTGGGGAACATTATATGTAACTTTTCGAAAATGTACTTGCTTCAACATCCAAGGCACGCTTAAGTTAAAAACTATTATCGACTCAGATAAAACCTTTATACTTTCAGTTGATAATGTAAATTTCGAAAATAAAATGCCTACATTAATTATACTGATTATACAGCTATTTATGGATGACTTACAAATAGTTTAACTCAAATTTATACCGCAAAATACATAATTTCTGTTTGCTATTAATTCATTTTTAGAACAGTCTCTAAAAACGACATGGAAGTACTAATTGGTTAAAAATTTATGAAATCTTGTTTATATAAAAATACAAAAATAATTTTGATTTTAAATTTTGAAAGTGAAGACTAACCATGGGATGCATTCACGATACGATTGAATACAAACATTTGGCTAAAAATCTTCAGAAAAATACATTGTTGCATACCTAATGACATTACATAATGTTTTAATAAAGAAATTTGATTAATGTCAAAAATAAACAAGCATTTGAATGTTATTTCACAAAGACATTCTATAATAGTTCTGTTATAGATTAGGATTGAAATGATAAAAATAGATTGATTTAATTTTTAATTTACTGCTAAATTTATGGGCACCAACATTTTCAATATTTAAGCTATACATTTCCATAATTTAAGCTCAAAATCAATGTAAATACTTTAGCAAGCAAATGGCAAATCAAAATTAATTTTACTCCAATCCGATATTTTAAATATTTGCACTACTTTTTGAAATAAACCCAAAAATAAATTCGATTGTAATTTCAAACAAATATCCATCATATCAATCACTACTGATTTATTAATCACCTCTTTATAACTATACTGATAAAAAAAAAAGACTTTCTATTAAATCAAAATGACAAAAGTGAAAAATAAAAATGCAGTTTTAAGAAAGAAATAAGTTTTAACGAAATCAGTTTTCTTTCAAATCTGACACACTTTGACATAACATAAAATATTAGTACTCATTCCATCTTTGGGCAATGTAGCAATTTATGAAAATTAAACTTAATTAAAAAGTAATTTAACTGGAAAATTTGCAAGAAAAAGTTTTAAAAAAAGTATCATTGCTGCTTTTTAAAATTTATTATTGTAAGTTTTTCTTTTATTCCCCCCCCCCCCGAACTAGATTGAATAAAGTTTCGGAAAAGTTTTGCTAAGCTTTTTTGAATTGACTTTTCGAATTCGTTTAATTGATAATACAACTATTAGTTCAAATCTAAAGACATATTTTGTAAAAAAAATTCTACTAATTTGAGATTTATCCAAGCTAGTTCACTTGCATACCAAGTTATAAATACTTCATTACAAATCCACGTTTGTTGACTTAAATAAACCTATACTTTTCTAAAAAAAGTCATCAATTTAAACATTTACAAAGTATTTTACTATAAGAGTGTTTAAATTCTATGTTGATTTTCATTGTATAAGATATATAGCTGTTTTAACAAATTTCAATAAGTAAAATTTCATTACTAGGTTACTCAGTGTGTAAAAAATAACAGCACATTTGAAATAACATTTTAGAAATCTTATCGAATTTTTCTGAATAAAAATAAAGAACGAAATGAAAATTTAATAGTTTTATATAGTGATTACATTTGTACAAAGTAGGCATCGACTTAAAATTTTTTTTCAAAAAAAGTTGATGTTAAAAGAATGATTCAAAAAAGAATGACGTTAATGAAAGTCCTACCCAATCATAATTTTCATAAACAATAATTAAAACAATGAACTTATTATTTTAATAATGAAGATATTTTTCTGACTCATAAAGTTTATTCAATTTCAAAAGAAATTATCCTTATCTGGCATAAAAATCTAATTTTTTTTTTAAACTGCCTTTCCCTTATAGTGAGTTTTTTTATTTTTTATAAGTGAGTAAACTAAGTTATTCTAAACTGAAATGTTTGTCAACCTGTGGTTAGTCTAAGTAACACAAATTTGTCATTTCGAAAGTTTAAAAAAAACTAGATCAATGAAATAAATTTTTTCGGTTATTTTAGTCTTCTTTTCGGTAGTTAATAATGATACACTTCCATTCAATTTTTAATAATTTATTATCATGCATTTGCATGCCCTTACATAATTAAATTACATTAATATTTACTTTCAAAGTAACTCTAATTGATGCAATCAAGAAAATTTTTTAATTGCACCATTTTCTCACAGATCACAGAGCATATATGAAGAGCTATTTAAGGGGATAAACCTTGGTTCAAATTAATGGAAATGCTTACGGAGCCGAATCCAATGATAGATTTGTAACTGTTGGAAAATCAATATTGAGAGACTAAATTAGATATTTTCAAACCTATTTGAAAATTTCCAGTCTTTTTATTTTTATTTTTTACATGGTGTATATTTGATCATCAATTTTTTTCGGTATAATCAACTAAAAACTTTGTCTATCCTTGACATTTAAATTAAATTGTTGAAGGCGACTTTAAAGAAAGAGTTTAATAATTAAAACAATATTTAACTTTATAGTAGGAACTATACGTGTTTGAAATAAAATATTATCATGAGTGATTTGTTCTCATTTGAATAAATAAAAATTTGTTTGTGAAAATATATTTTAACATAAAATCTTAAAGGATAATTTTTTTCAATTCCGAAATTATTTTCACTTGTAAGAGATCTACCATCAGAAATGAAGATAAGCAACCATTAGACGATTTAAACTTTTATGCTTGTCTTTATTTTAATCATAAGCGCAACGATCAAAACTACTGTAGTCAATTTTTCTTATTTTTAGTGACTTTATGGCAACAGTTCTAAAATAAACAGCTGTTATTTTTGATGAGTTGAAGATTTGAAGTATGCAACCTTTCAGAAACGAATTTTTTTTTTCTTAAATGCGAATGCAATTTTTGCTAAAAATAATTATTTTTTCAAGTAAAATAACCGAAATGTAATTTTTTTTTAAAAACATAAATATATTTTAAGTTTAAGAATTAAACAACAATTAAAAGACATGAGAACATAACCATTTTAAAAATAATTTTTCTTAAACATTCGGGGGAAAAAAGAATTAGTTCTAAAAATTATTAGCTTTAGTAAATTTATCCATATGAATAGAACATTTCTAAATTTAAAAAGAAAAATCTATACCAATTGGAAGTACCGAATTGAAACTAGTCGTAATAAATAACTAATTTTGTAATTTTTGACAAGTGGGAGAATCAATGCGACAATTTATCAAATTAAGGTTCATTTATTGATTGGCAGGCCTTAGTTCAAGTACTATTGCACTAGTAATTATGGTTTAGAGAACACCATCAATCCAAAGGTCATAAGATCGGTTATTTCAAAGGCTGTCTGTGTATAACTGTAGAAAGGAATTGAGTCCGTGATTTTAAATTCTCTATTAGAATATCATGAATCCTCAAAAAAGTTTACTTAACATTTGTTGTTGTTTTAGGCTATTAAGGCTTTGGAGGTACCCTCTATGGCCAAGAATTCGACTTCTACACTCATACCTATTTATAGGGAGGACCCATTCCTTCACCCACAGCTCGTAATTTTGACCTGAACCAAAGAACGATAAATCTCCAATCCAGCACCCTCAGTTTGTTAAGAGAGCATGGAGGACTTCGTGACCGGACAGATTTAACGTGAACCATTTAATACACGGGGTCTGCAGTCGGCTGGATTCCGTTCTCATAATTGTGAGTACAGTCCTCAACCAATCAGGCTAACTCAATTTATAATATAAATATGATTAGTCGCGACTTAAATTAATTCTGAATTAATAACACATTTTTTAAAAACTAGATTTTACAAACATACCCAAGACTGACAAAACAGAGAACAACCAAAACTGGACGGAATTAACCGTGTTTGCAGAAATCGTAATTCACATTAGTATTATCATTAAATGCATAAAATATAATTGCGTATATTGGCCAGTGGCCTTACTAACCTAAAAAGAGTTTAGTATGCGGGATGAGCTACAAATGTGCGGGATTATTTCTCCTAGAGAAATGAAAGGAGAAATTAAGAGTAAAAATGTGAATTAAAAAGGGTTATCAAATTCCTGAATTCAATCCCGATTAAATTTAACAGTTTCTAAATCTCGATACGCTTGAATTACTGAAAAAAATCATCTCGATTTCTAGTCGAAAAAAATCAAAATCTGTGCCATTCGATGAAGCAGAAATGGCTCAATAACATAGTTTTTTGAATTAATCCGAGTAAACAATGAATTTTGTATTTATTCACAAGCTAGATTTTAATTCAGAAAAAATCGTAGAAATTATAGTAGAAATATGAATTAATAGTAGCAAAAAAAAAAAAAAAATGGAGGCAATTTTGTAGAATTAATATTTACGAATCAAGGCTTTATTTATGCTGAAATTCTAGCTTTTCAGATAAGAGGAAGAAACAAAAATTTGACAAAATTTAGAAAATTTCATATTTACTTAGCGCAAATTCAGCTTTACTATAATTTTAGGATTTCAAATTTCGAATAACTTATTGGAAATTTCAGGAATTTTGTTTCTTGATATATTACGATTTAAAGATCAAAATAGCCATTCGTAGACAACTCAATTTTTCGAGATATTTACAAATATATATTGAGTATCATCATTTAAAACACTTGAATATAAACAATGCGTAACTATGAAACTTATTTTTTTCTATCACTTGTATTATTTTCAAATTGCATAGACTTGAAAATGAGGATAATTGCGAGTAAAAAAAAGTAAAATTCTAAACCGGGTATGGCAAAGAATTTTGCAAGAATCGGACACATAATTTTGTTCAAATTAAGTGAGTTGCGATTTATTTCAATGAAAGTATTTGGTTAAAAACAGGATAAACTTTTTTTGAAAATATGCTTACATACGTCCAATTTGCCTTTGCAATAGGAATGACTGATTACAATTGTTTATGTTAATTGTATAAAAATAATCAAAAAGAAAGAAAAGAAATTGTTTATGCTTTTCTTTCACCTCCATCGGGCTATCTATGTGGTTATACTCAAGTTGTTCATTCACAGTAGTAGTTCACAGTTCATTGACATTAGTTGTAGTTGGTTCATTCACAAGAATTCTATTTCAAAAATTCGATTAATGAATGATTTATTTATAGCAGCATAAAATTCTTTTAATGACATTAATTTTTCAAATTTTAATAACCATCGTGAAGGAATGCTTCCTAAAGAGAACTTTTACGTTTTCCCATTTCTCTTTTTTATTTTATTTTATAATTCCTTTTGTTATATAAAGTAAAAACTTATATTTGATTATTGGTTTCTTTTTGACAATATGCTTAACAGATCATCGATAGAAAATTCCTACCATATTTACAGCAGTTGAAAAAATAATCAACTGCTCATTGATGCAGTTTTTATAGTAATTTAATATAACGTCTCGGTTATGTGAGAAACAATGCACTTACATTTCGTTTATTATTTCTTTTAGCAATATGACCATTACCTTAAAATACAAACTTTAGCAAGACAGTCAACCGCTATTATGATTAAACATTTAACCCATTGTGCTGAGGCAGAGTGGCTTGAAAAACAAATTACTAAATTCAGAGTATCGCTTTTTTTTTGTCAATATGGCTAACTTAGGAAGCGTTTAAAATGCTTTTACATTAGTTAATATTTCAGTTTTAATCACAGGTTAAATATTGAGTCAAAAAGAGTGGACGTACATTTAAACAAAACACCAGTTACTCTGTTGAAAATATGACCAATAAATCATTTAAAAGGTTTTTTGATTGAAAAAGTTTTAAAAATAAACCAGAACCATTGATCAATGGGATACCTGCAAGTGAATGAAGGTATCTTGCTCCCAATTGGTTTTTAAAACGTGGTTCTTGTTTACGTTATCAACTGTTCTATTTATGCTGCTTCGAGAAAGCCAAGCCCTTCAAGCATCAATGTGACACATTTTATATTCTTTCAAAAAGATTTTAATTCTTTCGCTATTTATTTCTTAAATAACACAAAAATAGGCATGAAGCTATGTAGGTACTAATTATACATCGAAGACAAATTAATTTTGCAAAAACTAATTATGCATCGAAGTTGCCAGGTAAGCAAACAAAAATATATCACTATAACAATAAAATACATAAACAAACCATTAGTTCGAAATGTACTGTCTGTAAATTGTAACCATTATTATGCCATTCTCATAATTTATGTTCAAAATATTTGATTTCAAAAGTTAGATAATTCAAAAATATTTTTAAACATTTTTGCATATTATTTGTAAGTTTAAATTTTAAAAAATAATGCTTTAGCAATTTTTAAAACTAATATGCATATTCGAAGTGTTTTTTGCTAAGCATTGAGTGCATTTATATCATAAAACTGAATACCAGAGCTATAGAATCATATAAGTTATATGCCTCAAAATTGGCAATAATAAGTTTATAATTAAATCTAAAACAAAATATTTTTTCGATTATACAAACCTTTCATCAATTCTTTACATTTTCCCTTATCAGATCTTTTAAAAGCTAATCTCCTGCTCATCACAATTTGTATTTATAAACAACTTTCAAAGTTACGAAATAAAATTATTTTTTAATATGCTTGAAGTTCATCTATTAACCAGCTTCATTTCATAGATAATTTGATACTTATTAAAAAAATATTAAAAAACATTTTAATCCGTTTCAGCAATCTAATAAATTAACCGGTATAAATCGATTTAACCGTTAGTAACCTGTATAAACAGGTTTTAAATTACTTAGATTCAATCTAAATTATTAAATACCGGTTTAAGAGTAATATAGGAGTGGACTTCTTATACAGACCCGCCCCCCGCAGGAATAAAATATTCATTATTTATCATGATTTTATTTTATTTTTTTTATTGACCATAAAAATGTCTTTAAAAATAATCACGATTCTAGGCTCTCTAGTAAATGACACAATTGTCTTCGTCTTCTTAACTGAGTAGCTGAGTTCGATATTAAAAATAAGAAGGACGTCTAAATGTTGAGAATCAAAATTTGCTTTTTTACCGAAAGCAAAATAACTAAAGAAACGTCTTATAAAAAATAAAAGTTTCAATTTCAATAAATATAAATATAACAACAGGAAATAAGTATTAACACAAAGTTTTTAAGAATGACGTTGGCTATTACGTCCAATATAATTCTATATTATAATTTCGTATTGAATTTAATTTCACTTGGCTATTCTTAACGATTTATTGCACTTTAGTTGCCAAAATAATTTTTAAGCCAAAGTGGCTTATTAACAGTAAGAGAAAATATATTTTCTGCCACCGACTCGTATAGGACAAGTGAAAGAAATGCTTTTTTCAAAAATAAAAAAATAAGAATTTTGGAGATAAAAGGGCGAAATTACCGAACAATTTTTTAGTGAAGTCTTAAAATACGTGGACTGGAAAGTTAATTAAAAAATAGAAATTTACTTTGAAAAAAAATGAGCTTACTTTGTTCAAAAAAGTTTATGTTTACTAAATCAAAAACTTCAGAATTTTTTTTATAAAAAGGCTTTAACGTTAAAGGCATACAAAAAAATTATACTTAAAAAAATATACCCCTTCTATTTCAATTTAAGATCTATGCATTCTATCTAAGACCTGTCATTCTATTTAAGATCAATGCACTTTGATCATATTATTTCTTTTAGTTCTTTTTTTATTTTTATTTTTAAAGCAGAAAGTTTTATAATTATTTTCTAATTTGGGTATTCTTACAATCAAACTTCAGGATTCTGTTAAAGGATATAAGAATTTTGCTAACACTTTTTCCAAGGAAAATCTTTAGTGAACGGGTATTTCAGTTGAGAAATTACTATGGGAATAATGAGTTAATTAATTATTCAAATATTTGTTTACTCTGGAAAAACTTGATATTTAAGAGTGTCAGATTAAGACCGCCGTTGACTAGCATACACTCATTTAAGCAAAATTTTGAGTATTGCTACCAAAAATAGCTGTAATATTTTGCCAAACTGAAGTAGAAAATTTGTGTTAAAAAGTTTTACACTTGAATAGATTTCTAAGATACACACGTCAATCCAAGAATCTTTTTGATTGGTTTTCAGTCTTCCAGTAAATGGAATATCATGTTTGTTTTTTTCTCTTCGAAACTAAAGCTCCACTCTACTTTTAAAACCGCTCTATATTTTAGTAACCAAGACTTATAAATGAGAAAATAGTAGGTTCCACTTTCAAAAAATATTATCATAATATCCTAAAATTGTACTATTCATTGAAGTTAAATACTGAGATCTAATTAGACATATTTCACTAATCAATCACCCATTTGATTCATTGTTTTTTCATTACTGAATTTGAATCATTAATTGTAGTTTCAAATGATTCATTGATGATTTCATGATTGGAATTTACAATTGTAGTTTCAAATGAAAATTTCAAAAAATAATAGTTTCAAGCATTAAAATTGCTTCACAACTCCATCATATTCCTCGAAAAAAACATTTTTTCATAAATTTAGAATCATTTTAATTCGTTTTAAGCAGCACTATTTAAATAAAATTTACTTCCTTACAAATAGAACTTATACCGAACATTTCGCAATTTCAATTATTATTACGAATTCTAGACATTGGTATCTCACTCAATTATTTGTAAATAATGAGGGAAAAAAGCAAATACTGATGCAAAGAAGTACTTAAAAGAAAAAAAAAGATTACAGAATCAAGGCTACTTTTAATTTTAACCTGGCGATACAAAAAAAGTTTAAAACGTGTAAAATGCTTGAAAAAAAGCCCATCACTATTAATTAATAAATACTTTAAAAAAATTTTTAGAAGTCAATATAATAATTTTTCAACATTAGAAAATGTTAATAAAACAACTTAGAAGTGATGCATCGTTTAAATATAACTAATAAGACAATTAAAGTAACTTTTCAATACAGTACACTAAAAATAAAAGATTTTTTCAGTTCCTTTTTCAGTTGAAGGTTAATACAATGCATGCAAAATAAAAGATAAATCACTAAGACAATCACTATCATACAAAATTCTAAAACAGTTTGCTCTTTTAAATTTTTTTTTTAATTTTTTTTTTTTATTCATTTTTTTTTCTTTCTTTTTTTTATATTTTCTTTCTTAAATATTTTCTTTTTTTTATATTTTTTTACATTTTCTTTTTTAAATATTTTCTTTTTTTAAATTTTTTTATATTTTCTTTTTTAAATATTTTCTTTTTTTATATATTTTTTTATATTTTCTTTTTTAAATATTTTCTTTTTTTTATATTTTTTTATATTTTCTATTTTAAATATTTTCTTTTTTTAATATTTTCTTTCTTTAATTTTTTTTAATATTTTCTTTTATTTCCTTTTTTCTTTCACTTTTTTTTCCATTTTTTTTAGCAAACAGTTTTGTTGTTGACATAATTGGTTACACACAATTATTATCTGAAAAACATAAAAATACCAATAACATTACAATATCGCTTTATTCAATGTAGACAGTTAATAATTAAAAATTAAGGTGTTGAATTCCTAGTTCATAAAATTTTGAAAACAGAATGAAACGTGCTTTAATTTTTGACATTTTGGTTGAAAAAACTTTTAAGAGCATAAATGACTAAACGAAATGCAATGGTGTTCAAAAAAGTTATAAAATTAAACACAAATATTATATATTAAAAAATCATATAATGGCTATATTGTGAAACTTATGAAAAAAATTATGAGAGATATTGAAATGAGATAACTATAAATTAATTACGTGAATAAGTATAAACGTATCCAAAATATGTAATATGCAAGAATATGTCAGTCAATCAATTAAATTCTTTAAAAAATACATTTAAAGAAATAAAAAAATTAAAAAATACTTTAAAATAAAAATTTAAGCTACACTTTTTCGATGCGGTGAAACAGATTTTCTGTTATTAAAAATAATTAAAATTGGTATATAAATCTGTGATATTATGGAGAGATTGACGCTATAGTTCGGACAAAGGAAATATAAAATAAATATAAAATGATAAAAATAAATATTAATCTGTCAAAAAAAATTTTGGTTAAAAAAACACAAAAAAAACATTGGGTACTAAAAGAATAATGTCAACATTCTTCTGGAGAATAAGAAAAACAATTATTATCAAAATCAGAATATGACAGGACAGCATTAATATATTTAAAACAGAAATAGGTGTAATAAACAATAGCATGCATGTTTTATAAGTCTAGATGCCATAACATGGAGGTTCTGTAAGTCTGGAGGCAATAACATGGAAGTTCTGTATGTTTGTTAGCTTTCTAATGTTTTTCAATCACCCCCATGTTATTTAGCTCATTGGCTCTATTCTATGCCATAAATGGGTTTACATTGTTATTTGAAGGAAAATGTTAGGTAATATGGAGAAGATACGTGACGTAGGAGTTGGGTCAAAGCTGCATTTATCAGATAATCGAATAAATCTTGCCAGAAAACTATCAGGTCAATCATATTCTGGTTGCTATAGGGCAATTCCCAGAACAATGTGGCATTCAGCTCAAGGGAACATTAACTGTCCTGGTTCTACTTGCCTCTTGGGTGATTCACTTTAGTTACATCATATTCTAGTGTAACTGATATGGCACAATTTCTACAACAATGTGGCATTCTATTCAGACTATCCAGTTTCTACTTGCTACTTGGTTCACCATATATCACCTTGGTTCATTTTAGTTACACCATATTATAGTTGATATTGTACAATTCTTGGGACAATGTGAGTCTATCAAGAAGAGCATTATGTAACTGTCCTGCTTCTACTTGCCACTAGGTTGAATCATTTCAGTTACACCATATTTTAGTTTTTATGGTACAACTGCTGAAACAATGTCGCATTCTATTCGAATTATCCAGATTCTATTTGCCACTTGGGTGATTCACTTTAGTTACTCCATATTCTAGTTTATATGGTGCAATTTCTGGAACAATGTGCCATTAAATTTAGGGGAACATTATGTAGCTGTCCGGATTCCACCTACTACTTGTTTGATTCATTTTAGTTACACCATATTATAGTTGATATTGTACAATTCTTGGGACAATGTAACAGTCACTTGGGTGATTCACTTCCATCAGTTTTAAAATGTCTTTAGCAAAAAAATATCAGTTTTTCGATGAAAATGGTTGAGTCAATATTTATGTAGCTTCAGTAGACTTTATTTTTTAAATATCAAGTAAGATCTCAAGAAATTTTTCAAGTAAGTATTTTGCTGAACAATTGTCCATGATATCACTGGAGGCTTGCTTAGGACAGGATTTGGAAAGACAACATAAATCCCTTTGTATCTAGGCAGTATCTGAATGGGTTTTACTGCCCATGATTTTTTCGCCAACTTATTTAGGAAACAAGAATTTCCTCTTTTCGAATGTTCTTGACTAATGATATTTCAAAGCAGGATATTTTAGAGTGAAAAACGTTAGGTTGTGGCAAGAATCCTCTCGTTGTCGATAAATTTCTTGGGTATCTCGGACGTGAAGGTACACGGTATTGTTGAACAACAGATCCAAACGACATAAATAGTTTGCTTACTATCTTTTTTACTTCGTTTCTGAAAAGTTTATTCTCTACGCATCACTTGATTTGTATTACATATCAACAATTTCACTATTTTTATTAACACAATCTTTTTAATCAAAAGATAACTTTTGTTATCTTTCTTGTTGTTCTAATCAAAAGATAACATTTTTTTCAATGGTAAAAGTGATGGTCAATAGTTTGTGTCAATGACTGATTGGTAAACCACTGTTCTAAATAGTTCAAGTGCAGGTAGCTCTCTTTTATCAAACGATAAAAATAATTTGACTGGTATTTTCAATTTTTTTTCTTTGCACAACTAAGATTCCTGGATGAAGAACTGAAATTTGAGATCCTTTCTTTGGGCATTTTTTCTATTTCTTTACTTGAAACTTTTTTTTGCTGATAAGAGATTTAGGAGTTGATGCTGCTTTGATTTTTTCTTGTTCTCATCTGTGATGTTAATGAATTCATTGTCATACGAAATTTATATCGATGGCTCGTTGCATAAAGCAGTTATAATTCTCACAATATCTGCAGCTTCATAACCCAACTCGAAGTTAATTTAAAGCTGTTTGATTTAAGCACGGCATATTTGGGGGTGATCGTCTAAGGTTTCAGTTTTCACAAAATGTTCATTATATTTCATAGAGAAAAATAACATTTTTGTTAAGAATAACAAAGAATACCTCTGCTTCTACTTATAATAGTTAACATATATCAAGATTTTATTCCCAAAAAATTATTTTCTTGGAATTTTTTTCATTTAAGTAATTCGAACCACATTTAAGCATAATACTATAATGTACCTGGCGTTAAAAATATTTTAGAAGAAACATCTTAGTGGCCAGAGAAACCTTAGTACAGAAATTTTTTTGTGTGGAAATTTTCCCACATTTCAGAATATTTTAAAAATTTAAAGTAGGTTTAAATAGTTCAAAAGCAAGTACAAAAAACCTACGCAAAGATGCCATGATTGATTAAAACAAAATTCTCAGTTTCAATTAAATTTTACTTTGCTTAGTTTGCCAGAATTTCTCAATTCAGATTCAATAGCACCAAAAGATTAATCAGATGAATATCACTAGTTAAAGTAATAACCAAATGAAGAAATAAGAAGAAAAACATCTTTTTTTAACCAAAATTATAATTGGAGATTTCATATGATAAGAAAAATTTTGATTTCCATCTATTTGAAGAAAAAAAAAAGAACTTTAACATTAAACAGAAAACTACAAAATCTAACCAAAAAATATGTTTTATAAAAAAATAATTACAATTTCTCTAACTAATATAAATAAATAAATTTTTCACTTAAAATATTTTAAGTAGAAAATTGTATAATAAACATAATTATGCATGAACAGGAATTCGACTAAATAAAATTCAAAGGCAATTCTTCACATAAAAACGTAACGACCATGCAGTTTGGATATCAAGTATGATTTTTTTCATATTTTGATGCATTATTTTTAAACGTTGTTTTACATTTTTTAGTTTATTTTTCTTTTTATTTTGTTTTCATGTTTTTATGATTTTTATACAACAAAATTGAACCTGACATTTATGTTTGTCAAATTAATATAATCAAAACGTGATAAAGGTTGCCGTTGTCTAGCGTACGCTCATTAAGGCTTAATTTTGAGTGTTGGCACTAAAAATAGTTCCAATATTTTGTCAAAGTGAATTAACAAATTGGGTTTATTAGGATTTACTTTTAAGAAACAGATTTTTTAGATATACGTCAACCCCAAAATCTTTTTGATTGGCTTCCAGTCTACCAGTAAATGGAATAACATATTCTTTCCACACCCGAAGACCCCCCCCTCTACTTTTAAAAGCATTTCATCAATTTCATGACAAATACTTAAGGTTAGACTACAGTAGGTTCCACTTTTGAAAAACATTCTTTTAATAACATCAAATGGTACTGCCCATTAAATTTAAATACCGAAATCTAAATATACATAATTCACTTATCAATCACGCATTCGATTCACTGTTTTTTTTTTTTCATTTATTGATCTAAGTTATTTGATTCGAATCTATAGTTTCAAATCAAATCTTTTCAGAAAGAGTAGATTAGAGTATTTAAAAATACTAGACAATTTTATGATATTCTTTGAAGAAAAAATTTATTAATAGAATTATAAACAACAAATTTATATTAAAAATTTATTTCGTAAAAAAATATAACTTTTACCTGAAAATTTATTAGTTTGAATTACCACGGACTCTACACAATACAACTCACTCAAATAATTATAAATGTTAAGAAAAAGTATAAATACTGATGCAAAGATGAGCATTTTTAAACAAAATATTTAAAATATATTATTTCTGCTATTTTCAAAATTTTCTTTTAACAATATAAGTTTGAAAAATGTGAAATGCTTAAAAAATAACCATTCACAAAGTTAAAAACAATTATAGGTACTTAAAAAATTATTTTAGAAGTCTTCAAAATAACTTTAATATTAAAAATTCTAGAAATAGTGTATAAAATTTTAAAAAAATATTTTCATATTTTAAATGTAAAGAATAAAATAATGAAATTAATTTTTCAACACAGTACTGTACACTAAATATAAAACTAGAAGCATAAAAGCTGTAAACTTTTTTTAGGTTGAAGACACATACAATGCATGCAAAATATTACACAAAATACAATAATAGACAGTTTGCTTTTCATTCTGTATTTTTTTTTTTTTTTTTTTTTTTTTTTTTTTTTTTATATATAATTTTTGTTCAAGTTTTTTTTTTCTTTTTTTTCTTTCGTTCCTTTTTTTATCATTTATTATAATTTTTTTATTATTTTTTTTCTTTAATTTTCTTTTAATTTTTTTGAAATTTTTTTAGCAAACTGTGTTGATGTTCAGATTATGATTGTGTACAAACCATTACAATCTGGAAAACATAAAAATTACAAAGAAATTACAAGAATTTCATGGAGGCCAAATTGTTGATTGTAGAAAAGTAATGAATATTAACCAAATAGTTAAAACTGATAGTTCAACAAATTTAGAAAATAAAATGGTCCGTCTTTTTATTAAAGAGCATTTCAAATTTAAAAAAAATCAAAATAATAGCATACTTAAATAAAATGGAATACGGTTACTATTAATATTTTATAAATGTCAGTAAAATAATTATATAAAGGAAACAATAACTTAAATGCACTTTTTTATTGCATTGGATGAAATAGAATTTCTTCGATTACAAATTGTAAGAACTAAAACATTTACGTTACTATAATAGGTGTATATGAAAGTAATTGTGCTTATGACAAAAATATGATATTGAAATGGTTACTAAATGGGAAAAAAAAGACTAAAAATTAATCACTAAAATTTAATGACTTCAATAAGTATAAATATATATAATATATAAAATTTATAAGCATTTAAAATTTGTAAGAGATTCCATTCAATCCGTCAACGAAATTTAAGAGAGAGAAAAAAACACATTTAAGGAAATAAAAAAAAAAGAAATTTGAATAAGAAATTATGCCAATTCAATTATGAAATTATAAACAAGAGATGTAAATAGACATAAAAACATTACATTAAAAAAATGTAAGAAATTCCATTCAGTCCGTCAACAAAATTAAAAAAAATAAACACATTTAAGAAAATTAAAAAAAGAAAAATAATTTTGAATAAGAAATTATGCCCCATCTTTTTTTTTTCCTACGATGGGGTGGTGGAATGGATTTTCTTAACGGAATGAACCAACTAAAAACAAGGGATGTAAATAGACATAAAAACATTACATTAAAAAAATGTAAGAAATTCCATTCAGTCCGTCAACAAAATTAAAAAAAATAAACACATTTAAGAAAATTAAAAAAAAGGAAAATAATTTTGAATAAGAAATTATGCCCCATCTTTTTTTTTTCCTACGATGGGGTGGTGGAATGGATTTTCTTAACGGAATGAACCAACTAAAAACAAGGGATGTAAATAGACATAAAAACATTACATTAAAAAAATGTAAGAAATTCCATTCAGTCCGTCAAAAAAAAAAACACATTTAAGAAAATTAAAAAAAGAAAAATAATTTTGAACAAGAAATTATGCCCCATCTTTTTTTTTTCCTACGATGGGGTGGTGGAATGGATTTTCTTAACGGAATGAACCAACTAAAAACAAGGGATGTAAATAGACATAAAAACATTACATTAAAAAAATGCAAGAAATTCCATTCAGTCCGTCAAAAAAAAAAAACACATTTAAGAAAATAAAAAAATAAAAAAAATTTTGAATAAGAAATTATGCCCCATCTTTTTTTTTTCCTACGATGGGGTGGTGGAATGGATTTTCTTAACGGAATGAACCAACTAAAAACAAGGGATGTAAATAGACATAAAAACATTACATTAAAAAAAATGTAAGAAATTCCATTCAATCCGTCAAAAAAAAAAAAAAAAATAAACACATTTAAGAAAATAAAAAAATAAAAATAATTTTGAATAAGAAATTATGCCCCATCTTTTTTTTTTCCTACGATGGGGTGGTGGAATGGATTTTCTTAACGGAATGAACTAACTAAAAACATGGGATGTAAATATACATAAAAACATTACATTAAAAGAATGTAAGAAATTCCATTCAGTCCGTCAACAAAATTAAAAAAATAAACACATTTAAGAAAATTAAAAAAAATAAAAAATTTTGAATAAGAAATTATGCCCCATTATTTTTTTTTCTTACGATGGGGTGGAATGGATTTTCTTAACGGAATGAACCAACGAAAAACAAGGGATGTAAATAGACATAAAAACATTACATTCAAAATATAAAAGAATTTCCACTCAATCTCTAACCAATATGTTTTTATAAAAATGCAAATTTAAACAAAAGAAGAAAAAAAAGAAAAAGAATTTAGAAAAAGAAACTATGCCCATTTTTTCTTTTGATGGAATGGATATTCTTTTATTAAAAATAAGTATATGATTTAAATGTAAAATTTTAAAATTTTCTAATAATCTGTCAAAAAAAAAATTAAAAAAATTAGTTTGCTACTAAAAAAATAATATTAACGGTTTTCTCTACTAAGTAAAACATAATATATACCACATTTTAAATATGACAAAAAATTTGTACTTAAATTAACAATAACTCTCACATGCCTCCATAACAACTAAAAAATTTACAAAATATTCCTTACATTTACATAGAAAACGCTTCAAGAATAAAAGCATTTAAAGGAAAGAGAATGTAATAAATTAATTAAAGCATATTGTTCTGTAATTTTTTAAACAGTCTAATTTTTTAAATAACCCCATTTTATTTAGTTCGTTGCTTCTGTTATTTGACATCAATAGTTCGGTAAAATGGGGAAAACACTTGACGTGTGGGAGTTGGGTCAAGGCTGCTTTTATCACATAATCGAGTAAATCTTGAGAGAACTCTTTAGTATTTTGTAAAATGCCATTTACTTCAAAAGTCTGTTTTTCAGTGAAAATCATTGCTTTAGCAGTTTTAATTTTTTAAAGATCAAATAAAATGTTGAAGCATTTTCCAAATTAGTCCTACGAAGTCACTGGGATGATTCAGAAAGTCAATAAGAGGAACTCTTTCAATCAAAAACAGTATCAGGATGGTGGGACTGTTGTTGAATGCCTTTCTCCTCAAAATGTTTCTCAGAGCACATGGTTAAGCCAACTTTTGACATTTAGTAGCTTTATTTCTTAAATAATAATTAAAATGTCAATTTAAATATTAAATAAAATCACTGGAGGTCTGTTTGAGACAGGATTTATAAAGTCACTATTGGCATCCCTTTTTTTTATTATCAAAGATAGAATCTGCATGACCGGATTCAGAAAAAGTTTTATTAATTATAAACTTTTCTTCAACTAACTTATTAAGGAAACAATAAATCCCTTATCGTTTCTCTAAATATTCTTCATTTAAAATTGTATCTTTTGACTGACTAATGTCAATTGTTTTTAAAGCTGGATATTTTATAGAGCCAAATCTAAAGCTGTGGCAGAAATATCCCCTAGTTGTAGATAAATTTTTTGGACATCTCATAGACAATTGGGCATACAGTATTGTGTATTGAACTACAGATTCAAACGACTAAAATGATTTGGTAAATCTATATTTTTTTCTTTCTTTGTTTCTGAAATTATAGTGCATTCCGTATTCATCCAATGGATACAATCACTTTAACTGTTCGAACACTGTCTTTCCAATCAAACGATAATTAATCACTTTATTTTCTTTCAAAGGAATTCAGGCTATTCTTACTACTAGATTATCTGTATATCTGTTATCCTCCAATTTATTTTTTGTCTGATATGTTGTTATAATATTGGCCTAGAATTAAGGGAAGAAATCTTGTATTCATGTTTTTTAAGACTTATTAAACTGGATATTTCAGAGAGAAAATTCAAAAACTGAGACCAATAGTTTGTCAAAAAGCTCCTTGGACAGTGATGACGTGAATGGTAAAATACTGTTCAAAAAGAATGGTAAAATACAACCCCCACATTTTCCAAGCAATAAAAATAATTTGACTAGTAACTTCGGTTTTATTTTATTTGCAAACCTAAGGGTTTATTAGTCCTGGATAGCGGAAGCAAAATTTGACGTCCTACTTTTGAACATTATCAATTTTTGTATCACTTTAAAACTCAGTCTATATAATCTTCTCGCTTCATTTTGTTTCGCACAAATCAAAACTGGAACTACTGACAATTTTACTGTCAACTTCTGTTTGTTTCTTCTGTTCTTCTTCAACTTCTGTTCTGTTTGTGGGATGGATTATCAAACTAATCCATTCTGAATGCTCCGAATTCCGTCTTTTTAATGCATAAAATCTTATTTCTTCTTGCATTTTTTCTTTTACTCTTAATGGTTTCTGAAATTAGAGATTTTAAAGTATAAGTTCAAAAGCTGCGCCACAAATTTTTTTATGAAAATTAAAATCTGTTTTCTTCTTAACTATGTCTAGTTGCTATGGTTCATCCTTGTAGAATCAAATGGCGTTTATTTTAGTAAAACAATAACAAGTTCTAGTATTAAAGATTCATTCTTGCATAACTATGCGGTACTACAAGTTCTAGTAATAAAGATTCATTCTTGCATAACTATGCGGTACTTATTTTAATGAAACAAGTAACTGTCCATATTCTAAAAGTAATGGTGTGATTCCCTTAGAAACATGCTGTATTTATTTTAGAGGAAAATTAAGTGACTATTCATATTCTAATTCCTATGATATAGTTCTGGTAAAACCATCTGGTTTTTTATTGAGAGAACTATTAAGTAATTCTCCATATTCTGGTCGCTATGGTGCAATTCCCAGAACAGTGCGGTATTCAATTCAGGAGAACATTATGAAAGTGTGCAGCTCTCACCTGCCACTTGGGAGATTCTCTTTAGTTACACCATATTTTAGTTGATATGGTGCAATTCAGGGAACAATGGGGCATTCTATTCCGAAGAACATTATGTAGTGTCCATATTTTACTTGACACTGAGGTGATTTACTGCACCATATTCTAGTTGCTATGGTACATTTTCCTGGAACATGTGGCATTCTATTCTGAAGAACATTATGTAACTGTCCAGATTCTACTTGTCACTTAGGTGATTCACTCGCACCATATTCTAGTTGCTATGGTACAATTCCTGGAACATGTGGCATTCCATTCAAAAGGACATTATGTAACTGTCCAGATTCTATTTGTCACTTAGGTGATTCACTCGCCCCATATTCTAGTAGCTATGGTACAATTCCTGGAATATGTGGCATTCTATTCAAAAGAACATTATGTAACTGTCCAGATTCTACTTGTCACTTAGGTGATTCACGCGCAGCATATTTTAGTTGCTATGGTAAAATTCCTGGAACATGTGGCATTCTATTCAAAAGAACATTATGTAACTGTCCAGATTCTACTTGTCACTTAGGTGATTCACTCGCACCATATTCTAGTTGCTATGGTACAATTCCTGGAACATGTGGCATTCTATTCAAAAGAACATTATGTAACTGTCCAGATTCTACTTGTCACTTAGGTGATTCACTCGCACCATATTCTAGTTGCTATGGTACAATTCCTGGAACATGTGGCATTCTATTCGGAAGAACATTATGTAACTGTCCAGATTCTACTTGCCACTTAAGTGATTCAGTCGCACCATATTCTAGTTGCTATGGTGCAATTCCTGGAAAAATGGGGAATTCTATTTGGAAGAACATTATGTGACTGTCCAGATTCTACTTGCTACTTAAGTGATTCACTCGCACCATATTCTAGTTGCTATGGCGCAATTCCTGAAACAATTGGGAATTCTATTCGGAAGAACATTATGTATCTGTCCAGATTATACTTGCCACTTAAGTGATTCACTCGCACCATATTCTAGTTGCTATGGTGCAATTCCTGGAACAATGGGGAATTCTACTCGGAAGAACATTATATAACTGTCCAGATTCTACTTGCCACTTAAGTGATTCACTCGCACCATATTCCAGTTGCTATGGTGCAATTCCTGGATCAATGGGGAATTCTATTTGGAAGAACCTTATGTAACTGTCCTGATTCTACTTGTCACTTAAGTGATTCACTCGCAACATATTCCAGTTGCTATGGTGCAATTCCTGGATCAATGGGGAATTCTATTTGGAAGAACCTTATGTAACTGTCCTGATTCTACTTGCCACTTAAGTGATTCACTCGCACCATATTCCAGTTGCTATGGTGCAATTCCTGGAACAATGGGGAATTCTACTCGGAAGAACGTTATGTAACTGTCCAGATTCTACTTGCCACTTAAGTGATGCACTCGCACCATATTCCAGTTGCTATGGTGCAATTCCTGGATCAATGGGGAATTCTATTCGGAAGAACATTATGTAACTGTCCTGATTCTACTTGCCACTTAAGTGATTCACTCGCACCATATTTCAGTTGCTATGGTGCAATTCCTGGATCAATGGGGAATTCTATTCGGAAGAACATTATGTAACTGTCCTGATTCTACTTGCCACTTAAGTGATTCACTCGCACCATATTTCAGTTGCTATGGTGCAATTCCTGGAACAATGGGGAATTCTACTCGGAAGAACATTATGTCATGGTCCTGATTCTACTTGCCACTTAAGTGATTCACTCGCACCATATTCTAGTAGCTATGGTGCAATTCCGAGAACAATGGGGAATTCTATTCGGAAGAACATTATGTGACTGTCCAGATTCTACTTGCTACTTAAGTGATTCACTCGCACCATATTCCAGTTGCTATGGTGCAATTCCTGGATCAATGGGGAATTCTATTCGGAAGAACATTATGTAACTGTCCAGATTCTACTTGCCACTTAAGTGATTCACTCGCACCATATTCCAGTTGCTATGGTGCAATTCCTGGATCAATGGGGAATTCTATTCGGAAGAACATTATGTAACTGTCCTGATTCTACTTGCCACTTAAGTGATTCACTCGCACCATATTCCAGTTGCTATGGTGCGATTCCTGGATCAATGGGGAATTCTACTCGGAAGAACATTATGTAACTGTCCAGATTCTACTTGCCACTTAAGTGATTCACTCCCATCATATTCTAGTTGCTATGGTGCAATTCCTGGAACAATGGGGAATTCTACTCGGAAGAACGTTATGTAACTGTCCAGATTCTACTTGCCACTTAAGTGATGCACTCACACCATATTCCAGTTGCTATGGTGCAATTCCTGGATCAATGGGGAATTCTATTCGGAAGAACATTATGTAACTGTCCTGATTCTACTTGCCACTTAAGTGATTCATTCGCACCATATTTCAGTTGCTATGGCGCAATTCCTGGATCAATGGGGAATTCTATTCGGAAGAACATTATGTAACTGTCCTGATTCTACTTGCCACTAAAGTGATTCACTCGCATCATATTCTAGTTGCTATGGTGCAATTCCTGGAACAATAGGGAATTTTATTCGGAAGAACATTATGTGACTGTCCAGATTCTACTTGCTACTTAAGTGATTCACTCGCACCATATTCTAGTTGCTATGGTGCAATTCCTGGAACAATGGGGAATTCTACTCGGAAGAACATTATGTAACGGTCCTGATTCTACTTGCCCCTTAGGTGATTCATCTTAGTTACATCATATTCTAGTGCTATGGCGCAGTCACTGAACAAGTACGTTTGCTTCATATATAAAACCCTACTTCATTTCATTTTCTACACATCTGTCACAGTTCATTTCCATATTAGCTTTAATCGCTGATAAATTGAAAAAATGCTGAATTCATGCGTTTCTTATTCGACCTTTTTAAAACCTCAGATTCCAAACGGTTTCCTATTATTTCTTTTTCTATTAATAGTAGATGCCTGGACGAAATTAGGAATATTCTCCCTTTTATTGTCAAGCATTTTTCTAGGTAATGTGCCATCTCAATTTTTAATGTAACTGGAAATTTTAAAGTAATTGTTCAATATGTTTAGGCATTGCACACGTAAGGAATCGATACAGTTCAAAGTTTTTCGCTGTTTTTAAAAGTTAAAAAGCATTAAGTGTCTTCGTTTTCTTTTTCATCTAAGGCACTTAATAACTTAAATTAATTTCCAGTAAACATTATCACTAATTCAGTCTTTTGATTCGTAAGGTCATGAGTATTCTTTAATCTTGTTAACTAAGCTGTTCTCTTATTGTGTCTATATGTTACTTTGTTATGGTGTTATCTGACTTTCTGTACTTTTTATTAGTTTCTTTCTCTTTTCAAGCTTATTTTGTCAACAGAGTTCAAAAACTTCTATTTGCTGTTTCTTTGAGATCATACTATTCTTGTCATTTCGCACTTTCAATGATGTCAAATTGCAGACGGTTTTGTTGATAAGGCATGTTGAGAAGTCCTTACATAAAACAGTTATTTTCAGAATATCTGCAGCTATGTGACCCAACTCGAAGTAAGGCATATTTGGAAGAGATCATGATCATGATCACAAATTGTTCATAAGCTTTCCATGAGAAGAAGTAACACTTTTTTAAAGAATAACAATTAATATCACTGTTTATACTTAAAATAATAACAATACATCAACATTTTATTCTAAAATAATTATTTACTTCAATTTTTTTTTCATTTAAGAAATTAAAACCATATTTCATTTAGTAATTAAATCACACAATAAAAAATTCAATCGAATCTTATTTCACAAGACTCTCTGAAAATACAAGAAGTAGTGTACAGCATGCGTGCATTATTTTTTTTAGCTTTAAAAAACTTTAAGCATGAAAGTGACACAAACACTACTTTTTAATTCTTTAAGAAAATCCTTCTAAAAAACATTATTTTTTCCAGATGTATTTTTTGGCATAATTACAAAAATTACAAAAAATTATACTTAAAAAAATAAAGTTAAATTTAAGAAGATAATATTTAAAACAAATGGCATTATTTTATTAATATTTAAAAAATTCAGATAACTTTTTGTTAAATGAATCTTGTCTTTGGCATCAGTTTTCAATCTTTTTCTTACAGTTAGAACTATCAAAATATGTAGTTCTCTGATTGAGTGAGAGCAACGAAAAAAATATCCATTGATGTAATCAATAAAACATGTAAACATTATTTGTTGGAATGCATCGGATGCATGATTGATTTTAAAAAATCCTAAGTCTTTGTATTTTTTTAAACTTTTAATGTATTATAATAACTGTTTCAGGTTATTTAAGTTATTATATTAATAAATTTACAGTTATCATTTCAAAAACAAATTAAATCTTTCAAATCATCAATATTTAGAAATTTCATTCATCGCTTAAATATTTCAAAACTAAGAAATTTTTTTTAATTTCAAAGTAAAGAAAAATTGACAGTCTTGTTGATGTATTAAAAGGACATTATGCAAATACAGTGGAATCTAATCTGTTCTTTATATTTTATTTTTTTAGATGATATTTTTCATGAAATGTTTATTTAGGAGAGTGATACTTTTTTTTAAATAAAGTACTTTCAATGTAAATAATGAGAAAATACGTTTTTATAGTTCTGCCTTTAAATATTTACCTTTGTAAGGAAGCCACCAAAATTATTATGGATATTTAATCTTCGCCACCTAATTTCGTTTTTTTTTCTTTTTTTTTTTTTTCTAAATAATGAATAAATTACGGATTTGCTTCTAAAAATAATCTATCATGCCATACTCAAATTTATCCACATAAGCATCGCTAGATCGGTCTTTATCACGAGAAAAGTTAAAAAATTTATTTTAGCTATTCATCTATGTGTTAAGAGTTCACGCGAATATATTTAGCATTCAGCAAGCATATACGGAAACTGCGTGGTCAAGTAATTCGAACAAATAAATAAAATGATACACTGTCAAAAATACAATTCAATCTCATCTCATAAATCTCTCAGAAAATAAAAGAATAAGCGTTTTTATAATAAATCTATTATATATTAATTTTATATTAAATACATATTAAATCTTAAGAAGGCTTAAAACATAAAAGTTACATAAACACTATTTATCAATTCTTTGAAAAAGCATAAAATAAATTTGGTCTAGTAATTGTAAGTAACAAATAACCAAATTGATACACTATAAAAAATATACAATTCAGTCTTATCTCGTAAATCTCTGTCACTCAAAAAAAAAGGAACTGAAATTTTTAGCGTATAATTTTTTTTTAATTTTAAAAAAGCTTAAAACATTAAAGTGTCATCAACACTATTTTTTCATTCTTTAAAAGAACATAAAATAAATGTTTAATTTTTGAAATCAATTTTTTTTAATAATTTTACTATAAAAATTATATTAATTTAAAAATTTAAAAAAAAAACTAATTATATTTAAGAAAGTCTACTTAAAACAAATAGCAATTTTATATTAATAGTTTAAAAATTTTCACATAATTATTTTTAACGAACATTATCTTTAGCATCAGTGTTTGATAGTTTTCTTTGAAACCTTTTTTTGCGTGTTTTCAATCATAGAAATAATAAGTTTTATCATTGAGTGAGAATAACAAAAAAAAATTCTGTGATCCGTTAATATATCCCCCCAAACATATTTAAAACTATGCTTTAGATGAATGCTTTAGAACTATGCTTTAGATTTGAAACACATTGTGGTGGAAAAGGAAAACAGGAGATCCATTGTGTGCAATCGTTGAAATTTATTAAAGTAACTATGGGCACAATCTTAAATACTTCAGTTATGAAAAAAAAAATTCTAAATAAATCCAAAAAAAATTTACACAGGTCAAAAATTAGCCATTTTAAGTTGCTTATTACTGATATACTTATAACTTGATCATTACGTGTATGCTTCTAAAATTTAAAACTTTATAGCTAACAAGGAAGAACTCATTCTAATCAAATAAAGTATAAGAGAAAATGTTTTCCCTTAAAAATTTAGATCATACTGGAATGTTTTTCCAAGTTAAGAGCAGAATAATACCTGGTGTTCAACTGTTTTTCTAATTGTTTGCAATCAATTAGCAACTAAATAAATCTTCTAATGACTGAAAATACCCTTTCTCCTGCGAAAGTCCTTGTCTAGTCGAACATTTCAAGTTATTTTACAACAGAATTTTCAATACGAATTTTCAAACATGATTTTTTACTGAAAACGATTTAAAATAACGATTTAAAATTACGATTTAAATGGTTACTAGAATCAAAGACATTTTTATTGTCGGACACTAGACATTGTAACTTCATACACAAGTTTGACAGCTTTACTTGCAAAATTAAAAACGGAGAATTTCGAATCTAAAACAATTGAAAAAAATGACATGATTTTCTTAGTCTTAAATATTTTATGTATCAAGAATATTAATTCTTCTTAAGATTTTATACTGGGAGGAAATGTTTTGAATAATAATATATATCTGTCTATCCCCAATTATTAATGGAAATCAGAATATTCTTCTTCATTGTTTGATTAGATTAATAAAATACTTTAGGCAGCAAACTCAAGACTTTTCGGAATCATAAGATATCTAATTTTCGAAGGGAAAAATATACATTTGTATTAAAAAAATGGTTGCTTACGTTTCTCCTTTATTAATTTTATTTCTTTATTATCATATAACTATTACGCTACTGAAATCTAAGACATTTCTCAGTTTTCCGAAAACTATATTAAGCAGCATTTTTTTCTAATTTGTTTGTGATAGTCTTTCTTAATAAATTCTGTGCATACTAGAGAGCGCTAGATCAACAAAAAGGCGAACATTTCTTTATGTCAATTAAAAATCTTTAAACTTTATGCTAATGTACAACACGATTTCTGGGAATTAACTTTTCATGATTCATAATTGAAGAATATCATTGCGATATTTTAAAGATTTAACTTTTACTATAATGTAAAAAGTTATTTAAAAAAATTGTTAATAACATATCTTTTTAATAATATTTTATATACGTAATTATACCTGTGTAAAAAAATACAAAAGAAATTTAATTTAAAAAATTGCTTTAAAAATGGGTATTACATACATTAAATCAACTTACATTGAAATTAAAACATAATAGGACAGTTTATTTTTATTTCTTACTTATTATTCTTTATTATTATTTTTTCCTTATTATTATAAAGAAAAATATAACTCCTTAAAATAACTCTAATATGTGAAATTATTATAAATTTTCTTTAAGTAAAAAATAAAAATGAGATGAATTTCAAGCATACACAAAATTAGCAAGTGCTACAAAATGTTTATTTGGGAAAGAAGCACAGGAAAAGCTACGAATATTGTAAAAAATTTGCATAAAATAAAAACGCTTTTGATACCCGAACTCACATCGAAAGAATAAACTTAAGAGATTGTGTTTTAAATTATTGATAGCATCATCAAATTCGATAGCCAGAAACGTATAAATCATAAATCTATTTTCTGCGCTATTTAAAAATACTAATACCTCTTCGCTAGGTCATAGATGTCGAATTTTTTCATTTATTCTGTATGCTGCTATTCCAGTTTTTTTTGGCGAAAATTCAATTCCTTCAAAATAAAGCTTTTTTTTAAAAATATGTAAGCCATGATAAACTAAAAGATAACAATGTTTTCTTAGTTCGTCAAGAGATATAGCTTCAAAATCATCTTTTTGTGATTGTTTTTATATTTTATTTTTGTTTATTTCCTATTTCTTCAATTTTTGATACTAATCATATACTGATTAAAGAATAAATTTAAAGTTTAATAATATTATTTAATATTGCACGATTTATTTAATTAAATAAATGGTAGCAAAAAATAAGTTTGACACCAAAATTTAAAATAAAGCATGCTTGTGTACATTATGCGTAATTGTTTTTCAAATAACAATTTTTTTTTATTAGATGGATCAGCTTATAGATTGAAACTATATTTGCCTATTTTACCAAGTTATTTCAGCTTTTATATGATAAATAATCAGTTAATTTCATCATAAAACGATACTTTTCAGGCTAAGAAGTTATTTCAAATAGAACATTGTGGAAAGACAAACTAAAGTAAGTTTGCAAAAATGTCACGGCGTTGACGCACAGATTTCAACACGAGGAAAAAAACTGCGTTTCAGAATTGATTAAATTTTTTGTTAAATTACTTTTATAAGCTGGCATGTAAATTAAAAAAATAGAACAAAATAAAGCATTAAATAAGCAATAATTGTAAATTTCGGCCTACAGTTGACTTCATTTAAAGATACTTCGAAAAAGTTTACATTGCAGTTTCCTTAAACAGACGATTTTTTAATACTACGTTTCAAAAGAGGTAATGAACAAAAGAAATTGTTTGGCATATTTAAAAAACCAGTATTAACACTGATTTCAGACAAAAACCCAATAAAATATTTATTTTCCTAAAAAATCGACTCACCACATACAGAAACTTTAAATAACAAAATATTTACAAAAAAGAAAATACTTAAATACTTCAATTCTTTATATCTAAGAGAACAGACATTTTCAATTTTATATATACTTCCAATCTTTATAATAAAAGCTGAATAACTAAAGCATCAAAGGTATACTCAAGTATATACTCTTTTAAATATTTAATTATATAATTTAAAATTTATATATAACTCATTGTAATAATGATTATACTTTTATATTTAAAGTTAAATGTAAATGAAAAATCTTATATAAACCATTCATGATTAGATCAATATCCTATAAGGAATAGAAAAAGCAAATATTAATTCTGTAAGCGTTCTAAAAAGAAACCAATAATGCAGTAAAAAACCTGAATTTAAAATAAAAAGTGAAAATTTTTTAATACTTTTTTAAGTAAATTAGTAAAAAATTTGAAACATTTCATTAAATGCAAATATTTAATGATAACTCTAAACTCTAAAATATTTCCCGTTCATTTAAGGTAAGTTTTACCTTAAATTTTCATTTTTAAATAATCATTAGATGAAAGCGAAATTCTGCTTGAACAATTAAAGTAACAAAAATAAATACTTAAAATGAGTGTAAACTTATAAAAAGCAAAAATATTAAATATTGCTGAAGATTTATACGAAAAAAATTAGATTATAATTCAAGGAAATGTATTTACTTTTGAACTAAATGTGAATAAGAAAATATTTCAATAATTGACCCAATGCAACATTTTTCAAAAAAACTTCACGCAAACTTTGTTCTTCCATAATTTATATTATATTTGCGTTAACAAAACATTGCTAACAGATAGCACTTGAAATTTTTAGAAGGACCTTAACTTAAAAAATATATGTATGGATTAACTTACGTTAATTAAGAACAAGCTTTGAAGTAAGGCTTATGCTACATTCTCTTAGAAGATTATTAATAGCATAGTAACATTTTAAAAGACTCACTGGTAGAAATTTCCAATAAGTTATACAAGTTTAAACCTTTAAGTTTGACAATCATTAAAAACGTCATTAATTTTGAATAAGTGTGCACATACATGCTCAAAAATTATATTGCCCGACATGCTTGAGGCATGTCGCCACACCCCTCCAATGTCCGAGCAGATATGTAATTAAAGAGATATGCGAAGCATTTGTCATGCGTTATTTATATTGACAATGACATTTTCTATCCCTCCACGCTATTGCTTATATATTTCTTTATTCTACTCTTACTGGTTATTTTTCTTTAAGTTAATGTTAGCTCATGCGCTATGAAGGTTAAATAACGGTAAGGTAAAACTAGCACCGCTAAACAAAATCCCTAAAATTTAATCAGAAAAGTATCGATTAAGCACTTTATAAATTTTGACAAAGGTGCTTTATGGAGGCGTATAAATCGATGTTTTATCCCTCACACTAATCTAAGATTAATAATATGAGGGATAACGAGAGACTTATAACTGTCATAGGAAATGAAGAAATTTTTTAAAGTCGTTTTTATTTACGTTTAAAAAAATAGGTTTCACCTTCTCTTTGTTACGTGAAAAAAAATAATAAATATAAAAATTGCAGTACAAGAGGGAGTTTGATTTTGTAACGCTACGTTAACTTGCACTTAAATAGAATTCGACAATGTGATTTTTTGACGAGTTAAACCGTTTGAATTTCACTTTTACTTTTTTTCAGTGCATTTTTTACATGGAAAAGATTGCGTGGAGCAATTCTAAACAAGATTCTTTAGATTAAAAGTTTAAAGCTTACATCAAAACATGGAAAATGTTAAGTTTAGTTTATTATTTATATTGCTTTGTGATATCTCTTTTTTTCAATTTAAACTCACTGTTAAAATGGAATATACGACAATTTTTACGTCTTCACAAGATTTGTAGCCTGCAATCAAAGGAGGCAACCCCCCCCCTCCCCGAAAAGATTTTCAAAACGAAAAAATAATATTAATTATTGAATATACATTTATATATATATATAATAATTGAGATATCAATTTTAAAAAAATACATGATGCCCACTTAGTAGAAATTCTGGCAACGGACCTGATAGTGAAGTGTTACGCTTGATCAGACATAGACTAAAAAGTACTACAGACAGCCAAGAAATAAATGGAATTAACTATAGATTTATATTAATGCTCAATTTATATTAATTTATATTAAGTAATATCTATATTTAATGTTTATTTTATAATTCTTCAGCATTTAAGTGCTCTCAATAGTTTATTGCAAGCAAAAAATTGAACTTCTGAACGTATAGCGCAGTCAATTTAACTTATCAAAAGTTTAAATTTTATTAAATGTTAATACTTGAATGGAAAAAAAATTCTTAGTCTATTAAGTTAATACTTAATTTAAAAAAAGAAAAAAAATTGAAATAACATTTCGATTAAAACAGCCTCCCTTTTAAAATTAAAAAATTATAAATGGTTGCTCATCATTTAAAGATTCTACTTGATATTCTGATGGAATACATAGCTGGAGAGAAAATCAATAAGTATTAAATTTTAAAATTCTTCGTAATTTATGAATCAATTATAAATTTAATTTCCACAAAAGTTTATATTTATTCCTCATTGATCTTTGTTTAAAAGAACAACAATGTTGACCAGTTATTAATTACAGGACAATATATTAAAGGTGGTTAGTTTGTTCGAAATTATTAAAATTTGACTCGAACTACCATAAAATTATTATTAAAGATTTGTAGACCACCAACCGATATAATAAGATATTATGTTGTTATGATTTTTGATTATGTTTTTGTTTCTGTGTTCACCCAAAATATAGTTCATCACAATTTGAACATTACACATTCTCAGCAATATAATTTATTTAAATCAACTTGATTGGCATTGATTTGAAAAAAAATATAGAGATGCGTAAATGGACCAGGTTGATAATAACTTTTAGTTACCTTTGGTAGTAACTTCAACCTTTAATAACCTAACCTGGAAATAGTTTTATTCTATGGCCTTCTTAATTTTCTTAATTTCCACCACTAATGCAAAGACAATCGACAACATTTTGTTCTAACAAAATATCAGTGAGATTTGTTCCGATGATCATTCTGAAAGAAATATTTCTGTTATTTATCAGAAACTATTTTATAAGATTGTATTATAAATTTTGTAAAAATCTCAAATGTAAAAACCTCAACTATGACTTAAATCAGGATTCTTTTTAGAATCATTCTTTTAGGATAGCAACAAAAAAAACTTTTTTTCCTTTAATGCAGAAAGAAATATTTTACCATAACGATCAGAATTTCCACAGAATAGTTAGGCCACTCACAGGGCCACAGAATAGTGGCCCTGTGAGTGAATATCCGCCTTCCTTTTAAATGTTTTCAAATTTATTTTTTCAATTAGTCTGCGATGTGATTTGCATTACTTAATTTGATCCTCGTTAAATGAACTAAAATATAAAAATTTAGTTTTAAACCAGTGAACATAAATACCAAAATATAAGATAGCAATCATACAGTAATTGCTTAAAAATTGTCCTAATTTTTTTTTGCGAAATATTAAACATAACTTATATTTTTTCTCTTTTTCTGCAATGCCTCACGAAAAACAAATCGTGGTACATGTTTAAAATTTGCTCTAACACAAAAATTGATTTAAATTTGTTCTATTAAAGATAATTTTCAAAAAATTAAACACAGCAAAAAAAATATGGTATAGATTTAACATTTGGTCATCAAATGTCAGATCGATGACCAAAACAGTGCCACTAAATATATAAATAAATTAGAGGTCATTTTCATGCCTATGTCATACGTAATTCCTGATACAGTAAAAACTTAAATAGATTAAAATGATTTTGAGTAAAATTGAGAAATATAGGGATTAACTCCTATGCAATTAAAACATTGTAAATATTTAAAACAACTAATGTGCAGCTCGAAAAACAATCTACGTAAATGTTTTTAAAATTTCTTGAAATTCAGTCAACATTTATTCTTGATACTACCTACAAAAGTTATTAGCATTTCTTTAGACCACGATAATTTTTTTCTTAAATTTAATAACATTTCGAGTTAATGAGGTATTTAATTGTAAAAGAACAACGAAAGCTTAATTTGTTCTTACCAACTGTTTTATAACTAACCAATTTTATTGCATGTGATCTAGCTTAGAAAATGCAAATGATCTAACGTAAAAAATGAAAGTGATCTAACTTAAAAAATTCACGCAATCTAACTTAAAATTCAAGCGATCTAACTTAAAATTCAAGTGATCTAACTTAAAATTCAAGTGATCTAACTTATAATTCAAGTGATCTAACTTAGAAAATGCAAGTGATCTAACTTAGAAAATGCAAGTGATCTAACTTGGAAAACGCTAGTGATCTAAGTTTGAAAATGCAAGTGAACTAACCATAGTAAACTGATATGAAGGAAACTTCTCTCCTAAATGAAAATTTAATTTTTATACCTAAATATTCTTTAAACAAAAGCAATAAAGAACACTGACTATAAATGATTTTCCGTGTACAGCTTTACAAATAAAATCAATTTTCTAGTTTTTTGGAGAGAAAATTAAATGAAATAAATATTTTTGTTTTTGGATAAACTCATAAAACTATTAATGAAATCATAAACAGTTTTGCGTGTTTAGTCATACGAAGAATAAAAAAAAAGACTTCTCTTCAACTTCTAAATTCTAGTCAAGTTTACTTAGTGCTGTTTTAATAGATACTAAACAAAAATTATTAGTAATCGATACTTTAATAATCGATACTTTTAAAAAAAGCCCATATTGCCCGGTGAAATAATGCAACCGCAATATTAACGAACATCAAATGTGTATTTGGTATGCAACTAAGTAACACCTATTTTAAAAGGAAGAATTTTTATGTGTATATCTATCTCTATATTATAACTCCAGAACCCTCTGTGCTAATGTTCTGAAATTCAGATAGTTGTAAGGGGAAATTTTAGTTCTCTATCCTGAAAATCGCACAAAAATTTACTTAGTCCGTTCAAAACAGAAGTTTAAAAAAAAATTCCTACTCGGTGATTGATTCAGTTTTTTTTTAATTTCAATTATTTTTAAGAGAATATCAGTGGTACCTGCTAGCTTACAACATAAATCAAAACTAGTGTTTTTTCAAGTTTTTTAATGCTGAATTATTCAACGATTTTATATTTAATAATTCTATTTAATTTTTTGACACATAGGGGGCAAGCTAAATTATCAACCGGTCTAGCACACGTAAAGGTAACGTCACTATTTTAGTATTTCTAAATTTACTGAAACCACTTTATTTCTCTTGTAGTTACTCCTTTTAAACGTTTTCTATAAAGCTAAGTTAAGTAAATTAAAGGGTAATTGAAAAAATAATTAAATTATGTACTAAAAAGCAAAACTAATCGAGAATTAGTACTAATAATTCACTTAAGGGACCGTATAAAAACACCATACTATTCTTGACGCTAATGATGTTTAATTTTGGTAAAAGTATAACGGTACTTCATGTTGTTTAAGGTGCCATGTATGCTAATATGGGTACCGAGGTATTCATTATAGGTACCATTGTAATTCATTATAGGTACCATTGTTTGTAACAGCCCCTTGAAAGGGATAAACATGAGGAAAATTGCTTTGTTCTGTTAAATTAAGGTTATCATGAGTTGATCTTCAACAATATCACTCCATATGATATTCAATAAAGATAATATTTATTTTAGAAAGATAAATTTTTGAAAAATGTGTTTTGCTTAAGCTAATGGCATGAAGTCAGAGGCAGAAAAGAATAATAAATATATATTTTAAAAAATAAAATTATTCTGACTTTAATTTAATGGGCATATATCATTCAGGTTTGTATATGATTTCCTAGTTTTAATCAACCCCGAACAATTGAGTATTAAATTACTTTTTTTTTCATGCGTATTTTGGAGATGTTCAGGTTCTAAGACAGAAAGAGACAAAGCCTCCGTAGAAACTCAATTTTAAAAAAAAAACTAATGAAGTCATAAAGCACGTAAAACGAAAATTTTATCCTTTCAAAATATTTTACAGAAGGGTCTTTCCAGAACACGTAAGCACCTTTTTCACTTCATATCAAAGGAAATAGCTTTAAAATTTTAACTTTAAATCAATCATCATAATTAACTTGATAGAGACAAAATTAACGATTGCAAGTTTATAAGCAAAAGACCCAGAAGCGACCCTCTGCTAAGCCCAAACAGCATGTCCAAGCTTTAAAAATGTGAAATTCTAAAGAATTTCATAAATTTGAATCTTAAAGTAAAATAAAACATCCCGCAACAGCCTACAAGGGTTAAAAAAGAATTTTGATTGATCTGCAAGATTGTGGCAATTAGGCCTGAGGCCTGCAGCGCGAACTAATTTTTTAGATAAGTTGGTACCCAATAATCTGAAATTGAGAGGGCGTTAAGCCACGATTCAGGATCGAACCTCAGATTTTAACTTATCTAAATATTATTGAGATAAACAATCGGGAAGGGTGAGCCTTGATGGTTCAAGAAATATAGCGCTCCGTTTCCAATTAGGGGATCCAGGTTCGAATCCTAGGGTTGGCTGGTTGAAACGAATTTTGCTCACGGCTAGCAGTGCTGACATAAAATATGCTCAGTGGTAGACAGATCATAAATTAGTGGATATGGCAAGGGGATAGTGGATCATAGATTCCCCTTGCCGTCGGGATGACTTTTGGAAGATTTCGTGGTCTTTCTCATCATGTAATGCAAATGCAGGTTAGTTCCTCCAAAAGTTCTCCACAAAGGCTAGTTTTCCTCCAATGCTTAATCCAGGACATCATTTTCTTCTAGAACAATCATTGCCGTAAACCCAGAATTGTATCGGTTGCTTAACGCCGGTCAGAAAATAAAATCGTGATGAGTAACTTTATTCTATAGCCCCGGCGAATAGGTAACAAGACTTTATCTTATTCACAGGGAAAATGTGCTTTTCCATAGCGAAAAACAGATTTTGATTATAGAAAAACATCTTTCATAAGGGTACTTTTTTTTTCAAAAAAAAATCTTATCTTAACTGTATTTGCAGTAATTATTCATAATTTTCCAATAAGTATGCACCATTAAACGCTTCCTTGATTATCTTAATTCCTCTCAGTTTCGTATATTAATTATTATTCCAAGAAAATTCTGGTGCAGCAGAAATTATAAATTGGATCTATTAAGTTTTGTTTTCAACTTGACGAAAGAAAATATTTTACTTAAATTAGCAATCTGCCAAGCTTTGTTTGGCATGTTTTTTGTTGGTAATTTTTCACTTAAAAAAAATTATAACTTTAACCTTTTCAGTCATGGGAATTTTCAGATTTTAGTCAAACATCACCCAAGTAATTACAATCGAATAAAGAATTATATTTCAATTTTATATTACTTTAAAAGAGTAGTAGTTGCTTAAAAAAGATGAAACGTTTGCATTCCAATGGTTTTTAGTTTTTTGTAATGAATGGTAACAGGAAAGGGTTTAGTGGTTTGTTAATGTTCCTTCACATTTAATATTTAAATAATTTTTAATATTTAAATATTTAATATTCATTATTAAATTTTTTATATTTAAAATTTTTTGTGAAAATGGCAAAAAGAAGCCGTTAAAAATATGCCTAGAGGATTGGGAAAGTCAATTTTCCAGATTATCATTATTATCATGGGAGTTTTGGTTAAAATATTTCTCACCATATTGCGTTAATATGGTGATATTGCCATGTCTGATTAGCAATAATTATTAGAACTATTACAAGTATCTAAAACACAAAATTGGCCGATAGTTTATTTTTGACAGAATTCTAGGTGAGAAAATTTAAAATTTTTGTTCTAACTCAGAAGTTCTGCAATTAATCTTTGCTGTTCCGCCACTTAAGAGTTAAATCCAGTTTTAAAAACGAAAGGATGTGATTCAGTAAAATTTCGATATAACGAGTACGGTTTATCAAGAGCCTATTATATCAGCCCTAAATCATCGTCAAAATACTAATATTAAAGGTGTTAAAATTAAATGTTTTTAACGAGTTAAAAATTACTCGCCGTTTGATATTGCAACAATTTTGCTTTTAGGAAAATACAATTTTCTGCAAGAAACGTACCCTCTTCCTTAGATACGTTTGGTTACACCAAGCAGGCTTTCTGTATTAGCAAGTGACATTAGAAGCATCAACTTTCAGCTGTTTCAGTGAGTAATATATATAAAAATGGCTTCAACTGGATATATTATTAATTTTTAATAACGATTTAGAAAAGCGAAAAACAAATTTACTTTCTTACAAATTTAACATTTTTCTTTTATAAATGTATGAGCGACCACCAGATAAACTATATTTTTCTTAACAAAAGGCAAGTTCGGCTATTTTGAGAAATTCGGTTTCAGACTTAAAAAGAATGAGCTTTTTGTTAACGAAATATCTATCACATACCTTAATTTTCTTTCTTGACTACCTAATAAAGTAAACATTCACTGTTATGAAGGGCATCAAGAGGTATTGCCTTTATTTTATTTTTGTAAAAAACTGTTACGATTTGAAAACTTCTGGCTAAAACATATCTTATGTGGACATGTTGCATAACCTACAGAGTGAATTCAGTTTACAAAATTTTATGGAAACCAGTCTACTCTTTTGATTATTTTAAATCAAAATACTTTTACACAATAAAAGAAAAAAATGAGGTTAACATATCAATTACATTATTTAGTCATTCTATTCCTATTTTAACGTAAAAAATGTATTTTTCTTATTAGCGCCACCGTTATCTGCTAGTATGAATTCTCATAATAACGAACTTTTACTGTATTTTCAAATTTCAGAATTTTGACCTTTTATTAGGAACATACTCGCTATTGCGATAGAAAATTACAAAGATAATGAGGTACCTTGTTTCTCTAGACTAGAAGTCCATAAAAAGGAGCTTGTATCGAATGCATAGAAAAAATAAGGTATTGCACTCTAAAGTAACGCAACTCAAACTTGAGTTACGTATAAATTGGGCATCCCAAAATCTTTCAATGAATGCGATTTTGAGTCTTAAATGTCATTGAATTTCAAACTTAATAACGTTGTCGTTGTTGAATAAATTTCTAATTTCAGAAAATTCGTACAGTATTAGTTTACAACATCATCAAAAGTAAGTTTTAGATTCGTATCAGAATCGTTCTCGGAGTCGTGCAATGAAAGAGGCTTATTGTGAAATTCTGTTAGAAGGCCCATAAATTCAGCTATTGTTCCAATTGTAATATTATAATAATAAACAAAAAAAGATTCGAAAGATTATTTTTTGCAGCACCTGCTATATATAACGATAAATTATTGCAGAAAGAATTTAATTATAAATCACTATGGGTGTCATCCAAACCAACATGTGAAGTTTGAGAATTATTAATGAGGTAATTAACTAAAAAACGAAATATTCAAAACCAATGGAACTTTCTTGAAAATTTCATCAGAAATTATGGGCATGACCTTTTGACAATCCGACATCTTTTCAAACTATTTATTAGCAGTGGCAAATATTTCTTTTTTAATTATAATGTATCAAATCAGAATCATGCATAATAGTCTTAGCGAAAAGAAAAATATTTTGTGAAAGGACGAAAATTCCGTCGTAGTTGGAGGGTATGGGTTGTGAATCCTACGCAAGTTTTTTTTCCTTCAGTATTTCGATCTTTTGATCTAAAGTTTTTCCACCTATTTACCATTTTTTTTTTCTTTCTCGTGGTTGGCCTCTCTTTCACAATAAGCACTTTCATTTTCAGGGTTTCTAACATATAATTCTTAACCCCTTTCTTCCTTCTTATCCCATCCTTCCTTCTTAGCCCCTTCCTTCCAAAAAAAAAAGGTTACCATTTCAGCATCATTCAGCAAACATAAAATAAACCCAGCTGTATGTTTTTAAAATCACACCTATTTATAGAAGGAAATACAAAATTTCACAAAACCCGGGCCGTTAAGATGTAGTTAAAGATATAGGCCCCAGAAATTGCAAAATAAAAGCAGTTAAGTATAAAAAAAAACTGAAGATAGTATTTAAGCACAGTTATATGGAAGCTATATTAACTTCATTTTTATTTAATTTAATATTTCATTATACGAATACTTTATCTCATTCGTCAGCAAATAGTATGATTATAATCGAATTTCTTATGGTTATGTAGCATGTATAAAGCGATGCGTATAATAACTACTCATTTACTAATTTTTTCATAGATCTCACTTTTACATAGTCAATTACTTTCAAAAGTCATGATTGAAGGTTTTCATTTCAAGACCTTTAAAATGTTGAGATGCTTTGCGGAATTGAAATTTAAAATTATGTCAGACACCAAGGGAAAGAAAAGAGTATTTTAGGTGTATTTACTATAGTTTTAGATAAATGTAAATAATAATTAAACTAATGAACACTTTTGATAAAAATACATGATAAAAAACTGTGATAATAAACTTTAAAGTATTAAACTTTTAACATGATAATAAACTTTTAAGTGTTTAACAAGAAAAAAAAATACGTGAAAATAGTTCTTCAAAAAATTTCATTTTCGCCAATTTATAACTTTTCGAAACTTTTTTTTTTAAATCATAATTAATAGGCCTCCCATTATATTTACGATGAAAAGTTTTCAAAATATTTTTAAATGCATACAAATATTTGCTTAATACACAAAAAAGAAATCCTTTAATGTCAGATTCTTTTTTTTTGTATTAGCCTTTATCGTGCTAATAAAAGGCTTTTCAAAATAGTTGTCAAGTTTCGGAAAAAAAAGCTTTAAATGTTTGTGACACATTAGATGGAACAATTAAATGAATCCTGTAAAATAATTTTAACTATTATTTTTCGTTTTTTTTTTCTTTTTTCTTTTTTTTTTTTTTTTTTTTAGTTTAATACGCATCACTTTATTCCACTACAACATAAGTTTTGATCTAATCGGAAGGGGTTAAACTTTTTTCCTCTTCTTTCCCCGAAAAATTCCATTTCCCCATAAATGATGAGATGGAGTTACTAGATCTAAACAACTACTAGCAAAAAGATATTTAAACATTATAAACACAACATAAATTTACCTAAGCGCGTGTGTAACGCAACTTTAAATTTAAAATTTAAAGTTCATGGTTTTAAACAAAAATAAAACAAGATGTTAAGAGGTGAAAAGATTGAGAGAGTAATAAAGAAGAGTTGAAAAATACAATGTTTAATACTAAAATGTATAACAAAGTTAAGCCTTTAATTTAAACAATAAAAAAGTTGACTTAGTAAAATAATTTCACCACTGAGTCTACTGATACCTCTTACGAAATTCATACAATTTAACACACAATACACACTACCACTCATTTATTTCAATACGTTTTAGTAAAGAAATACACAACGAAAAATTATTGCATGATTGTAATATTTTATTCAAATAACGAAACATTTACATTCTTTAGTTCATCAACTCCAAGATTTTACTTTTAAAAATAGCTAAAAATTCAGTGACCTTTGACGCAACACACTCTAAGCTTTACATGAGTTATCCCGAAACATTCAGTTGCACTGAATCTACACAGATGATTGTTACTATCATACACCTCTGGTGCACTTCTCTGAATTTTCTTTGAAGCATCAAACAGGGCTCTGTAGTCTAGCCATATCCTATTTCGATGCCCTTTCTTCTTATTGAACAGTATTTTCTACAAAAAACTCGAATTTTCTTATTTTCGAAAGAACCGATTTTTTGACCAATGGAGAACTATATAAAGCCAGGCACAGGTGGCGAAAGCTGTTAAAATTCGTAATAAGACTTCTTAGTTCTGATTTATTTTTAAACCTTATCTTAAAACCATGTCCTTATATAATATTGTCGTGCTTGTGCAGTTTATAATATGAGTTGTTTACCATTCAATTTATAAATCAATTTAACTCAGCTAAAGATAAAAAAAAAACTTTGTACCGTGACATTTGTTTGCTTAAAAGGATTTATGGATCTTGACCTTAGAGCTGAAAGAATATAGAGAAAAAAAAATCCTTGCAAATTTAAAGACAAAACTCAATATTAAAACTCACTGGAATATCAATCCTGCTCGAACATCGGACATAACATAAGCAGAGGAACACACCAAATTCTGTCAGAACCTTGTTATTGTTTACACTTAGTTCCCTATCTATAGCATGCCACACGAGGTTGCTGCGACATCATTTAAAGTCCATTTTTAGAGAATCGTAATACCAAACATTACTTTACAAATCATTGCAGAACTCTCTCTATATATATACTTTAAAAACATATGGAATTTTAATAATTCATTAACGTAGTTTTTCCTTAGAGATCATGAGGGCAATCCTTGTGAATTTAGTGTTGACCATTCATGCCGTTAAGTTTTTTTTCTTGCTGACACACAGCTTTTCCAGCCAATGACAAAGTTTGACCAATTCCCCGTGGTTCCATCACTTCATGAATTAGATGAGATATTCTAAGCACATTTCGTTTGGAAATCACACAAATATCACACTTTATTTTCCTTTTTGAGGTTTTCCAAAAACGCCAAGAACGAGAATGGTCGAAAGCATTTTCGGTATCAACAAGCCTCTCAAAAGATTAACAATCATAAACTCAACATATCAGCTTGCCTCTGAACCTTTAAGCTATAACCTGCTTTAATCATCTTAGAAATATTTCCAAAGGGTATTTGGGTAATATAGTAATAAGACACTATTTCAAAAGGTTGATATTTTTTAATCCATTTGTTTAGCATTTTCTTCAGATGAGTACTTTCTTTCCAGAACTGACAAATTTTTCCATGGAACCATGTAGGAACGATGTAAGATAATTTGCAGTCGGAACATAAACATACTTAAAAATTCCTGTTCCACAATCTCTAGAATTCAGTTTTGCTCTAATGCTAAGCTTATTTCTCAACAATATCATTCGAGTAGTTTGATGCAAATAAACACTTTTCGTTTCACAGCTGCTACGCTCAAAAACGGTAGTTCTAACCATTTCTATGGCCAATGTACAGTCCAGAAATAACTGGAAACGGTTAAACAACAACGCAACAGCTAGGAAAAATAAGAAATATATCACCCTGAATAACTTTTGTTCAGATAATAGCAACTTACGAGTGTTAAAAAACAATCTCAATGGTTTAAAGAGATGTCTTCAAGCACGCTAATTAATACTATTAAATAAGTAACGAATTCAGAGAAAAAAATATACTTTCTCTGAAAAAACTTATCCTTTAACAAATTTAGATTTCTGATTATACAAAAATAGATGGAGGGGGGGGGCTGAACTCTTGAAATTATAGTCTCAATAATTTAGTCAGAAAAACATTCGAAAATTTGGGTCCCTTAATGTTAATGTACGTATTCCGCCATTTCGAGATTGTTTTTTTTTTTAAATGGGGAAGCAACTTTTGCACTCGATTATAAAATTCATTTATCCAAAGATCCATGTGAAAACTTTTTTTAATAATTATTTGTTAATTTATTTAATAACTGATGAAGTAGTAGTATTTATTAACAGCGGACTAGAACTGCACAATGGGCTATTGGTGACGGTCTGAGAAAGATCAGTGAAGATGATTCGAAGACAAGCAATCACGATTTTAATCCTGTGCAGAGAAGAGTTCGGCTTTACCCTGTCCCGCCCCCATTTCGGGGCATCCAGGGAATACAGTTGAATGATCGGTTTAGGCCAGATCCTCCATTCGGTCTTCAAAAAGTCTTTTAAAAATCTCTTCAATTCCTTTGTTTAGTTTCTATTAATGGTATCAAAGTTGAAATTTCTCGGGAAAAATTTAATTCTTGAATTATCATAAACTGGACAGACAGTAAGTATGTGTTCGAAATCTTCATAAGTTTTACAAACTTTGCAGTTCGGGACTTTCCCAAACAATTTTGAACTACCTTGGGCTCCATGGTTAGTTAGAAATTGATTGATATAGAAGTTGGAGTAGATTTTTCAATAGCTGACTTTTGGGATAAATTGGAAAGTGTGTCTTCCTTTTGTATCATCACTATCCTATTTTTGCTGCCATGTTAAAAGGCTATTCTTCATGAGTTCTGTTCTTGTTGTCTGTTTTGATGGTATGTCATATAGATCTACTGTTGGTTTTTGACAAGCTAATTATGCAGAGAAGATGGCACCCCCTCTTTGGCAGCCCACCGACCTCCGATCTAAGTCGAGCACTTTATGGTAGAACAGCTTAACGAGGACCGATGCCTTGCACTCGTGGTCCTTCCTCAGAGTGATCAATGCAGTCACCCATCCGCTCACTGAACAGTGATACTCGACTTCTGTGACCTACTACTGAGAACAATTAATCAGTCCACTTTGGGACAATAACTTCTGAAACAAATGCGGATTTTTAAGTACATAAATGTTTTCAACGTTTCTAACGAATATATGAGCAGAATCGTTCGGAGAGTTTTCGAGAAGTGAAAATTTACAAATACAATTTAGAAATTTTATTTTCTATTCGTCCGATTTAGTTTAAATTTTGAATTTTGTCATTTTAAATAGCTTGATTTAAGATTATGAGGAAAAGTTTAATAATATGTAATTAAAAAAATATATAAATAAGTTAAGATGCTTAAACCAGGGGTCTGTTTAGAAGAAATTTGGGTCCGTTAACGGACCCTTCACAAAATATCTTTTCGTAAAAACGGACCCTTCACAAAATATTTTAACTTAAAAACGGACCCTTCACAAAATATTTTAACTTAAAAACGGACCCTTCACAAAATGATTTTTCTTTTAATCGGACCCTTCACAAATTTGTTTATCTTCATTATTATTTTGTAAATCGAATAAACCCTTTCCAGGGCAGAAAACAAGAAAGATGGATGTAAACGAATTAAGTTTTGTCTTCGGCAGACGATTCTTCCATTATTCGTCCGAAATTAATATTCTGCGTTCAGCAGTGTAGGCTAAATACCAAATATTTGTATGTTGCATCTCTAATTTAGAAGCAGCAATTGTTGTTTATTTTTTAAAATTAAATTTTTTTAATTACAATTTTACAGTGTTGAGCATAATCTTGTATGTCTATACAATTTAAAAACTCCTTGAAATTTTTTTTTTTTGCAATAACGGACCCTATTTGCACAAATTCATAAAAGCGGACCCTGGTTGAAAGAATGTGAGTAATTTTTTCACAATTTCACGAAAAACGGACCTTTCACAAAATGTCTGGACAGACCCCTGCTTAAACTATAAATTGCCTAGCTGACTAGACAATTAGGACAATATTTTTTAGCTACTCTCCTATATCTTCATGATTAAATAATCTAACTCCGTCGGAAAAAAAACATGTTTACTAAAAGAAAATTCTTTGCGACGGATTCCGAAACTTCTTAGAAAGTTCTAATTCATTAACAAATTTGAGATCAAGCTTTACAACCATTAAGATTGGTTTGTACTACCTGAGAAACCGATAATAAAAGCAAAAGTTATCCAGCGTGATTTTTTATGACTTGCCATACCAAATTACGCAAAACAAGAAATAATGTTATCGGAGTTGTATTGAAATATTTTGAGTGGTAGGTTTCATGAAATAGCTGCCAAAATAAATCACTAATCGATTTTCTGGGATAACTATATTTCAAATTCAGAGAAATTTTCGATGAGATTGCTAATGTGATGACGAGTTTAGGTGTAACCAGACGAATTTTATTACTAATAGTATTATTACAATTCATTTAGAGCTGTAATACTATAAATAATCGCGCAGAACATAGGATGGTATCAGCGTACCAACTGCAGGGTTACCAGTTTTCCACGGTTTTCTGTACTTCTTTGACACAGGTGAACTTTCCAGATAATATTTGTAAATGGATGGAGACTTAAATGGAGAGAGATCAGTGTTAATAATATCTCTCCATATTAATTATAATTTCTAAAACTCAATAGATGGCGCTCTGCGCAGTAATGTAAAATCATTAGTTTTCTAATCAGTTACCTCCATGACACTGTACCATTATCATCATCCTTTTGTTATTAAATATATATTATGTTAAAAAAAAAGAATATTCTGAAAAATCAATAAAGTGGCAATCTCGAATCGCAAGATTTTTGAAAGAAAACAATAAAGAAAGTAGAGGAGAAGAATCATTTAACAGCGCACAATACGAAAAATCTAAATTTGTTCCAGACAGTAATGCAGTTAAAACTTCCAAAATTAAACATAAATTTTACGGTAAAACAACATTATGGCTTGAATTTTGGAATCAATTTCAAATCGCGATCCATGAAAACGAAAGTTTAACTGAGGTACAAAAATTTACTTATTTAAAAAGCTTACTTGGTGGAATTGCATTAAATGCTATTAAAGGGTTTGCTTTGACTAAAGAAAATTATATGAAAAGTATAGAATTGTTAAAAGTTAGATTTGGGCGCGAAGATTTAGTGATTAACAGTCATATGAATCGTCTATTAAATCTTGATCCCGTAAAAATTTCTAGTGATATTAGAGCATTACGGAATTTATATGATAATTTAGAAGTAAACATTAGATCTTTAGAAAGCCTAAATGTAGTCTCTGGAACATATGGACACTTATTATGCCCTATATTATTAAAACTAATACCAGAAGATTTAACTTAAGAATACAACCGCAAACGAAAATCAAAATCAGATTTTAATGTTTCGGAATTAATTCAATTTATTAAGGAAGAAATTCAAGTACGCGAATCATCTACATTATTCCATGATAATGCTAAGAAAAATAAACACTATAATTATTATAATTCCAGGGAAGTAATAAATAACAAAAAACAGTTCAGATCGAAAATTCCTACAGCTTCAGCATTGGCTACTCATGTAAAATTTAATTGCGTATTTTGTAAATCAGAACATGATTCATTTATTTGTGAAAAAATGTCGGTTTCTGAAAAAAGAGATAGATTAATGCGCGAAGGTCGTTATTTTAAATGTTTCCGTAAATCACATTTAAGTTCACAATTTAGGAGTAAAATGAGTCCTTGTAAAAAATTTAATAGTAAATCTCATCACGAAATAAATCGTTTTGGAATTCCGAAAACTCAAAACGAAAGTTCGCAAGAAACCGCAGAGAAAAATACAGTTGTAGTCAGTGTTTCTCATGTCGAAGAGGGACAAAAAGGGGAATTTCAATCCAGTGTTTTTACAAACATGTGTTGCGAATTTGCATTTGGTCCGCATCAATGATTCCGCATCTATGAGGTCATTCATTACTAGAGAATTAGTTCAAAAGCTTAATCTCCCGATAATTAAAAAGGAAAATTTATTAGTTTATACTTTTGGAATCCGTGAACCGCTGACAATTCTGACAATTTTAATTTATGTAAAAGAAGGTTAATTAGTTTAACATCGCGTTTTAATAAAAATCCTTCTTTGCATGATAATTATGCTAGTATTTTTAAAGAACAATTATCGGAAGGAATAATAGAGCCTGTTAATGATAAATCAATAGTTCCAAATATGGTTTATTACTTACCTCATCATCCAGTAATTAGAAATGATAAACAAACTACAAAGTTACGGATAGTTTTTGATGCTTCGGCTAAAGAAAAAAATTGCTACTCTCTAAATGATAACTTATTATCGGGTCCCAATCTAAACCATAATCTTTTAATTTTACTATTAAAACTTCGCGAGTTTAAGATAGGAATAATTGCTGATTGAGAAAAGGCTTTCCTACAATTGTTAATTGATGAACATGATAGGGACTATCTTAGATTTCTTTGGTCAGAGCAATTCCCTCCCAAGAAAATTGAGGTTTTTCGCAATAGAGCCGTAACTTTCGGAGTAAAATCATCAACATTTTTACTGGCTGGAACAATAAAGTATCATATCAAAAATTATAAAGAATCTCATCCTTTGGCGTGTAAGGTTTTAAATGAAAATTTGTATGTCGACGATCTTATTACTGGTACAAATACGATTGAAGATGGGACTACTATTATCCAGGGACACTAAATTGATATTAAAGGATGCATCAATAAATCTTAGGAAGTGGAATAGTAATTCTAAGGAGTTATGCCAAAAATGGCAAGACACAAAATTTGAAAAATATCCTAGTGAAGAAACAGTACCTTTAAAAGTTTTAGGATTAATTTGGAATACTTTAAAGGATGAATTTAATTTAGATCTAAGTTCTTTAATTGATTCTTTGGGAAATGTGAAAAATACTAAGAGAAGCGTATTACGCATATCATCGAAATTATTTGATCCAATGGGATATATAATAGCATTCACGATTAGAATTAAAATTCTTCTTCAAGAAATATGGGAACAAGGCTTAGAATGGGATGAGGAATTCGGAGATATTTTAAGACTGAAATGGGAAAAATGGTTTAAGGAAGTAAATGTATTAAAAGAACTTTCACTACCAAGATATTATTTTCATGAAGAAGATAGCTGTTCCGAAGTAGGGAATTATAAGATAATTATATTTTGTGACGCAAGTGAGAAGGCGTATGGAGCGATTGCATATATTCGATATGAAAGAAATCAAAATTTTTACGTAAGCTTCGTTACTTCAAAGGCACTCGTTGCACCATTGAAGAAGTTGAGTCTACCAAGATTAGAACTGATGGCCACTCTTATAGGTTCCAGATTATTGGATACTTTAAGGAAAAAGTTTCAAATAAATAACAACTATATTCTATATTCTGACTCAACCATAGCCCTTACTTGGATTCGAGGAAATGCAAATCAGTGGAAGACATTTATTTCAAACAGAGTGAATGAGATCCAAACTTTAACAGATCCTACTAATTGGAAGTACATAAAGGGAAATGATAATCCAGCTGATATCATATCAAGAGGATGAAGTGCTAATGATTTGCTCCTATATGAAATACGGTGATATGATCTCAGATCTCGGTGTTTCGATTCTTTTTTAACATAATATATATTTAATAACAATAGGATGATGATAATGGTACAGTGTCATGGAGGAAACAGATTAGAAAACTATTGATTTTACATTACTGCGCAGAGCGCCATCTATTGAGTTTTAGAAATTATAATTAATATGGAGAAATATTATTAACAATCAGGGTTGTCTAAGGGATGCTACTAGACCATTCATGGTAATTTTACAATACGTTTGATGGTTTCCTTGACTACGTGTAGCCTGTCATTTTTCTGGAGAGGCACTACACCATTTGTGGTAAGGATACGAGATAAGTCGACAGATTTGGTTAATCAAGTAGAGTCACTCCATAGCGAGCATATTAAGCCTGGATTCTCTGAGCTGCGTTTTAGTTCATTATTCTCTTTTAAAATAGTGATTCCTACCCTGGCTAATTGTTGTACATGGCGTAGAGGTGTCATTGATTTCAACCTGAAGCAATCAGGGTACAGAGCATTCGCCTTTCAAAGAGGTGAGCTAGGTTCAAATCCAAGTGATGATTGGTCTATTCAAATTCTGCTTCCAGCTCGCCCTGGTCTCAATGTTGATGTAAAATATCCTCAGTTGTATACGCATCAAGGTTTAGAGTCATCTCGTCATCGGGTTGACCGTAGGAGGCTTTCGTTGTTTTCCTCAGCATGAGATGCAAATGCATGTTGGTTCCACCAAAGATTTCTGAAGGATAATTTGTCTCGATGCTTGTTTTAACCATTTTCTCGCCCAAAGCAATAGCAATAGCAGAAGCGCGGGATTTTTGGTGACTAACTGGCTAACAAGAGGTCAACCAGGATTCCAAATATTTGGTTACATGAGATCACGACATAAATAGTTATCCCCGAAAAGCCGAAAAGTGATATATTTGTAGCCGCTATTGTAATTGAAAATAATAATACAAACAATGATAATACACAATAACAAATGACTTACAATTCAATTGATCCGTGATGGATCATGGAGTTCGTCTTTCAATGAGGTGAACCGGGTTCGAATCCCAGCTATTGCTAGTCTATACGAATTCTGCATCCGGCTTGCACCGACCACAGTGCTGACGAAAAATATCCTCATTGGTAGACGGATCATGGGTCCTTTCTAACAGGCTAACCGTGGGAAGTTTTCGGGGTTTTCCTCTCCATGTAACGCAAATGCGGGTTAGTTTCATCATAAGTCCTTCACGAAGGTAAATTTCTTACAATACTTGATTCAAGACTTCCCTTGTTTTCTGGATTGGGTTAAAAATTACAAGGCTACGGAGTTGAACATTAGCTGTCCTAAACCCAAAAGAATTTTGGGTTTAGTATTTTTGTATTTTTTTTAAATTTTTGCTAACTTTGTTTATTATAGTCTAAACAAACATTTTGATCAAGGATTAATGTTTTGATTATCAAGAAATGGGATAGATATAAAAGCGCATACCTAATAGAAAGAAAAACGAAGTGAATGAAATCAATCATCTTTGAGCGTTACATTTTTAGTAAAGAGACTGTTACCGTAAAGTGATGATCAGATCGCAGCATAAAATTTCCTGATTTGTCATTAACATTCATTCAGCAGAGCTTCGCTTAAATAGACATTAATTTATGACAAGATATGATAAACAAGAATATTTCTTCATCAATTAAAGACAATGATGATATAAAAACTTTTTTGTGGAACATGAACATTTCATTAATATTTTAAATAATTTTCCATTTCCTGAAAACCAAACTTTCAACAAAAAAAGGAAAATAATTAAAAATTGTACTTATCTATTTCCAGCTCATTATTACATCAGTTTTGATACCAGGATATATAAGACACCATCCTGTCTTGCCATCACAGGACTTTCAAGACACCATCCTGTCTTGCCATCACAGGACTTTCAAGACACCATCCTGTCTTGCCATCACAGGACTTTCAAGACACCATCCCGTCTTGCCATCACAGGACTTTCAAGACACCATCCTGTCTTGCCATCACAGGACTTTCAAGACACCATCCTGTCTTGCCATCACAGGACTTTCAAGACATCATCCTGTCTTGCCATCACAGGACTTTCAAGACACCATACTATCCTGCCATAAGGATTTCCAACACACCATCTAGTCCTGCCACCTGGGTTTACAAAAATCATTTTACAAGAAATCATCCTGTCTTGTTTTCGTCTGCAAGAAACAAGATCAAATATTACAAACCAATATAAAGAATATGTAAAGAATAATAAGACTAACAGCAATAAACGAAACAAGCATCACCAATAGAAAAACAACTGTACAACTTTGAATCGCTGGATAGTGGTTGACCTAAGCTGAATAGATTAAAAAAAAAACGAATTTTTTTAGAAATTTTTATTTTTATTTTAAATCGGGTTTTCCTTTTCTTTATTTAAAGATAAAGGCCTCAAATTTAAAATAACTAAACCTTTAAGAAACATTTCAGAAAATCTTTTTATAACTATTAATATTTTCAATACACAACTTAAAAAAAGCAACTTTTGTGTAATAAATAATTTATAATAAAAAATGAACATTAACTCATTTTTATAAATATATGCTTATAAATTACAATTTTACTCAATACGCAAATTAAAATCTAATAATGCTGGTAAAAGTGCAATTCACCCTTGGCCCTATTGCTATTAGTCAGGGTTCTGTCCAGACATTTTGGGAAAGGTCCGGTTTTTGTGAAATTGTGAAAAAATTACTCACATTCTTTCAACCAGGGTCCTGCTTTTATGAATTTGTGCAAATAGGGTCCGGTCATTGCAAAAAACTTTTTCAAGGAGTTTTTTAATTGTAAATAGATACAAGATTATGCTCAGCACTGTAAAATTATAATTAAAAAAATTAAATTTTCAAAAATAAACAGCAATTGCTGCTTCTATATTAGAGATGCAACATACAAATATTTGGTATTTAGCCTATACTGCTGAACGCAGAATATTAATTTCGGACGAATAATGGAAGAATCGTCTGCCGATGACAAAACTTAATTCGTTTACATCCATCTTTCTTGCTTTCTGCCCTAGGAAAGGTTTATTCAATTAACAAAACAATAATGAAGATAAACCAATTTGTGAAGGGTCCGATTAAACGAAAAAATCATTCTGTGAATATTCCGTTTTTAAGTTAAAATATTTTCTGAAGGATCCGTTTTTATGAAAAGATGTTTTGTGAAGGGTCCGTTAACGGATCCGAATTTCTTCTTAACAGACCCCTGTTAGTTAAGATTTGAAAAAAAAGTCCAACTTCAGCTTAATTAACATTGATCATTGAGCATTTTTTTAACCCTATTACTCCATACACATTTTAATGTAAGAATGCATAAATTATTTAAAGTAATATACTATACCGGGTACAGTTTTTTTTTAATTTTAATATTATAACAGTCATTGACAGTTATAATATTATTGTCAACGACTATAATATGGCTGTATATAACATGGCTGTATAACTATAATATGGCTGTATATAACAGTCATTGACAGTTATATACAGCCATCCCAATTTTTGGGTTTTTGACTACCCGTGTTCAACTCCGTAGCCTTGTAATTTTGAACCCAATCCAGAAGACAAGATAACTCCTGGGAGCAATTTTTTCTGATGGAACTAAGCCCTCATTTGCGTTACATGGAGAGGAAGACCACGAGAGCCTCCCACGGTTAGCCTGACGGCAAGGGGACTCTAACCTATGATCCGTCTAACGCTGACAATATTTTAGGCCAGCACTCTTGTCGGTGCCAGCAGATGTGAAATTCATATCGACCAGCCATCACTGGAATACGAACCCGGTTCACCTCATTGGGAGGCAAACGCTAGATCCCTGAGCTATCGCGGCTCGAGTACAAGAGTTTGTTTGGATTGGAGATTAAAAAGACAATCTTAAAACTTCAAAATTTTCAATTGTCAAAGCCTCCAGAAACTCTAGCTATATACAGCACTTAATAACAGTAAAACACAGGCTTCCTAACCCCCGACGGTTCAATTATGAACTACTTTACTGGAGTCCCGCAGATCAGAACACTATTGCAGTCACAAACAGTTCATAGTAGTTTGGCCTGCCTACCTTAAGTCATTGTGGCCCTTCACCTATTCATCACGTAATTAAGGTACTTGTGGTGTTGAGTCCTTGGGAAATTAATAAGTGGACATGATACCCAATAAATATAATCAAGGATTATTTTATTTTAATTTTATAACCGTCGTTAAACAGTCTACCCAATTTTTGGGTTTACGACTACTAATGATTAACTCCGTAGCGTTGTAATTTTGACCTAATTCCGAAGAAAAGGAAACTCCTGTATCAGTACCCCCAGCGGTATGATTTGTTATGGGAACTTGGAGGACTTTGTGACTCGACAGATTTAACGCGCATCAGTCACCATTTACTACACAGGGAGTCTTCGGACGATGGGGATCGAACCCACTACGTCTTGGCAATGGGCCCAGTGCCCTACTAACCAGGCTTTCCCGGACTCAACTACGTAACCTTGTAATTTTGAACCCAATACAAGACAACAGAACCCTTGGATCAAGTATTGGGAGAAATTTGCTATCGTTTATTTTGATGGCACTTACTCGCATTTGCGTTTCGTGGAGGGGAAAACCACGAAAACCTTCTCCAGACAGATCATGGTTCAAAGTTCATTTGCCGTCAGCCTAGGTTCTCGTGGTCTTCCTTTCCGTGCAACGCAAATGCGGGCTACTTCCATCAAAGTCCTCCACGAAAGCAAATTTCTCCTAATATTTGATTCAGGAGTTCCCTTGTCTTCTGGATTGGGTTCAAAATGACAAGACTACGTAGTCGAACATCAGAAGCCGTAAGGCTGTTCAACGATAAAAAATAAAATCTATGATTTAACTCACGTTTCCAGAACAAAAATTTTTGACGTCAAAATGGTCACTAAGAATACTACAGAGACGTCGAAAATGAGGTCAAACTGAGACATAAGGTTTTATTTTCTCTCAAAATTACGTTAGAATCAGACGACATTCTCGCAAATTTCCTAAATAATCTATTTATTTAGGGTCCGTCTGAAACATTAAGCCTCATAATAAAAGAATATTTACAAATTGATACATAGATTTACAAATTTATAACAATAATTTTTCGTTTCAGAATTATTTCAAAATATAATGATGAAAATTATTAATAATGACAGGTAAGCTGCAATAATTATACAGTCCTGAAGTAGGTATGCTTAAGTACTAATTATTTAGTAATAAAATAAAGTGAGAATAAAAATTAATAAAATGCTTTTATGCCAATTATTTCAAGATGATGGTGCTTTGAATATAACAAGTTTTTTTTAACAGAATATAGCATTAAATAAAATATTATACATTGAAAAATATCTTTAAAAAAATTTTAAGAAAAAAGCAAGCTAGAATTTCTTAAAAAAACCGTTTATTATACTCTGTCAACGCCTTTCACAAAACTAGTTTTTTTAAACCACTCAACAGTAAGCAGCATTAATGTCTTACATTTGAATTGAAAATATAGTTTAATGACTCTAGAGGTCAGACGTGCTACAACAAAACGAAAGGCTAAATAAAAACCGAACAATGTTAACAATAATTTCGCTAGTCTTTAAAAAGTATGAATCCTGCCTAGGATTTCAAAATACCCTTTCTCACCAAAAAAAGCGGGTCTATAATAAAATCAATATATCCATACTTTAAAGACACTGTTTTATAGATAGAAAAGAAATTGTTATTAGAAATCGACTTAATTATACCCAAGAATTATTTCTAAACCAAATATTAATTGCGCTTTTTTTTCAAATTTTTTATTGGTAACTAAAATTATTATGACATCAGTTGTCTTTATAAACTCAAAATCAGGTCATCTTTTAAAAGCTAAGAGAATCTTTTTCATTTTCATCCATTCTTAATGTTCATTAGATAATTTTAAGAAAAAGCTTTTGCTTCAAATAGTTTAAAGCAAGTATGAATAACTGAATAGTGTGGTTACTATTTATTCGAAAAAGAATTGAATTTAAAAAAGTGAATAACACTAAGCTGCTTAAGCATAATTTAAAATTAAAAACAATAAACATGAAATGATCGCGTCCTGATAAAAAAATCTAGTTGAATTAAAATAAATTAATAAAAAAAGTTTTAATTTTATGAAAATATGTAAAAATCATTAATAAATGAAAATGTGAGCAAATTTAAATTCAAAATCATTTTAATTACGTTTTAATTGTGATTTACTTCAAATGAAAATGCTATTATATTCGAAGCAAACCTAATTTTTAAGCATGATGAAGGCAATGGCAGGTTGTTTTCATCCTTTTTCAAATGATTTTACCAAATAACATTTTTAAATTTAATGACATTTTAAAAACGATACTTTTACTAAATATTTGAAATATGAAAATAAATAATCATTACTGATACAAACACGTTGAAGGCCATGGGGGTCACCGGTGATCGGCACTGAATTTGTTCCTAGCACCACGGGAGTCACCGGTGATCGGTGAAGCGAAGATTATTAGAAACACATAATTCGAGTACATTTTTAATGCTTATAATTTTTTTATATTATTAACGTTACTAAAATGGTTTGAAGAAATTAATGCAATACATAGTGAGAAAATCATTTTGGCCAGACGGGCAGGCCATGTAAAATCAACGCGTTAATAGCGATGCAATAAAAGCTGCAATTTTTCTACATTTTACAGATAAATGAAAAAAGTATATTACTGTGCAACAGAAAAATCGACAAATGTGACAATAATTCGAAATTGAAATATTTAAGTATTCGACAATTTTGTATATTAAGCCCCATATTGCAAAAAATTTTAATTTCAAAAATCAATTTTTTTATTAGTTTCCTGATATTTTATTTTAACAATATAGTAAGTACAGGGGTCTGCCCAGACATTTTGTGAAAGGTCCTGTTTTTGCAAAATTGCGAAAAAACTATTCATAATTTGTGAATATAAAATAAGCATTATGTCACATTCTTTCAACCAGGGTCCTGCTTTTGTGAATTTGTGCAAATGGTGTCCTGTTATTGCAAAAATTACTGAAAACCTTTTCAAGTTTTTAAATTGTAAATAGTTACAAGATTCTGCTCAACAATTGCTTATACTAAATTACAGATGCAACATACAAATATTTGGTATTTAGCCTATACTGCTTAGAGAAGAATATTAATTTGGGACGAATAATTGGAAACAAAACTGCTCATATTTTTAATAATTACAATTGACATATTTTAAATAACACAACTTAGTAATGTATAATTTTTAATGTGTTACGCATTAAGTAAACTTAAACAATTCCTAACTTTATAATATTTTATTTAAAAAAAGTGCCAGAAATTAATTTTTATTTACATAATATTCTATTAATTAATTTCATGAATAAATATAAATTGATCAATTATTTATTTACAAAAAAATATGATTTAATATTAATAAGAATGCGCACACGATGTTTATAAAAGTAGAAATATTTTCTTAGAATACTACATTTGGGATACTAAAATTTAAACTTAGGGAAAATCAGTTTGCCTGGAACCGTCTTTCACCCCCCTCCTTCCGGGGAAGGGTTTGCTCCATTAAAAGATAAATTATTTTGTGAAGGGTTCGTTAACTGACCCTAATTTCTTCTGAACAGACCCCTGAAGTAGTATAATAAGTATAGTAGAATAGTGAAGACAAGGTAAAGAAAATAGTTGTCAAGGCACTCATTGATATCTATCGTTTATCAATTGCATGATTGCACAATATAAATTGATCTCAATTGTTCAATTATGTATATTAAATAGATATTTACATTTTAAACTTCTTTCAATTGCATGATATAAATGACTATCCTTTACTCCGTATCCTTTACTATGAACGTGCAACACCAATGCATACAATGCGTAAAACAATAATTAAAATCATTTGTTTATCATTTGCTACAAGACATTGGCAAAACAAAAAAAGTTTAAAAATTTAAATACGAAAAAATAATTATGAATTATTTCAGAAAGAGGCACTTCCTTAAAATAAAATTTTCCGCAGTTTTCGAATATCTATGCTATGAATAAAATAATTAGCCCTATTCCAATCAAATGAATGCCAAACTTCCTGCGCGAACAAATATCATTGCCAACTCTTGAAACGAAGTTGCTTTGTCTTCTTTTTGCTTGATTTTTTAAATCGTGTGAAATTAGGGGGAAAAAAACTTCGTGAATAATCAATTAACAAGTATAAAGAATTAATAAAAATGGTATCTAAAAATCGTAACAAATCTACGCCATTCTGATCGCATTTAAAGAAACTCATAAAGAAATAACAAATATTGTTTATTGCAGACGAAATTCTTTAACAGCGAAAGAAAAGTAAAAATTCTTTATCTCGTATTTCATTTGTTAAGCGTAATTTGATTTGTCAGCATAAGATGTTTTTAGTGGTCCAATCAAATTCAATGCTCTTGAAACGTCATATGGTTGTTTCTTTTCCAAGTAAGAATGTTCCCCTTATTTATAAAAATATGTTACCAAGTCTAGGATTCCAGTAAGACAATCAAATTGTAACCTTCCTTAATAATTCTGGGATATATATCGTAAAAGATAGCAAGAATTACATTTCTGTCGGACGTGATTAACTTTTAAAAGCTTTTATTTTGTTTTGAAAGCATAACTTGTTTAATTTGATAGCTAAATGAAACAAAACTATACACGGTCGCGGATGATTACTTAAATCCTAAACAGCAATGGTCTTTCCTTAACTAGCAATGGAGTATAAACATCTTTAATACAGACAAAAATTGAAGTGTGCTAGGCAAATAAATAAAGCAGAAATATGGAGTTAAGTGTTGCAGCAAAAAATGTCCGCAACAAACGCATGCTAATAAGCAAGCTGTTTTTTTTGTTATTTCCGATTGCGCACAACACCAGCTTCTTATTTCCACAAGTTTTTTTTAATTATATAAATTTAAGGAATTTTACGAGTTCTTTATTAAATTTTTCATAATTACTACCATTTTAATCAAAGGAAACTTATCTCGGCATTTGACATGTTTTTGTGCGAACTAGATGGAACATTACACATCGTATAGACGCAAAATATCCTCAGTAGTACATGGATCATGGGAATAGAATATCCAACCATGCTGTCGGGCTAACCTTAGGAGGTTTTCATTGCTTTTTCTCTCCATGCAACACAAATGCACTTCATGTAATTTCTGCACGTACATTCTGCACTGAGTTCAATCAAAAAGTCCTAAACGAAGGCTAGTTTGTTCTAATGCTTGATTCAGGAGATTCCTTATTTTCTGTGTTGTGATCAAAATTGCATGTGAAAATTGATAGTCGCAAACTTACAATTGGGTCGGGTGTTCAAAGTTGTAATATAAAATCTTGTTTTATTAGTTCAATCGGGGGGGGGGAGTTTTTTACTTTGATTAATTTTATTTAGCTGACTTTACAATCTTCTGTAACACTATGAACGAACCAATGTGTTATTAATGTTTAAAAGATGTTTAATTAGAGATCTTTTCTGTTCTTTGCCTTTTTCTTTCGCTTATATGTTTTTTCCATTCTAAAACAAGTAGCATAAACCTCTGTTTTGATCCACCATGAGAAAAGAAAACTCCAAAAACAAAATGAAACAGAAAGAAACTAAAATTCAACTTAAAGTTTGTTTAAAACTAAACTCAGGTCCAAATAATTTATGAGTTGGAAAATTCTTTTAAGTAAAAGAATGAATTAAGAAATGAAAAGTGTTCTTTATCTCAATTTTCAGCTCTTCAAAATGAACATTTAAAAAAAAAATTTTAAAAATCAAATACTTACTAATCAAGTTAAAACAAGGTGCTTAGCCAGATTTTTCAACAAAAATTGAGTACCTTTTAAGTACTTTTTAAGCTAGGGGTGCACAACCTGCGGCCCGCGGGCCAAGTGCGGCCCTTCGACTACTGAAGTACCGCACATGTACAGTTGACATGTTTCAAGCGCACAAAAACAGGTACCCATTTTCAAGACTTGTCAGACGTGAATAAGAAGAAACAAAAGTAATTTAAAATATAAAGCGTAAAGTATGCTAACCAAAAATGGAAAAATAACGACACGAGACAGAATTAGAAAAACCAGAGTAGCTGAAAGAGAAATAAAGACAAGAAAAGTCACAATTGTCGAGTGGGACAAAATTCATTTCTACAAGTTATGGAGAGGTCATGAGTAATTAATGTCGTTAATAATGGAATTTGCACTCATATGAAGAAACAAGATTCCAGGGTATCAAGATGAGCTGATATGACCGCGGTGGAAATAATTTTGGCACGGTACAAATTGGATTTATGCCCACGATTCTATCAATGTGCAGCAATCGATTTTCTGAATTCTTTATGACGAACATATCTACAGTGTTCCTTATGTCCGAATTTTAAAGCGCGTCAAGTTTACTTATAAAATTGCTAATACCCTCTCCATTTTGGTTTTTAAGTAATTTTCATTCACGTTAGGCAAATTTAAAAAATGTTTTTGAGAGCTTGAAATATACTGATTGTTATATTCAATTTCTATGTTTTTGAAGAGAATGAAGTTTTTAATCAAGTAAAGCCAAGTTTTTAATCAGGGAAATCATCATTTTATTATAAATGTTTGCCTTTTTATAATTTAGTTAAATATATTGTTATTAGAAAGATTATACGTATATATTTTTAAATATTTGCCCTTTTTTTGCATTGTCATTAAACTTTCGATAATTTTCTAACAGCAACCAAATTATTACGAAACAAATAATTGATTTGATCTAAATATTAAAATTTAAAAAGTTAATGGCGGTTAACAAAAAATTCACAACTCTCTAACATTCCCAAGGAACCCTCGATAAATTCTCTATTTTTATCAACCTATTAGAATGTGAATTTAAAAACTATTGATAAACTTTCAAACAAGAGATAATATTTTTACACAATCAGAACAACTAATCAAACTACCTGCCTCAAAGACGATGTTACTTTCTCATTTCCTAACCCTGCTGTAATTTTTTAACTAGAGGTGAACAGATGGCGAAATTCTGAGTTTAGGGCTATCAATATTTAACTCTGTAGAATTTTAATTTTAAACTTGACCCAGAAGGCAAGAAAACTCCTGAATCAAGCATTAGAACAAACTAGCCTACGTGGAGGACTTTATGATGCAACTAACCCGCAATCGCATAATATGGAGAGGAAACCTCCCATGGTTAGTCCAACAGTAAGGCGATTCTATCCCATGATCCATCTGTCTAAAACTAATGACATTTCACGTCAGTACTGTAGTCGGTGAGACAAAATTTAATCAACCAGCCACCTTAGGATTCGAACCATGGTCACCTCCATCGGGAGGAAAACACTCCATACCCTCAGCAACTCAAACTCTGCTGTAATCACTCGCGACTCAATTTTGAGTTTCCGACTATCGATGTTCAACTGTTTTTAATTTCGAACTTAATCCGGAAACTCCTGGATCAAGTATTGAGAGAATTTTGCCTTTTTAGAGGACATTTTTGATAGAACTAACGGCAATTGCATAACATGGGGAGAAAAATCACGAAAACCTCCCACGATCAGCCTGACAGCAAAGGAACTTTAAACCATGATCCTTTTACCACTGAGGATATTTTACGTCAGCACTGTGGTCGGTGCGAGCAGGGAGCAGAATTCGTATCAAACAAACTCGTATTCTGTTGCACAATTGTAGTGCTAATCGAGCTCCATTTTTTTTTCAGCAATTAAACACTTAGCATGCCAGGAGATGTAATTTTCTATAGCAATTTTTATAGATTTTTCATTTTTTTTCGATATGTCTATTGTGTGTGATAAAGTAGCATAAGTGAAATCGCGGGTTAGTTATCAAACCTGATCTTTTTTCAAAACAATAAGTAAAAAAGAAAAAGTTATTAGATTACATAGAACAAAAAATAAATAAATGAAGGAAAAACCGTGTAAAAAATAGAATTTATATCAGTATATGTTTAACAAGATTAATAATGATAAATTACGAATTTTGAAATCTTTGTAAACGAATTTAATAAGTTCTAATTATTTTCTGTTTGCGTAAGTATTCATAGAGACATGGCGAAAAATGACAAAAATATCATTAAAGATGGCAAATTTTTAAATTCTTCGTTGAATTTTATTTAATGTTAAGCTTTAAATAAACATAAAAGCTTGAAGTAGCGATACTGCGCGGAATCCAAACGATACTGTGTACTTCAGACAGCAAAACCGCACTTGCTAACCTTGGCATTAACAAATTCTGGTGGACAAAAAATTAAAAACGAGGAAATAAGTTAATAAAAATATTACCAGAACAACAAGAAACTGTGGAATTTTTTTTATCCAGAAAATAAACAGTCGTTATCTAAAACTTTCAAAAATCTAACAACTATAAATCAAAGCATTAATGATCACGAAAAACTCAAAACGTATTTCTTTATAAAGAAAAAAAAATAAGCTCAATGCTTCAAAAACTTTAAAAACTTTTTAAAAACAGGTTTAACAAATATAAAAACGGAACATTAATAAAATTATCGTAAAAACAGCATTTATTAAACAATAGTTAAAATAATATTAGTTATAAATAAGTTAACAAAGATAATAAAAGATTACTTACATTGACATGAAAGATTAGAAAAGCAATCTACGCTTTAGTTACTCTTAACTAAAGACAACTGAAATTGAAAAAGCTTTTCAGAATACTGAACATCGAAAAAGAAATCAGAAAATAAAATAAAAAAAGTGACGCAACATAGCAATCGCCTAAAACAATTAAATCACAATTCTAAACATAATTATTAAATAAACGGAAATAAAAACAAAAAAAATGCAAATATATAATAAATGTAGAAACGAAAGTTGAAACTTGCTAGATAAATCCAAAACATTACCTTTAATCTTCTCTTAATTTTCAAAAAGCTAATATATGACGCTCTTTCAGATAAAACAAGCACGAATAATAAAATTTCAAAACTAGAATTAGAATTAACCATACTTCACTACAAGAGAGACGATACTACTTTTGTTTTCTAGGGTTGTTGTAATCTTGACCTGTTTCCCCCTAATTTGCGATTTGGAATGCTCCGAACTAAAGTCGCCAATTTAATATTCGATGATTAAAAAAAGTTAGAAGTAAATGTTACATCGAATTTTAAAATCCAGACTTTTTTTTAAGTATATTTATATAGTTTCGAAGTGATATACAGTTTTAAAAATACTGACAAAAATCAGAACTAGATACGAGAAATAAATAATTTATTACGCATTTAAATCGTTTAGTCAAAAACAGAATGATGTATGTTATTAAAACAGATGATTTTATATTGGTTATGATTTTCAAAATAGTTTCATTAATTTGATTATTAATTGATTATTTAATTATTTGATTACTTAATTATTAATTTCGTTAAAACAATAAATATCCAAATTTCTTACGAAGTTTTTTTTTAAACCATGATTTTGTCACTACGTTTTAGTTAACTTGCTTTCGTGCCTATGAAGACTTGTCTTACAAAGTTCGTCTCATTTCCGACTGACTAGACAGGTCAAGTCTCATTTGTAGCCCCAAACCTTATACTAGTTTAAATCGTTCTGCTATTTGAACACATGAAATTTATCGTCTGTAAGAATGTCAACCTGTTTCCGATCAACTAATGTACTCAAATGTTATCTTGAGCTCTATAACTAATGACAATGTATGCTCCAATTATTTCAAAATATAGTTTGATCCTAAAAGCAGGAGAAGGGTCGAAAGTTATATTCCTTCATGTTAATTTTACATATTTCTCGGCATCTCGAGATTTTTTAAGCAAATTGAAAAGTGTTGGAATACAAATAGTAAATTGTTTTAATCTAAGATAATTCCATGCGAAAAAAATATTCTTTTTCAACTTTTTTTTATTTTATTTAATAATAGTCACAAAAAAAGGGACACAAATTTTTACCAATGTAATTTTTGATGTAAAAATACAAAATGTGAATAAAATCGGTCGCGCAGTTTTTGAATAATGAAATAATCAGATTACTTTAATATATTCTCAGGATATGGCAAAATCTTACTATATATAAAATTCTAATGATGGTGTCGCAGTTTTCCATTCTTGTCGGTGCATTTTTATTCGCCAGAAAATCACGTGGTGTGATCCAGTTTTTCCTCATTCGTCTCCTTATTGTTTTGGTTGTAGTCAGCATAAAATTAATAAAAGTCATGCTTTTCTATAAATATTTTTGAATCCCTAACTTAAAGTTATTTTCCTGTACTGCTATTATTACGCTTTTAATTCAAGAGTTTAAAACTAAGAGAATTGCTGTTTTTTTATTAGTATTATAATGTAAATCTGCCTTACATTTTAAGATAAAGTTATTTAGAAAGGTGGTCGAACAATTATTATTTTTGAGCAAATAACATTAATATACTGTTATAAATTACAGTTAAAGAGATCTGTTAAATGATTTACAACTTAAGGATCAGCTTCATGCACAATGAGATGCAGGCAAAAAAAAAAAAGTATTTAATATATCCTACCGTTTGGTAAGTGAAAATATTAAATTAGCGAAGCAAACCATATAAGATTGCGTAGCAATTTTCGGGGGTTGGCGAGCGTTAGCGAGCAGGGGGCGCAGCCCACTAGTAATTAATATTAACGTAAAGATATTCAAACTTTCGACCGCTCTCGGGTTCAAACTATTGAGACATTCTTTTTTTCAGATTGCTTCTATCCCAATACTTTTAGGATCAAAAATCTCAGAATGCATCCAAAAAAAAAAAAAACGTTCGTTTATACAAGAAAAGAGCTAACTTAACTTAAAATATCGTCTGCACTCATTAATTTGCTAATTTATGGTTAAACTTGCATATAAGGCTACGTTGTCTATAGTATAGGACACATATATTGAACCGAATATTGCATAGAGCCACATTTAATAATTGCCTGCACAGTGGGGGGAATTGTTATTAACTATAAAGTGTCACGTATTATATGGGCTATAATATAGGGCTACATATTATATATTATATAGATACATATTATATACTACATATTATATAGAGCTCCATATTATAATAGTTAATAATGTCGCAACAACTACGATGCTGTGGTATAATAACTTCAAAGGTATACAGTTTAAGGTTAAAATCACTTCGGCATCGGGCTAACCGTAAGAGGTTTTCATAGTTTGAGCTTCAATATCATGCAATAGACAGCAGTGTCTCATTGTTTACGATGTTGACGTAAAGTATCATCAGAGGTAAATGACACTTTTCGTGGTTTTCTTCCGGTTGTAAAGCAAATCCTGGTTAGTTCCATCAAAATGGCCTATTAGAAGGTTACTTTGTTCCAATGAGTAATCCGAAAATTCTCTTATATTCAGGGTTGTGTTTTTCTTTCACAGCTGCGGGGAGTTGAACATTAATAGTTGTAAACCCGTAAATGGCTCTAGATTTTAATTTATTATGTTTTTAACTATTTTAAAATATATTGACTAATATTGAAATGAGCTGTTTTAAAAACTATGAAATTTTGAGATAATAGCTTAAAATTGGGAAGTTAGATTTAAAACTATTAAAATCACAATAAATACATTTTGAGTTCATATAATAATACTGCATATACACTATTTGCACTTATGTAACTAATTGCTGGTAATTATGTATTTATCATTAATTCATAAAATTTTTAAAGGTAATTACCTTGTTCTGAAATTACGAGTAATTTTTTTTACAAATTTAAACATTTTAATAAATTATCTTTCCTAAAATAGCCTAATAAAGATTGAATAACTTTACATCAGTTAATACGTGATAATTATTCAATAATAAATATTCAATAACCAATAAGCGATAACCATTCAACTTCTTTCAAATTTTGTTGTGGATTTAAAAAAATCATTGTTAAAGAAAACACCAATAAGAAAAAAAAACAATTATAAATTAATGCAAACTTATAAAATAAATGAAAAGAAAAAAACAAATAAGAAACAAAAAATTCAATATTACATACAGTAAAGAAAATTTTAACTTACTTGTTAAATCCTAACCATTACTTTTAATTTTATAAAAATATTAAGCTCTTGCAGACAGCTTAAAAAAACTTGAAAGTGATAAACGCAGATTTAACATTTTTATACTAGCATTTATCGAAGTGAATGAGATTTACCCATACTCCACTGGGAGAGAAAAAAAATACTTCTCTTCTATTTATTTTCTATAAAAAAAATATTTCAATTCCGTTTTGGTTTTCCAGGGTTGCTATAATCTTATTAATGTAATTTCACATTTGCAATGTTCCAATCTAAAGTCGCCAATTTAAAATCCCCGATTAATAAAACTTGAATTTAATGATACTGACAATTTTTACATTTTGATTTTCTTAAAGAGTATTAAAATGTGTCGAAAATGCTTTCTTATTTTAAAAAATGCTGTCAGATCTAGAAACGAAACATTTTATTTCCAATTTTAATTATATAGTCGAAAACATAATGTATTTTAGTGAAACAAAGGATTTTGTATAGATTTACGATTTTCGAAATAGTTATTTTTTATCTCGAATTTTTAAACTGGTGTTTCGAGCAAAACAATATCAAAATTTCTTTTCAAATCTACTATCTCTGTCCAAATTATTCGAAGCACCATAAGTTTCGATGTAAAATCTTAATTATCAGGTGATACTGTACAGCTTTATTGTTTTTAGGCGACTGAAACCGGTTTGCACTTGTTTACATTAGTGTATCAATTGGTTAAATTAGACTATTTATATTATATATTGGATGATTGAATAAATTAGACGATATAATATATAAATATAGAGTATTTATATCTGGTATTATATCAGTTTATTATAATAATCAGACCAAATTATTAGGCCCACTGTAGTGTTTGATTAATTGCATGTTTTGCACGAGTTTATAGGCAATACTCTTATATTTAAACATACATGTAATGGGTTTTAATTCAGGAGATTTTTTAGATACTTCCTATTTGTATTTATTTTTTAACGTATTGCATTAGAAAGTTACCAATTAATACAAGAACGTAAACAAATGCAAACCGGTTTTAGTCACGTAAAAACAATAAAGCTGTATAGTATCATATGATAATTAAGATTTTACATAGAATCTTAAAGTGCGTCTGATAATTTGGCCAGGGACTGTAGGTAAATTTCTTTTTGATCTAAAATTGTAAATTTCTTTGAATTTTTCTAACAGAATCACTTTTTACTACCTTTTAGTGAACTTGTTTTCGTGCCTGTAAGGTTAGAATATTAAGATCAAACGTTCGTCTACTTTCCGACTAGAGAGCTTAAATGTCATTCAGAGCACCTTACTTCATACTAGTTTGATTCGTTTTCTGTCTATATTTTATGACTGAGTTTATTGTCAATAAAATTTCCTCCATTTCCCGACTAACTAAGATGCTCGGATGTTCTCGAGAACTTTATGCAGAATGAGGGAGAATACAAGTTCCAATCGTTTCACAAAATAATCTGGTTTTCAAAATATAGTTTGGTCTAGAGAACGGGCGAGAAAGTTTACACTCTTTAATGTTAATTTAACTTTTTGCGTAATTCGGCATTTCTCAAGAACTAATTAAACGAACGGACATTTTTTTCTTCACACAATACTAAAATTATTTTAACCAATTACAGTTTATAAACTACACATAATTTTTCACAAGTATTTCGTATTAATTATTATTTTATTTAAGAATAGTAAAAAAAAATTGTAAAGTTAAAAACTTTTTTCTAAATTATTTCATTTTAAATGGCAAAAAAATTCACAAAAATTGAAAAAATTTTTTTGTTCAATTTTTCGAAAATCAATCGTCGAAAACTTTTTGAGCTGAGCTACTGAAATTACACAGGAGTTCCGTGAGTTGGGACTTTTTTTTAACCTTTAATGGCTTCTGAAACCTGTTATAGATTTGCATCCAACCAATAATACCTTATTTAATACTGATTAAAATTAAAAAATATATATTTTTCTAATAACAATACATTGAACAAATTTCTAAGAAAATTATAAAATTACAAATGTTTGCATCAGTATTTCTCTCATTGAAGTTCGAGATTCAGTTGTTGTAATATATAATATCGGATTTTAAAAGCTATGAGCAAATCAATAGTAATAACTGCATAAAAAATGGAATAAAAATTTCTGCAGAAAATAAAACCAAATTTTTTACTTTATTTTTTTTTCATTCTCAAATGAGAATAAAAAAATTACGAGCATTTTTTCCCACTCTGATGAGCGAGAAATGCGTCTTTTGAATCTGGAGAAAAGATAAAATCTTTCGAAAATTTTTGCAGAAAAGAAAACCAAATTTTTTTATTTCCTAAAGGAAAAATCCATCTAAGAATTCTGTAACGTTCTGCGACAATCTCAACATGTCGCTACGGGGGCAAGAATTATTATAAAAGACAAAATGAGAACGCAATCATTCATGTTTCAACTCAACAGCTGACATCGAATGAATTATAAAATGTACTATAAAGCACTGTTTTTCGTTTAGACTATCTAAGAATTTTTGAGTCATTGAAATCGATACTGTCTCGTAACTAAAAACAGAAGGAAAAAAAAAGGGTGGGGGGAGAGAATGTACAAAGAAAATAATATCCTGAACTTCAAATAAAAAAAATTATTAATGCTTAAAAATTCTTCCAATTCCATAATGAATGTAACACATTATTCACAATATTTGTGTTTTAATCATAACTCCTTAATTTTAAATATTTATTTTCATTATTATATGCTCAAAGATTATTTTTTTAGTAGTCAGCATTTAAAGATTTCGTTATTTAGTGATAATGAAGTATAAAAAAGTATAATTTAAGTAATGTAATTTAAATGATATCTCAACTAATAAACTATTGCTATAGAACAATATGTAACTATGAAAGTGCCTTTATATGCTTTGTTTTATTTGACAGCTAAAGTTGAAATTAGAAAACGATAGTGAAACGATGACCACTATTGAGACATTTTTTCTAACTTTAAAATGTTATTTTTTAATACTGTAAGAAAATGTATGAATACTATATTTTTGAACAGAAATAATTTGTTAGCAGAGTAAAGTTTGATAGCTATTATCAGTCCAACATTCGGCTTATTTTTTACAGAAAATATAAACAACAAAGTTTTCATATCCTTTAGTTGTGATTTTCGAGAACTAATTGCGGCGTGACGTCAGGAGATGGGGAATCTTAGCTTCAGCTTTGAGTAAGGAATGAACCTTATTTTCTCTTTAGCCCCGCTAAAATCCAGTCTTACAGTTTATTACAGTTCTTTTTTAAAACCATAATTGAGCTTATTTTATTCAATCTCATTTTATACGACAAAAACTACTAAACTTAACATATACAGCAAAAACGCAATCGCTGCAAATTCAACTGCTTACATAAATCTTAATTTTAAAGACTTATTGATGAAACAATGAAAAAATTTTATTCACGTGAAATATTTCTGAATTAAATTATAATTTTTGTAGCATATTTACACATGTTTATGAACGTTTTTTATAAGTCATGGTTCTGCCAAAAGAAATTAGAAACCACTGCTGTATATTTCATCTTTTCTTTGTGGCGTGTTTTAATAGTTTTTGTTACTTTTCAATTGGACAAGGTCCTTTTAAGTCGCCGTATAGTTGTATTATAATACAAAGTATTATTGTCCATACGCCAAACGCTCGGAAGCTATTTGGTATAAGAAGTTCGATTCCCCCCTTGAAGGTGGCTTGTAATACATGCTGTTTGATTTATTTGGTTGTTAATGTCGAACTAGAGCTGCACTAATAACTTTTTATTATCGACGTTGCACAGCCGCCCCAATTTTAGGTTTACGACTACTAATTTTCACCTCCGCAGCCTTGTAAATTTGAACCAATTCAAAAGACCAGGAAACTCTTGGATCAGTACTCCCAGAGGTATGATTTGTTACGGGAACATGGAGGACTTTGGGACTCGACAGATTTAACGTGCTATCACCATTTACTACACGGAGAGTCTTCGACTGGTGGGGCAACCATGCTATCCAGACCCTACACCAGGCCCGTAGCCAGGGGGGGGGGACCGTCGGGACAAATCTCCCCCCTGAAATTCTGGGATTCAAACTTTTTAGTCTTTCTTTGAACCTCTCAGTAAAAAGAAAAAGAAAAACTGTCGAATCAAACCTTTTATTAACTAACTTTATTAAGCATATTTCGGGATATTCTGGTTTATCCTAAAAAAGTAATCGGAAAAATTTTCTTCAAATCCCCGTCGCATGTCTTTGTAAACTTTGTTTACAAATTGATTATAATTATTATGTAATATTAATTGAAAAATAAGTATTATGTAATATTTTTTAATTACTAGTTTAAGTTTTGTAAACAACAGAATAAACAATATTTGTTACAACGTTTTTCCCCTACTTTGCATGTCTGAAACTGTCCTTGCTTCTTACCATATCAACCCCCCCCCCCGAAAAAATATCCTGGCTTCGGCCTTGCCCTACACTAATGATTTATTGATCTGGTGAAAATGCTTGAACACACTATACTATCACTCTATTTAGATGAGACAACAGATGGTGATAGAAATTATCCGGTCACCTCACAATGCTCCCAGACCATGCGTGAATTTTTCTGACTGAAATTACTGCGATTTTCATAAACATTACATAAGATTCCGTTATATACCCGCTACATTAGACTCGATTCCGAACAACTAAATCAGACAGCTGCACTTTACGATGTATCGAACCCCGCTCCTGGGCGTTGTGAATGAAGCCTCTACTCTCCACACCAACAGGGAAGTATCTATTCCTTAATTTGACCAAGAATTATAAGTCAATCGAATAATAAGTCAATCAAAGAATGAGGAAAATTATGTAAAAGATTATTAAAGTATGGGTGTACTGAGTCCTAAAATTTTGATATGTAAGAGTACTGTATACCATTTGATAGTACTAGTACTTTCATTCATTTCGCACTAGAGCTGCATGATGAGCAATAAGCGATGGACTGGGAAGCATCCCTGAGGGTGATCCGGAGACAACATGCATACGTCACATCCCGTTTTACAGGATGAACATATTTACACAATATCCATAGAATCGTAATTTTGACCTGAACAACAGCACGATCGAACTCTGTTCTAGTTATCACAGAGGTATTTATTTGTTATGGCAACTTGGAGGACTTTGCGACCCAACCTGATTTAGAGTGCACCAGTCACTATTTTGCACGCGGAGAGTCTTCAGCTGGTGGAGATCGGACTCACCACTTCTCGGACATGGGCCTAACGCCTCACCAACCATTCTATCCTGGCCATATACCCGTTGAAAATTACATCTTTTTCCAGGTCAGTTCCTGGTACCCGGTAAAAATTTTATTTCTGGTTAAAACACGGATTTATGTCCCGATAGGGTAGTAAAATAATATAAAATTTTATAATTTTCTATAGAAAAAATATTTTGCAAGATATACTTTGAAAGAAATTTACAACTCACCTACATAAATATGAACATCTTTTTTAGATTCATATTTTAAAACTAAGTTTTAAAAAATGAATCTAAAAAAGATGTGATGAATGTTTGAATTTATAATGATTGACGTAAAACTTAGTTGAAGTTGAGACATCTGCTAATTGGGAACTTTATACTTAATTCATTTTTCATTTTACTTAACTTTTCCATAGCATTCAATAACGTAGCGTCTGTTAAATGAAGGGTATTTCTAAAAGAGTTCAATAAAAAGACAGTATATTGAATGAAAAGTATTTTAAATATCAGGATTTAACTTTTAATCACCCGATGACTATAAATGTAATTATCGTGTCATGAGATATACTTTAGTACAATCAAGGGTGGATTCAGAAATTTTTCCTAGGGGGGGGGGTCAAAGACTCAGATCCCCCCCCACACACACATTTAATTTGTTTCATAAAAAGGAAAAAAATTTTTTTTTTTTTTTTGAAAAAAAAAGCTGGGTTTATTAATGCTAGTCTTCTCATTTATTTTTTTAATAATGAACAATAGAACAATACATAAATAATTCAACTATTCAAAATCTTTTAATAATAAGTGTAATGCGTTTTTTAGAAGCTTTGGCACATCTGTCAATGATTTTTTTTTAACATCCAAATCAATTTCTCGATGAATGTTTAATATTGCGAGTCCATTTATAATTAATATTTTTTGTAATTTTCAAAATATTTTATTTCTTTTGTAAAATATTAAAAAAAATTATTATTTTTATTTTATTTTTCTCCAATTTTTTTTGAGGGGGAGGGGGTCATGACCACTATGACCCCCCCCCCTTCGCTGGATTCGCCACTGAGTACAATTTCTTAAATTTTTATGTACTTTGTGAGCTTATCATATTACCGATGCTGAACAGAAGATTCATATATCGGTTTTGTTCTCCCTAATGTTATGATTCTACCTCAGAATCCAATTAATTTTGAGAATTCAAAAGATATTTTATGTGCTAGTTCATGCAAAAAAATGCAAATTTTCTTTCTTGAAATGAAATTAACGTGTATTTGTGATACACGGAGAAGAAAAGTATGAAACATTTACATGGTTAGTCCGGTAATTGGAGAACTTTAACCAGATTTGTTGGAAATTTAAATTATTGAGTTAATGGTTAAAAGAGATATGTTATAATAAAAATACAGATTTAACTTACTGATGACTAATTATAAAACACAACATGCTATTCAGAATACTTAGTGCAAAGTAGTAGTCAGTCACCATTTTTGTTATTCAGTAACATTAAAATTTTTAATTACAGTAATATAAGATGCACATAAGAGTCTCTAAAGTTATATTTACAATACAATATAAGGTTTAAATCATTAATTTAAAATACGTTTATACACTAATTCTTAAAAAAAATTTTAATGTAAATCGAACATCCGCGTAGCGTACAGCACTGAAAGAATTTTAGTTACTAAACTAGGCTTAACAGAAAGAAGTTTACATTATGAAATCAGTTAATACAGAACTCAGATATTTTAAAATTAAAGATAATTATCCTTATTATGCAATTAAAAACATACATACATATTTAGCCTCGACTTTTTGCTTCAATTGCAGCGTTGTAAATAATATTGATTACTTGCCATCGTATAAACAACAATAAACAAACTGCTAGCGCTATTCTACTTGGCGTTTCTTGATATTTAAAGCTCGCCAAGCGCCGATTTAGGTGTTTTCGAAAGAGAAATTCGTTCTCGTACGTAGTGAAAGTTTGCTCTAAGATTTTTAAATTTAAATTGCATATTTTATATCGTGCATGAATGCTTGATTTGATGTTAACCCGGAATAAAGTGTTCCTTTGCACATTTTTTTGGGTTGTGCAACATTTTATTTGGAGAGATATTACACCGCAGTTTTCACAAAATACTCTGTCAAAAAGTTGGTGTTTATTTGTCCCCAGTTTTAGTGCTGAGGTATTCTAAAAATTGTAACATTTAGTCACATTTTTTATTCCCTTTTTCATTGATACATTTTTATTTATTTATTTATTCAATATTTGAGTGTTTCTTTACAGACAATACTTATCTTCTTTTCATGTGAAATTAGAATAAATTTATGGTTTCATTGAAAAAACATTTGGTTTAAAAACAAGAAAAGTTTTAGTAATATATTCGCTCTAAATTCTTTCAAACCATTGTTATTTCGTCAAAGTTATGTAATTGTTTGCACGATAATTACAATTTTTTTACTTAAAAATATATTTAATTTACCTCAGCACAAAAAATAGTGGCAACTGAAAATCATAATGCACTAGCACAAATAATAATAACATATTGTGTTTATTAGTATTGTGAAAGCAAATTACTGGGAGACTAACACAAATATATCGGGTTTTTTTTCAGCTTTAAATTTTATTCATAATAATTATATTAACTTCAAACAAGCATTTCTAATTTTGTATTTATTTAATTATCATACTAATTAAGTTTAAAAAGTTTTCAGCTTTAAATTTTAAAATTTAAATATCCTTCTCATAAGCGGATTCCTTTCTTAAGCCTGCATCTCTGTCTCAACGAGCCTCTCTGATCGAGCGGTATCACTCACCAAATGATCGGTAGCGTAGAAGTAGCAGGTTCGAATCCCACCATAACCCTGGCTGTATCTTCTTGCTGATCTTCCCTGAATTGTACTATCTGTTTTTTCTACCTGACAAAGGCTTATAAACTGTTTTTATTCACTTGAGAACACAAGCTTGTATGTATGTGTGTCAATAAATAAATAAAATAAATCTGTGTCCTAAAGGTTTCCACGTTATCATGGTTTACCTGATTTAAATTTCTGCTCAAGAGTAAAGTATGTCCTGCATAAAGCTGTTACTTCAGCTAGATTATTAAGAAACTGATGGAATACTTGACTTTTCAAAACTACAGTTCATTTTATCAATCGTTTTAAGGTAATAGTAATTCGGAATATGGTTGTGTCAAATAAATACGAGCGTTACAAGGCACTGCATATCCGGTAAAATTGGCTGTGTTCGGGTACACAGTCTTGACACTTGCTGGGTCTTCAGACTAAAAAGCAAGGTCCGGGTACCTGGTACCGGGTAAAAAATTCCCTTTGCTAGGTTCGGGTAATAAATAATGGATACTAAAAATCTGGCTGGTTACCGAGTAGGTAGGTAGGTAGTTTATTTACGTCGCGCTACATCTGCACAATGGGCTATTTGCGACGGTCTGGAAAACATCCCTGAGGATGTTCCGAAGTCATGCCATCGCACATATGTACCGAGTAATTAACATTATACGGGATTTTTCCTGAAATCTGATTGGAAAAAAATTTTTCGTCAACGTAAGCACGTCCTAAAATTAAAGGGGCAAAATCCATTTTTTTAATTTTTGCATAGAAAATACTACAGCATTTTTACCAATGCGTCAATAGTAAATTGATTTTAAAAAATATAATGTATAATACAAGTGAGAAATGAATTGTAAATATCATTTTCCCAAGTATTATCTAATATTTAATTTCTGAATCATGTTAATATGGATACTTTGCTACTAAATTGAAGAAAGAAAAACAGATGATAGAATATTTTAATTGCACTCAGTGTTTACACTTAATATCTCAGTGTTTCAAGAAAACTTATTACCTTAGTTAGTTTTTATTCCGCTTCTATTTAAAAGCATTCTCCCAAAACAAAACGAAAATACTCTTTCCTATGCTTTGAGTATTTTAATCGCAATGTAATATGATCAAATGTAATATGAGGTAGTTTGTTAAAGTCTGAGTTGACCTACATTTAAAGTTCTACTCTATATTTCCCTATCACGCATTTCCTTGTTTAGTTAACAGTAATAATATTAATAGCTGCATTTAAGGATTGGACAAACAACCTATTAATTTTTTTTAAATTTTTGGTATGAGATAGACCTTAGATTTTAATTTCAAGTTAAAGAATGAACTTCAAAAATTCCAAAAACTCCAAAATAAGCAACAAATTATTTATAGAACACTTGGAAAAAAAATTGTCCTAAGTCACTCGAGATGGTAGGTGGCGCTAAAATCACCAATAATGCAAATATTATATGAGGCAGTTTTTTAAGTCTGCGTAGTCCTATACTTACAGGGATTTACTCTCAATTTTACTATCACGCATTTCCTTGTTTAGTTAACAATTTTAATAATAGTAATAATATTAATTGGCTTAGTAAACTTTTTGAACAAGTAAAAAAAATTAATACTAATAAATTTCGAGATTTAACTGAATGAAACTTGTTTGTCGATAAAACCCATGTTAAATCTACGAGGAATTTTCATTTAATCTCTTTCCTATAAATTTTTTATCTTAGCGGATCACAGACTGCTAACCACATGTCTTAACCCTCTAAACGCAGCGGTCAGGCACGGGTGTTATTATTCAAGTATTAATCCGTTATTTAGCTTTATAACAGAATAATGGGGGGGGGGAAGAAAAATAGAGTTGCATATCTACTTACACATTTTAGTATATAGTTTACAGAAAAATAAAACTGTGTATCCAAAAGCGCTGTATTTGAGTATTTACACGCTTTCATACAAGAGACAAACGGAATATTTCTGAAGGTGGACGATTTTTATGGTGGATTAGTAACTAATTAATTATGTTACCGGCAACTGAAACGACAGCGAGCAATGCAGATTATCTGTAGATTTTTTTTCTCCCAAATAATAATACTAAACTAATAGCAAGGCAGAGTTGATTTTTTTAAAGCATATAACATTGCCGAATGAAATAGAAGTCAAGTAAAAAATAATTTTTTTTTAATCTCATTTATAAACAATAAAGAATCATCTCTCTAGTTTTTGAAATCTGACCCCCAGAACAATTTCTCAGACAGTTTCAGTCTGCTTGCACTGCTACGATAACGAAGTTGCAAAAACTGAAGTATGAGGTAAAAAAAAAAATGTAAGAACTCTGATACAATTTTATTCTATAAAATATATACGTGAGAGCTGGAATACATTTTAAAAAATGGGAGAAAAAATATTTTTTTAAAATATTTACATTTTTTTGAAAATTTTAAAATGCTATTTCTCTTCCAGTTTTGAATCTCAGATAATCTGGTTTGATAATTTTATTAGATTATATATTTAAAATAAGCTGATTTGAAATTTAATTGCCCTAACTATGGACTTCTTTATATTTTTTTTGTATTGCTAAGTAAGTTTCAAATAGATTTGAAATAAGCATAAATTACGTAGATTTTCTTTTATCTATACTATATTTTCTAGGGAAACTTTCGTTATATGTGTGTTTGGGAGAGACAACAGAGACATCTTTGAAACATTTATTGAATAAATCTTGAACATTTTATATCAATTTCTTTTCCATTTAGTTATTTAGATGTTTTAAATATGGTTAAGTTTTGTCTTTCTTTTACGCATTATGTAGGTTTCCTTTATATTAAAGAACCCCGTATATAAAAGAGAATTTTTTTTTTTCGGGAAATTTCAAATAATGCTTAAAAACTGGAAAAATTTCGGAAAATTAGTTTATTTATATTATATTATTTTTTTCAACTCCTTTTACAATATTTTCACGATAGTTTAACAGACGAAATAAGTTGTTCTAAGTATAAAATCAAGGGTGCCTCTTTGTGAAAGAAAGCATAATGGAATAAAAAATAAAATAAAATAAAATGGCGGGAAATAGGATCAAATTTCAAGCCCACCTACTTCCATTTAATATTAAGCTATAATTTTCTAACTCGGACCGAAATTAGTCCTCTATGAGCCGAACCCCTCAACCAAAGCAACTTTTTATAGACCAGTAAGGGGGGCCGCTATGATCCCTTAAGTCTTTTGTTTTGTAAACCGGGAGAGGGTACTTGACGCTATGTTGTAGCGCTATCCTCATATTAGCTTGGTCCAACGGCCGAGACCATGTGCTAGTGACTTACGCATAGAGCGAGGGGGCGTGGGTTCAAACTCCAGCAGTGGTCAATTTTTATTTTTTTTTAAATTTTTTTCTTCTTTTGTTTCTTTTACATTATATTATTTACTTAATGTGTTTTTCGATATATTAAAGAATCCCATATATAAAGGAGAATTTTTTCATTCGGAAAATTTCAAATAATGCTTAAAAACTGGAAAAATTCCGGAAAACTAGTTTATTTATATTATATTATTTCTTTAAGTTCCTCTTACAATATTTTCACGATAGTTTAAGAGGCGAAATATGTTGTTCTAAGTATAAAATCAAAGGTGTCTCTTTGAGAAAGAAAGCAATAATGGAATAAAAAATAAAATAAAATAAAATGGCGATGAAAAAGGATCAAATTTCAAGCCGGCCAACTTCCCTTTAATATTAAGCTATAATTTTCAAACTCGGAACGAAATTAGTCCTCCATGAGCCGAACCACTCAGCCAAAGCAAATTTTTATGGACCACCTAGGAGAGCCGCAATGACCCGTTAAGTCTTTTGTTTAGAAAGGGAAATTTCAAATAATGCTTAAAAACTGGAAAATTCCGGAAAATTTGTTTATTTATATTATATTATTTTTTTAAACTCCTTTTACAATATTTTCACGACAGTTTAAACAAAAACTATAGAACACAATGAATGCATTGAAATAAGCTTTAAAAAAATGCTAGTTTCATGGGAAGCAATTTATTTTTAAAGCGAGATGCTGCGTGCCGTGACGTCACTGATTGAAATCAGAAGCTCGGAGAGGCACGAGTCTCTTCAAATGAGTGACCTAGCCTTTCTATTGTCTCTTTAGCCCTGCTTGCACTAGGCAAATCTGTCATCACTTGGTTTTTACTTTCAGAAATTACATTTAAAAAAAAAATTTAAAAAGACATTTAAAAAATTTTTTTATTATTCTGATCGTCCGTTACAACAACTGATCGTCCGTTAATTATACAAAAACTGACTCGAATATTGTCTAAAGCAGCCTCAAATACCTGTATGCAAATAAAGAACATGATAAAGATTAACAATTGATTCCGAAATTTGATGATTGTTTGGAATTTAGATAATATTTTTGTTCTGAAGTTAAGTTCGAATGTTTAAGTCTGCCACCAACACGAAGTATATGCATTTCATCTAAAAACGGAGATAAATTTAACAAATTGTAAGAAGATGGTAAATCGCTGTCCTTTTTCAAAACACTTAATTTCTTTCGTAAAATACAGTGACAGAACATTATTCACTAAATAAATTCAAGTGCAGTGAAATTGTCATTTTTATGATATGGGGTTCTTGCCTTTCCCTTGAAAAGCAAACACCATGCAATGATTCTTTGCAATTGCGAAAACGAACACTTATCAATGATAGGGAGTATCTTAGTATTTTGTACTACAAAAAACGCAACATCATTTTGGTGATCTTTCAGCTCTTTTTTTTTGTATAATTCACTGTTCGACATGATGTTGAATTCACTAGGTATATATGTTCTCGCTAATACAACTATTAGTGTTTACAACTTTTAGTGATCAACGTAGTAACCTCGTAATTTTGAGCTACACTCAGAAGACGAGGAAACTCCTGGATTAAGCATTGGGAACGACTAACCATCGCGGTAGACTTTTTGATAGAATTTACCAGCCTTTGCGTAAATAAAGAATAAAAGCACGAAAACCTCTCAAATCAATTTAATCTGATTTCTTTCACTTCTTTTCATCACTTTTTAATACTCTTTACTGATATAGTAACAAAATCTTTTGTATGTATTTTACTTGAGCCATTTTACCGTAGTTAACAAGATGCACACATTTAGTCTATTCACTTTACTGATTATAAAATATGAAGTAAATAACATTATGTATGAAATGAGTCCAGCTACATGTTTTTATAGTAAATGTACACATTTAGTCTATTCACTTTACAAAGAAGTTCGGATTATAAAATATGAAGTAAATAACATTATGTATGAAATGCATAAATGTCGACTCCGGAGGTACGCACACGACTCACTCCGTAACTCCCTTTAATATTAACTTAAAAATTTCAAACTCTGCAAGAAATTAGAGTTTTATATACCGAACAATCGAATCCAAGGGTATTTTTATACACTAATTAGGGGACACATAAAGGGCAAAAATAGATTTTGTTAATTAACCTGAAGGAAGTTCTTTAAGCTGTATATTCGTGCAAGCAACGTGTGAGTCGTGGTTTGGTTGTTAACGGTAAGGGTAAAGAAGTTTGTTGACTCGGTGGTCAGGGGTTCGGTCCTGGTCACGGTTAATTTTTAAATTTTTTTTCTATTCACTTTATTTTATTTTTTAAAATTTATTTCTTTGATATTTCAACGTGATTAAAGTGTTATATTTAAAAAATAATTATTTTTTTGGGAAAGAGGGAATAATAGCTGAAAAACAGAAAAATTTCAACTCCGGAGCGAGGAACACGACTCACTCCATAACTTCCTTTAATATTAACTTATAATTTTCAAACTCTGTCAGAAATTAGAGTTTTATACCCAAAACAATCGTACAAAAGGGAATTTTTATAAACTAATTAGGGGGCACATAAAGGGCCAAAATAGATTTTGTTAATTTACCGGAAGGAAGTTCCTTAAGCTATATATTCGTCCAAGCAACATGTGAGTCGTGGTGTGGTTGTTAATGCTAAGGGTAAAGAAGTTTGTTGACTCGGTGGTCAGGGGTTCGGTTGTGGTCACGGTTTAATTTTAAAATTTTTTTTCTATTTACTTTATTTTATTTTTTAAAATTTATTTTTTTGATATTTCAACGTGATTAAAGTGTTATATTTTTAAAAATAATTATTTTTCTTCGGGAAAGAGGGTATAATAGCTGATAAATTTCAACTCCGGAGCTAGGCACACGACTCACTCCGTAACTCCCTGTAATATTAACTTATAATTTTCAAACTCTGCCAGAAATTAGAGTTTTATACCGCAAACAATCGTACTAAAGTGAATTTTTATACACGAATTAGGGGTCACATAAAGGGCCAAACTAGATTTTGTTAATTAACCGGAAGAAAGTTCTTTAAGCTATATATTCGGCCAAGCAACGTGTGAGTCGTGGTGTGGTTGTTAACGGTAAGGGTAAAGAAGTTTGTTGACTCGGTGGTCAGGGGTTCGGTCCTGGTCACGGTTTAATTTTCAAATTTTTTTTTCTATTCACTTTATTTTATTTTTTAAAATTTATTTCTTTGATATTTCAACGTGATTAAAGTGTTATATTTAAAAAATAATTATTTTTCTTTGGGAAAGAGGGAATAATAGCTGAAAAACAGATAAATTTCAACTCCGGAGCTAGGCACACGACTCACTCCGTAACTCCCTTTAATATTAACTTATAATTTTCAAACTCTGCCAGAAATTAGAGTTTTATACCCCAAACAATCGTACGAAAGGGAATTTTTATACACTAATTAGGGGGCACATAAAGGGCCAAACTAGATTTTGTTAATTAACCGGAAGGAAGTTCTTTAAGCTATATATTCGTCCAAGCAACGTGTGAATCGTGGTGTGGTTGTTAACGCTAAGGGTAAAGAAGTTTGTTGACTCGGTGGTCAGGGGTTCGGTCCTGGTCACGGTTTAATTTTTAAATTTTTTTTCTATTCACTTTATTTCATTTTTTAAAATTTATTTCTTTGATATTTCAACGTGATTAAAGTGTTATATTTAAAAAATAATTATTTTTCTTCGGGAAAGAGGGTATAATAGCTGAAAAACAGATAAATTTCAACTCCGGAGCAAGGCACACTACTCACTCCGTAACTCCCTTTAATATTAACTTAAAATTTTCAAACTCTGCAAGAAATTAGAGTTTTATATACCAACAATCGTATCCAAGGGAATTTTTATACACGAATTAGGGGTCACATAAAGGGCCAAACTAGATTTTGTTAATTAACCGGAAGAAAGTTCTTTAAGCTATATATTCGTCCAAGCAACGTGTGAATCGTGGTGTGGTTGTTAACGCTAAGGGTAAAGAAGTTTGTTGACTCGGTGGTCAGGGGTTCGGTCCTGGTCACGGTTTAATTTTTAAATTTTTTTTCTATTCACTTTATTTTATTTTTTAAAATTTATTTCTTTGATATTTCAACGTGATTAAAGTGTTATATTTAAAAAATAATTATTTTTCTTCGGGAAAGAGGGTATAATAGCTGAAAAACAGATAAATTTCAACTCCGGAGCAAGGCACACTACTCACTTCGTAACTCCCTTTAATATTAACTTAAAATTTTCAAACTCTGCAAGAAATTAGAGTTTTATATACCAACAATCGTATCCAAGGGAATTTTTATACACGAATTAGGGGTCACATAAAGGGCCAAACTAGATTTTGTTAATTAACCGGAAGAAAGTTCTTTAAGCTATATATTCGTCCAAGCAACGTGTGAATCGTGGTGTGGTTGTTAACGCTAAGGGTAAAGAAGTTTGTTGACTCGGTGGTCAGGGGTTCGGTCCTGGTCACGGTTTATTTTTTAAATTTTTTTTCTATTCACTTTATTTTATTTTTTAAAATTTATTTCTTTGATATTTCAACGTGATTAAAGTGTTATATTTAAAAAATAATTATTTTTCTTCGGGAAAGAGGGTATAATAGCTGAAAAACAGATAAATTTCAACTCCGGAGCAAGGCACACTACTCACTTCGTAACTCCCTTTAATATTAACTTAAAATTTTCAAACTCTGCAAGAAATTAGAGTTTTATATACCAACAATCGTATCCAAGGGAATTTTTATACACGAATTAGGGGTCACATAAAGGGCCAAACTAGATTTTGTTAATTAACCGGAAGAAAGTTCTTTAAGCTATATATTCGTCCAAGCAACGTGTGAATCGTGGTGTGGTTGTTAACGCTAAGGGTAAAGAAGTTTGTTGACTCGGTGGTCAGGGGTTCGGTCCTGGTCACGGTTTAATTTTTAAATTTTTTTTCTATTCACTTTATTTTATTTTTTAAAATTTATTTCTTTGATATTTCAACGTGATTAAAGTGTTATATTTAAAAAATAATTATTTTTCTTCGGGAAAGAGGGTATAATAGCTGAAAAACAGATAAATTTCAACTCCGGAGCAAGGCACACTACTCACTTCGTAACTCCCTTTAATATTAACTTAAAATTTTCAAACTCTGCAAGAAATTAGAGTTTTATATACCAACAATCGTATCCAAGGGAATTTTTATACACGAATTAGGGGTCACATAAAGGGCCAAACTAGATTTTGTTAATTAACCGGAAGAAAGTTCTTTAAGCTATATATTCGTCCAAGCAACGTGTGAATCGTGGTGTGGTTGTTAACGCTAAGGGTAAAGAAGTTTGTTGACTCGGTGGTCAGGGGTTCGGTCCTGGTCACGGTTTAATTTTTAAATTTTTTTTCTATTCACTTTATTTTATTTTTTAAAATTTATTTCTTTGATATTTCAACGTGATTAAAGTGTTATATTTAAAAAATAATTATTTTTCTTCGGGAAAGAGGGTATAATAGCTGAAAAACAGATAAATTTCAACTCCGGAGCAAGGCACACTACTCACTTCGTAACTCCCTTTAATATTAACTTAAAATTTTCAAACTCTGCAAGAAATTAGAGTTTTATATACCAACAATCGTATCCAAGGGAATTTTTATACACGAATTAGGGGTCACATAAAGGGCCAAACTAGATTTTGTTAATTAACCGGAAGAAAGTTCTTTAAGCTATATATTCGTCCAAGCAACGTGTGAATCGTGGTGTGGTTGTTAACGCTAAGGGTAAAGAAGTTTGTTGACTCGGTGGTCAGGGGTTCGGTCCTGGTCACGGTTTAATTTTTAAATTTTTTTTCTATTCACTTTATTTTATTTTTTAAAATTTATTTCTTTGATATTTCAACGTGATTAAAGTGTTATATTTAAAAAATAATTATTTTTCTTCGGGAAAGAGGGTATAATAGCTGAAAAACAGATAAATTTCAACTCCGGAGCAAGGCACACTACTCACTCCGTAACTCCCTTTAATATTAACTTAAAATTTTCAAACTCTGCAAGAAATTGGAGTTTTATATACCAACAATCGTATCCAAGGGAATTTTTATACACGAATTAGGGGTCACATAAAGGGCCAAACTAGATTTTGTTAATTAACCGGAAGAAAGTTCTTTAAGCTATATATTCGGCCAAGCAACGTGTGAGTCGTGGTGTGGTTGTTAACGGTAAGGGTAAAGAAGTTAGTTGACTCGGTGGTCAGGGGTTCGGTCCTGGTCACGGTTTAATTTTTAAATTTTTTTTTCTATTCACTTTATTTTATTTTTTAAAATTTATTTCCTTGATATTTCAACGTGATTAAAGTGTTATATTTAAAAAATAATTATTTTTCTTTAGGAAAGAGGGAATAATAGCTGAAAAACAGATAAATTTCAACTCCGGAGCTAGGCACACGACTCACTCCGTAACTCCCTGTAATATTAACTTATAATTTTCAAACTCTGCCAGAAATTAGAGTTTTATACCGCAAACAATCGTACTAAAGGGAATTTTTATACACGAATTAGGGGTCACATAAAGGGCCAAACTAGATTTTGTTAATTAACCGGAAGAAAGTTCTTTAAGCTATATATTCGGCCAAGCAACGTGTGAGTCGTGGTGTGGTTGTTAACGGTAAGGGTAAAGAAGTTTGTTGACTCGGTGGTCAGGGGTTCGGTCCTGGTCACGGTTTAATTTTCAAATTTTTTTTCTATTCACTTTATTTTATTTTTTAAAATTTATTTCTTTGATATTTCAACGTGATTAAAGTGTTATATTTAAAAAATAATTATTTTTCTTTGGGAAAGAGGGAATAATAGCTGAAAAACAGATAAATTTCAACTCCGGAGCTAGGCACACGACTCACTCCGTAACTCCCTTTAATATTAACTTATAATTTTCAAACTCTGCCAGAAATTAGAGTTTTATACTCCAAACAATCGTACGAAAGGGAATTTTTATACACTAATTAGGGGGCACATAAAGGGCCAAACTAGATTTTGTTAATTAACCGGAAGGAAGTTCTTTAAGCTATATATTCGTCCAAGCAACGTGTGAATCGTGGTGTGGTTGTTAACGCTAAGGGTAAAGAAGTTTGTTGACTCGGTGGTCAGGGGTTCGGTTGTGGTCACGGTTTAATTTTAAAATTTTTTTTCTATTTACTTTAATTTATTTGCTAAAATTTATTTTTTTGATATTTCAACGTGATTAAAGTGTTATATTTTTAAAAATAATTATTTTTCTTCAGGAAAGAGGGAATAATAGCTGAAAAACAGATAAATTTCAACTCCGGAGCTAGGCACACGACTCACTCCGTAACTCCCTTTAATATTAACTTATAATTTTCAAACTCTGCCAGAAATTAGAGTTTTATACCCCAAACAATCGTACAAAAGGGAATTTTTATAAACTAATTAGGGGGCACATTAAGGGCCAAACTAGATTTTCTTAATTAACCGGAAGGAAGTTCCTTAAGCTATATATTCGTCCAAGCAACATGTGAGTCGTGGTGTGGTTGTTAACGCTAAGGGTAAAGAAGTTTGTTGACTCGGTGGTCAGGGGTTCGGTTGTGGTCACGGTTTAATTTTAAATTTTTTTTTCTATTTACTTTAATTTATTTGCTAAAATTTATTTTTTTGATATTTCAACGTGATTAAAGTGTTATATTTTTAAAAATAATTATTTTTCTTCGGGAAAGAGGGAATAATAGCTGAAAAACAGATAAATTTCAACTCCGGAGCTAGGCACACGACTCACTCCGTAACTCCCTTTAATATTAACTTATAATTTTCAAACTCTGCCAGAAATTAGAGTTTTATACCCCAAACAATCGTACAAAAGGGAATTTTTATAAACTAATTAGGGGGCACATTAAGGGCCAAACTAGATTTTGTTAATTAACCGGAAGGAAGTTCCTTAAGCTATATATTCGTCCAAGCAACATGTGAGTCGTGGTGTGGTTGTTAACGCTAAGGGTAAAGAAGTTTGTTGACTCGGTGGTCAGGGGTTCGGTTGTGGTCACGGTTTAATTTTAAAATTTTTTTTCTATTTACTTTAATTTATTTGCTAAAATTTATTTTTTTGATATTTCAACGTGATTAAAGTGTTATATTTTTAAAAATAATTATTTTTCTTCGGGAAAGAGGGTATAATAGCTGAAAAACAGATAAATTTCAACTCCGGAGCGAGGCTCACTACTCACTCCGTAACTCCCTTTAATATTAACATAAAATTTTCAAACTCTGCAAGAAATTAGAGTTTTATATACCGAACAATCGTATCCAAGGGAATTTTTATACACGAATTAAGGGTCACATAAAGGGCCAAACTAGGTTTTGTTAATTAACCGGAAGAAAGTTCTTTAAGCTATATATTCGGCCAAGCAACGTGTGAGTCGTGGTGTGGTTGTTAACGGTAAGGGTAAAGAAGTTTGTTGACTCGGTGGTCAGGGGTTCGGTCCTGGTCACGGTTTAATTTTTAAATTTATTTTCTATTCACTTTATTATATTTTTTAAAATTTATTTCTTTGATATTTCAACGTGATTAAAGTGTTATATTTAAAAAATAATTATTTTTCTTTGGGAAAGAGGGAATAATAGCTGAAAAACAGAAAAATTTCAACTCCGGAGCGAGGCACACGACTCACTCCATAACTTCCTTTAATATTAACTTATAATTTTCAAACTCTGCCAGAAATTAGAGTTTTATACCCAAAACAATCGTACAAAAGGGAATTTTTATAAACTAATTAGGGGACACATAAAGGGCCAAAATAGATTTTGTTAATTTACCGGAAGGAAGTTCTTTAAGCTATATATTCGGCCAAGCAACATGTGAGTCGTGGTGTGGTTGTTAATGCTAAGGGTAAAGAAGTTTGTTGACTGGGTGGTCAGGGGTTCGGTTGTGGTCACGGTTTAATTTTAAATTTTTTTTCTATTTACTTTATTTTTATTTTTAAAATTTATTTTTTTGATATTTCATCGTGATTAAAGTGTTATATTTTTAAAAATAATTATTTTTCTTCGGGAAAGAGGGTATAATAGCTGAAAAACAGATAAATTTCAACTCCGGAGCGAGGCACACTACTCACTCCGTAACTCCCTTTAATATTAACTTAAAATTTTCAAACTCTGCAAGAAATTAGAGTTTTATATACCGAACAATCGTATCCAAGGGAATTTTTATACACGAATTAGGGGTCACATAAAGGGCCAAACTAGATTTTGTTAATTAACCGGAAGAAAGTTCTTTAAGCTATATATTCGGCCAAGCAACGTGTGAGTCGTGGTGTGGTTGATAACGGTAAGGGTAAAGAAGTTTGTTGACTCGTTGGTCAGGGATTCGGTCCTGGTCACGGTTTAATTTTTAAATTTTTTTTCTATTCACTTTATTTTATTTTTCAAAATTTATTTCTTTGATATTTCAACGTGATTAAAGTGTTATATTTAAAAAATAATTATTTTTCTTTGGGAAAGAGGGAATAATAGCTGAAAAACAGATAAATTTCAACTCCGGAGCTAGGCACACGACTCACTCCGTAACTCCCTTTAATATTAACTTATAATTTTCAAACTCTGCCAGAAATTAGAGTTTTATACCCCAAACTATCGTACGAAAGGGAATTTTTATACACTAATTAGGGGGCAATTAAGGGGCCAAACTAGATTTCGTTATTTTACCGGAAGGAAGTTCTTTAAGCTATATATTCGTCCAAGCGACGTGTGAGTCGTGGTTTGGTTGTTAACGCTAAGGGTAAAGAAGTTTGTTGACTAGGTGGTCAGGGGTTCGGTTGTGGTCAAGGATTAAATTTTAAATTTTTTTTCTATTTACTTTATTTTTATTTTTAAAATTTATTTTGTTGATATATTTCAACGTGATTAAAGTGTGATATTTGCAAAAAATAATTATTTTTCTACGGGAAAGAGGGAATAATAGCTGAAAAACCGATAAATTTCAATTCCGGAGCTAGGCACACGACTCACTCCGTAACTCCCTTTAATATTAACTTAAAATTTTCAAACTCTGCATGAAATTAGAGTTTTATATACCGAACAATCGTATCCAAGGGAATTTTTATACACGAATTAGGGGTCACATAAGGGGCCAAACTAGATTTTGTTAATTAACCGGAGGAAAGTTCTTTAAGCTATATATTCGGCCAAGCAACGTGTGAGTCGTGGTGTGGTTGTTCACGGTAAGGGTAAAGAAGTTTGTTGACTTGGTGGTCAGGGGTTCGGTCCTGGTCACGGTTTAATTTTTAAATTTTTTTTCTATTCACTTTATTTTATTTTTTAAAATTCATTTTTTTGATATTTCAACGTGATTAAAGTGTTATATTTGCAAAAAATAATTATTTTTCTACGGGAAAGAGGGAATAATAGCAGAAAAACAGATAAATTTCAACTCCGGTGCTAGGCACACGACTCACTCCGTAACTCCCTTTAATATTAACTTATAATTTTCAAACTCTGCCAGAAATTAGAGTTTTATACCCCAAACAATCGTACAAAAGGGAATTTTTATAAACTAATTAGGGGGCACATTAAGGGCCAAACTAGATTTTGTTAATTAACCGGAAGGAAGTTCCTTAAGCTATATATTCGTCCAAGCAACATGTGAGTCGTGGTGTGGTTGTTAACGCTAAGGGTAAAGAAGTTTGTTGACTCGGTGGTCAGGGGTTCGGTTGTGGTCACGGTTTAATTTTAAATTTTTTTTTCTATTTACTTTAATTTATTTGCTAAAATTTATTTTTTTGATATTTCAACGTGATTAAAGTGTTATATTTTTAAAAATAAATATTTTTCTTCGGGAAAGAGGGAATAATAGCTGAAAAACAGATAAATTTCAACTCCGGAGCTAGGCACACGACTCACTCCGTAACTCCCTTTAATATTAACTTATAATTTTCAAACTCTGCCAGAAATTAGAGTTTTATACCCCAAACAATCGTACAAAAGGGAATTTTTATAAACTAATTAGGGGGCACATTAAGGGCCAAACTAGATTTTGTTAATTAACCGGAAGGAAGTTCCTTAAGCTATATATTCGTCCAAGCAACATGTGAGTCGTGGTGTGGTTGTTAACGCTAAGGGTAAAGAAGTTTGTTGACTCGGTGGTCAGGGGTTCGGTTGTGGTCACGGTTTAATTTTAAAATTTTTTTTCTATTTACTTTAATTTATTTGCTAAAATTTATTTTTTTGATATTTCAACGTGATTAAAGTGTTATATTTTTAAAAATAATTATTTTTCTTCGGGAAAGAGGGTATAATAGCTGAAAAACAGATAAATTTCAACTCCGGAGCGAGGCTCACTACTCACTAAGTAACTCCCTTTAATATTAACATAAAATTTTCAAACTCTGCAAGAAATTAGAGTTTTATATACCGAACAATCGTATCCAAGGGAATTTTTATACACGAATTAAGGGTCACATAAAGGGCCAAACTAGGTTTTGTTAATTAACCGGAAGAAAGTTCTTTAAGCTATATATTCGGCCAAGCAACGTGTGAGTCGTGGTGTGGTTGTTAACGGTAAGGGTAAAGAAGTTTGTTGACTCGGTGGTCAGGGGTTCGGTCCTGGTCACGGTTTAATTTTTAAATTTTTTTTCTATTCACTTTATTTTATTTTTTAAAATTTATTTCTTTGATATTTCAACGTGATTAAAGTGTTATATTTAAAAAATAATTATTTTTCTTTGGGAAAGAGGGAATAATAGCTGAAAAACAGATAAATTTCAACTCCGGAGCGAGGCACACTACTCATTCCGTAACTCCCTTTAATATTAACTTAAAATTTTCAAACTCTGCAAGAAATTAGAGTTTTATATACCGAACAATCGTATCCAAGGGAATTTTTATACACGAATTAGGGGTCACATAAAGGGCCAAACTAGATTTTGTTAATTAACCGGAAGAAAGTTCTTTAAGCTATATATTCGGCCAAGCAACGTGTGAGTCGTGGTGTGGTTGATAACGGTAAGGGTAAAGAAGTTTGTTGACTCGTTGGTCAGGGATTCGGTCCTGGTCACGGTTTAATTTTTAAATTTTTTTTCTATTCACTTTATTTTATTTTTCAAAATTTATTTCTTTGATATTTCAACGTGATTAAAGTGTTATATTTGCAAAAAATAATTATTTTTCTACGGGAAAGAGGGAATAATAGCAGAAAAACAGATAAATTTCAACTCCGGTGCTAGGCACACGACTCACTCCGTAACTCCCTTTAATATTAACTTATAATTTTCAAACTCTGCCAGAAATTAGAGTTTTATACCCCAAACAATCGTACAAAAGGGAATTTTTATAAACTAATTAGGGGGCACATTAAGGGCCAAACTAGATTTTGTTAATTAACCGGAAGGAAGTTCCTTAAGCTATATATTCGTCCAAGCAACATGTGAGTCGTGGTGTGGTTGTTAACGCTAAGGGTAAAGAAGTTTGTTGACTCGGTGGTCAGGGGTTCGGTTGTGGTCACGGTTTAATTTTAAATTTTTTTTTCTATTTACTTTAATTTATTTGCTAAAATTTATTTTTTTGATATTTCAACGTGATTAAAGTGTTATATTTTTAAAAATAAATATTTTTCTTCGGGAAAGAGGGAATAATAGCTGAAAAACAGATAAATTTCAACTCCGGAGCTAGGCACACGACTCACTCCGTAACTCCCTTTAATATTAACTTATAATTTTCAAACTCTGCCAGAAATTAGAGTTTTATACCCCAAACAATCGTACAAAAGGGAATTTTTATAAACTAATTAGGGGGCACATTAAGGGCCAAACTAGATTTTGTTAATTAACCGGAAGGAAGTTCCTTAAGCTATATATTCGTCCAAGCAACATGTGAGTCGTGGTGTGGTTGTTAACGCTAAGGGTAAAGAAGTTTGTTGACTCGGTGGTCAGGGGTTCGGTTGTGGTCACGGTTTAATTTTAAAATTTTTTTTCTATTTACTTTAATTTATTTGCTAAAATTTATTTTTTTGATATTTCAACGTGATTAAAGTGTTATATTTTTAAAAATAATTATTTTTCTTCGGGAAAGAGGGTATAATAGCTGAAAAACAGATAAATTTCAACTCCGGAGCGAGGCTCACTACTCACTCCGTAACTCCCTTTAATATTAACATAAAATTTTCAAACTCTGCAAGAAATTAGAGTTTTATATACCGAACAATCGTATCCAAGGGAATTTTTATACACGAATTAAGGGTCACATAAAGGGCCAAACTAGGTTTTGTTAATTAACTGGAAGAAAGTTCTTTAAGCTATATATTCGGCCAAGCAACGTGTGAGTCGTGGTGTGGTTGTTAACGGTAAGGGTAAAGAAGTTTGTTGACTCGGTGGTCAGGGGTTCGGTCCTGGTCACGGTTTAATTTTTAAATTTTTTTTCTATTCACTTTATTTTATTTTTTAAAATTTATTTCTTTGATATTTCAACGTGATTAAAGTGTTATATTTAAAAAATAATTATTTTTCTTTGGGAAAGAGGGAATAATAGCTGAAAAACAGATAAATTTCAACTCCGGAGCGAGGCACACGACTCACTCCATAACTTCCTTTAATATTAACTTATAATTTTCAAACTCTGCCAGAAATTAGAGTTTTATACCCAAAACAATCGTACAAAAGGGAATTTTTATAAACTAATTAGGGGGCACATAAAGGGCCAAAATAGATTTTGTTAATTTACCGGAAGGAAGTTCTTTAAGCTATATATTCGGCCAAGCAACATGTGAGTCGTGGTGTGGTTGTTAATGCTAAGGGTAAAGAAGTTTGTTGACTGGGTGGTCAGGGGTTCGGTTGTGGTCACGGTTTAATTTTAAATTTTTTTTCTATTTACTTTATTTTTATTTTTAAAATTTATTTTTTTGATATTTCATCGTGATTAAAGTGTTATATTTTTAAAAATAATTATTTTTCTTCGGGAAAGAGGGTATAATAGCTGAAAAACAGATAAATTTCAACTCCGGAGCGAGGCACACTACTCACTCCGTAACTCCCTTTAATATTAACTTAAAATTTTCAAACTCTGCAAGAAATTAGAGTTTTATATACCGAACAATCGTATCCAAGGGAATTTTTATACACGAATTAGGGGTCACATAAAGGGCCAAACTAGATTTTGTTAATTAACCGGAAGAAAGTTCTTTAAGCTATATATTCGGCCAAGCAACGTGTGAGTCGTGGTGTGGTTGATAACGGTAAGGGTAAAGAAGTTTGTTGACTCGTTGGTCAGGGATTCGGTCCTGGTCACGGTTTAATTTTTAAATTTTTTTTCTATTCACTTTATTTTATTTTTCAAAATTTATTTCTTTGATATTTCAACGTGATTAAAGTGTTATATTTAAAAAATAATTATTTTTCTTTGGGAAAGAGGGAATAATAGCTGAAAAACAGATAAATTTCAACTCCGGAGCTAGGCACACGACTCACTCCGTAACTCCCTTTAATATTAACTTATAATTTTCAAACTCTGCCAGAAATTAGAGTTTTATACCCCAAACTATCGTACGAAAGGGAATTTTTATACACTAATTAGGGGGCAATTAAGGGGCCAAACTAGATTTCGTTATTTTACCGGAAGGAAGTTCTTTAAGCTATATATTCGTCCAAGCGACGTGTGAGTCGTGGTTTGGTTGTTAACGCTAAGGGTAAAGAAGTTTGTTGACTAGGTGGTCAGGGGTTCGGTTGTGGTCAAGGATTAAATTTTAAATTTTTTTTCTATTTACTTTATTTTTATTTTTAAAATTTATTTTGTTGATATATTTCAACGTGATTAAAGTGTGATATTTGCAAAAAATAATTATTTTTCTACGGGAAAGAGGGAATAATAGCTGAAAAACCGATAAATTTCAATTCCGGAGCTAGGCACACGACTCACTCCGTAACTCCCTTTAATATTAACTTAAAATTTTCAAACTCTGCATGAAATTAGAGTTTTATATACCGAACAATCGTATCCAAGGGAATTTTTATACACGAATTAGGGGTCACATAAGGGGCCAAACTAGATTTTGTTAATTAACCGGAGGAAAGTTCTTTAAGCTATATATTCGGCCAAGCAACGTGTGAGTCGTGGTGTGGTTGTTCACGGTAAGGGTAAAGAAGTTTGTTGACTTGGTGGTCAGGGGTTCGGTCCTGGTCACGGTTTAATTTTTAAATTTTTTTTCTATTCACTTTATTTTATTTTTTAAAATTCATTTTTTTGATATTTCAACGTGATTAAAGTGTTATATTTGCAAAAAATAATTATTTTTCTACGGGAAAGAGGGAATAATAGCAGAAAAACAGATAAATTTCAACTCCGGTGCTAGGCACACGACTCACTCCGTAACTCCCTTTAATATTAACTTATAATTTTCAAACTCTGCCAGAAATTAGAGTTATATACCCCAAACAATCGTACTAAAGGGAATTTTTATAAACTAATTAGGGGGCACATAAAGGGCCAAACTAGATTTTGTTAATTAACCGGAAGAAAGTTCTTTAAGCTATATATTCGGCCAAGCAACGTGTGAGTCGTGGAGTGGTTGTTAACGGTAAGGGTAAAGACGTTTGTTGACTCGGTGGTCAGGGGTTCGGTCCTGGTCACGGTTTAATTTTTAAATTTTTTTTCTATTCACTTTATTTTATTTTTTAAAATTTATTTCTTTGATATTTCAACGTGATTAAAGTGTTATATTTAAAAAATAATTATTTTTCTTTGGGAAAGAGGGAATAATAGCTGAAAAACAGATAAATTTCAACTCCGGAGCTAGGCACACGACTCACTCCGTAACTCCCTTTAATATTAACTTATAATTTTCAAACTCTGCCAGAAATTAGAGTTATATACCCCAAACAATCGTACTAAAGGGAATTTTTATAAACTAATTAGGGGGCACATAAAGGGCCAAACTAGATTTTGTTAATTAACCGGAAGAAAGTTCTTTAAGCTATATATTCGGCCAAGCAACGTGTGAGTCGTGGAGTGGTTGTTAACGGTAAGGGTAAAGACGTTTGTTGACTCGGTGGTCAGGGGTTCGGTCCTGGTCACGGTTTAATTTTTAAATTTTTTTTCTATTCACTTTATTTTATTTTTTAAAATTTATTTCTTTGATATTTCAACGTGATTAAAGTGTTATATTTAAAAAATAATTATTTTTCTTTGGGAAAGAGGGAATAATAGCTGAAAAACAGATAAATTTCAACTCCGGAGCTAGGCACACGACTCACTCCGTAACTCCCTTTAATATTAACTTATAATTTTCAAACTCTGCCAGAAATTAGAGTTTTATACCCCAATTAATCGTACAAAAGGGAATTTTTATAAACTAATTAGGGGGCACATTAAGGGCCAAACTAGATTTTGTTAATTAACCGGAAGGAAGTTCCTTAAGCTATATATTCGTCCAAGCAACATGTGAGTCGTGGTGTGGTTGTTAACGCTAAGGGTAAAGAAGTTTGTTGACTCGGTGGTCAGGGGTTCGGTTGTGGTCACGGTTTAATTTTAAAATTTTTTTTCTATTTACTTTAATTTATTTGCTAAAATTTATTTTTTTGATATTTCAACGTGATTAAAGTGTTATATTTTTAAAAATAATTATTTTTCTTCGGGAAAGAGGGTATAATAGCTGAAAAACAGATAAATTTCAACTCCGGAGCGAGGCACACTACTCACTCCGTAACTCCCTTTAATATTAACATAAAATTTTCAAACTCTGCAAGAAATTAGAGTTTTATATACCGAACAATCGTATCCAAGGGAATTTTTATACACGAATTAAGGGTCACATAAAGGGCCAAACTAGGTTTTGTTAATTAACCGGAAGAAAGTTCTTTAAGCTATATATTCGGCCAAGCAACGTGGTAGTCGTGGTGTGGTTGTTAACGGTAAGGGTAAAGAAGTTTGTTGACTCGGTGGTCAGGGGTTCGGTCCTGGTCACGGTTTAATTTTTAAATTTTTTTTCTATTCACTTTATTTTATTTTTTAAAATTTATTTCTTTGATATTTCAACGTGATTAAAGTGTTATATTTAAAAAATAATTATTTTTCTTTGGGAAAGAGGGAATAATAGCTGAAAAACAGATAAATTTCAACTCCGGAGCGAGGCACACGACTCACTCCATAACTTCCTTTAATATTAACTTATAATTTTCAAACTCTGCCAGAAATTAGAGTTTTATACCCAAAACAATCGTACAAAAGGGAATTTTTATAAACTAATTAGGGGGCACATAAAGGGCCAAAATAGATTTTGTTAATTTACCGGAAGGAAGTTCTTTAAGCTATATATTCGGCCAAGCAACATGTGAGTCGTGGTGTGGTTGTTAATGCTAAGGGTAAAGAAGTTTGTTGACTGGGTGGTCAGGGGTTCGGTTGTGGTCACGGTTTAATTTTAAAATTTTTTTTCTATTTACTTTATTTTTATTTTTAAAATTTATTTTTTTGATATTTCATCGTGATTAAAGTGTTATATTTTTAAAAATAATTATTTTTCTTCGGGAAAGAGGGTATAATAGCTGAAAAACAGATAAATTTCAACTCCGGAGCGAGGCACACTACTCACTCCGTAACTCCCTTTAATATTAACTTAAAATTTTCAAACTCTGCAAGAAATTAGAGTTTTATATACCGAACAATCGTATCCAAGGGAATTTTTATACACTAATTAGGGGGCACATAAACGGCCAAAAATAGATTTTATTAATTAATCGGAAGCAAGTTCCTTAAGCATATTTGTAGAAGCAACGTGTGAGTCGTGGTGTGGTTGTTAGCGCTATGGGAAATGAAGTTTGTAGACTCGGTGGTCAGGGGTTCGGTCCAGGTCACGGATTTATTTTTAAATTTTTTTTCTATTTACTTTATTTTTCAAAATTTATTTTTTTGATATTTCAACGTGATTAAAGTGTTATATTTATAAAAATAATTATTTTTCTTTGGGAAAGAGGGAATAATAGCTGAAAAACAGATAAATTTTAACTCCGGAACTAGGCACACGACTCACTCCGTAACTCCCTTTAATATTAACTTATAATTTTTAAAATCTGCCAGAAATTAGAGTTTTATACCCCAAACAATCGTACTAAAGGGAATTTTTATTTTTAAAGACTTAAAGTGACGACAAAAAGATGTGTTGCAAACCTCTTCAAATATATATATATATATATATATATATATATATATATATATATATATATATATATATATATATATATATATATATATATATATATATATATATATATATATATATATATATATATATATATATATATATATATATTTGTTGTTGTTAATTTACGTCGCACTAGAGCTGCACAATGGGCTATTGGCGACGGTCTGGGAAACATCCCGGAGGATGATCCGAAGACATGCCATCACAATTTTGATCCTCTGCGGAAGGGATGGCACCCCCGCTTCGGTAGCCCGGCGACCTGCACGCGAAGTCGAGCACTTTACGGTAGAGCAGTTTAACGAGGACTAATACCGCACTCCCTCGGTCCCTGCGCAGACTGATCCAAGTGGGTCACCTGCTCGCCCACTGACCGCAGCCAGTGATGCTTGACTTCGGTGATCTGCTGGGAATCGTGTGATGGCATGTCTTCTGATCATCCTGAGGGATGCTTCCCATACCGTCGTCAATAGCCCATTGTGTAGTTCTAGTGCGACGTAAATGAACTACAACAGCAACAACAAGCTCATACACGTAATTTTCCAGCATCCAATTAACGATTAACTCACCTAATTTTGCTCTACAGAAGCTATAAGCCAAATCGTAAGTTTGATACAAAAGCAAATACATATTTGTTATTAGCAAGTGGGTGTTGATATTTTTGGGCCTGTAAACGTTGAGTTATGAATTTTCTTTTCGAAATATCTTTTAACTTTAATTGTATAATATGTATTAGTTCATTACTTGATATCATTAGTTGTTAAAACCATCGATTGTTGTTTTTGCTTACTGCGTTTGGTAATTATTACAATATTGATATTTACTTCTATCTGGAATTCATTTTAAAAAAAAAGAGATTTCTCTGACTATCATCACAATACATTTAATAACTAGTTTGAAAATTGTTTATGAGAGAAAATATGTATGAAAATAAATGTAAATTTTTTTGGATGAAGGATTCTCCCTATTTTTTTTTTAAAGGATTATCACATTTGTGCAAATTTTTTTGTGCTATCCATTTTTTTTTTCCTTTATATAATTTTTCTATGTTGATACCTGTCCTCATCATGCCTCATTTATATGAATCGTAGAAGCCCTTTTGTATTTTCTTAGGCATGCTTTGCTTTATGTTCCTTTTTTAAGCACTACCTTTAAGTCTATTAAAAATAGCTTTGCAAAGCAAATTTATATCCATTACAATCTCTCTTCCTTATTTTGGAATATATATGTATATATATATATATACTTCACGCAAATTATAATGGCTTTGTGTTTTTTTTCCTTAATGACTAGGTTATTTAAAAAGTTATTTGTCACTTTTATGAATATAAATGTGTGTTATATATTAATTACAATTTTGTGATGAATTCTTATATTAAATCATGGTGCGTAGCGTTTTTAAGAAGTGCTTAAAGGTGCTTATTTTTGATTTTCGTTTTTTAAAAGCCTTCAAAGGTGCTTTTTTCCTGGGGTGATTTTAATAAGTGCTTCATTTTCCCTTTTCGAAAATTATATTTTTTTTCTTTACCATGTTGATTTTTGCTGTGTATTATGCAAAAGCGTGTTTTTCACATTGTTTTATTCAACGTTTCCACAGTTCATTAAACCGAAATTCGTTCGCGTACCGTTGGTCCGTAACATATGATAGCTTCAATCATTTTACATATTTGATGAAATACTAGGGAGTCCACATGTGCGTCTACTGAGCTGGATTCGGTGAGCTTCTTGCACTCTCATGTGCAACTCTACTGCATTTTGCAAAATATTCTCAAATTCAGGCCCTCTGAAATCGAACCGAAAAATCTCTCTATCTGTTGGCTAATATGATCAAGAATATTGAAATATTGATCAAGAATTGGTGGCTAATATGATCAAGAAAAGAGTTCTTTGTCAGAAACTCATTATTTTATCATGATCATGTAAAGTCTTTTAAAATTATTTTGCATTTTGTTAATGTATATAGTGCTTAAAAATATTTTTTTAGAGCTTCAAAAGTACTTTAAAGGTGCTTATTTTTTGTTGAGGGATTTGGCTACACACCTGTGAACCAAAAAAAAAAAAGACACTTTAATACAAAATGCTTTTAATTTAAGCATAATTTGCAATGTATTTTATATTATAAAGTTGTGAAAATGCTTTACTTAGAATTGTTAATTCTGTATGGGCGATGTGATCAGTAAGCAATCTGTTATAAGCTTTTTTTAAAGTCATTTCTGAAACATTTTAATTTTAAGCATGCTGCATTTTAAGTAGCAGTTTAGATGAAAAATAATTTTTTTCTCTCTAATTTTATGAGGGAAATTTTACATTTTGTAATTGAATAAAGGAACTTGCCCCAAAATAGTTTTAACAAAAGTTTTCTAGCTAGGCAAACATGTGAATTAAGAAAAAAAAAGTCCTTTTTTTGTTCATGCTACTTTAATGAGAGGGAAAAAACTAAACTTTGTGCATATCAAAATTTCAGATTTTCTTTACATTTTGTTTTTTCTTTTTCTTTAAACTGAATGAACAAGATTTTTTCAACCTATCCCAGAGGCTCTTATATAATAACTTATTTATATATTTTAATGGCTTATATTATATCAATAAGTTATTATATAAGAGCATCTTAGAATAACTTATTTATATGTTTTAAAACATTTTCTTGATTTTTTAAAATTATTTTTTCCCTGCTTATTTATCTAATTTTTTTCCCTCTTGGTTTTCTAACATGAAATATTCTTTTTCACCTTACTAAAAGCTTTATTGCAATTTCGGTTATTATTAAATTTGACGTATTGAAGTTTTGTTGCAACTTATTGAATTTTTTGATATCTTTCTCTTGTTTCTTGATACCCTTTCTCAAAATAATTTTAACATTCGTTTTGTATGTTAAAATTGTATTGTATGTATTAAAATTGTTTTGTATGCATGTTTTAATTTTAATCATTTTAATTAATAAGTGCAATAATTTTTGTCTTACTCGCAGAAAGCTGCCAGGCATTGAGAGTTTTTCAGAAATTTTTTATTTTCTAATTCTGTTTGTGACACTCTTTGGCAGGGTTGGGTTTTTGACGTCAAAAAGTGGTTTTTGACATGACAAGGGTATAATACTGGTTTAAACCGTCAAAAACCCGTCAAAAATGTCAAAAACTGAAGTTTGCCAAGAAAATATATAAACTTCAAAACTACCAACAGTTGCCATGCATTAGATTGAAATTTAATTATACTATAGGTAATCAGCAGGTTTTAAAATATTGTTTAATTAAAATTAAGGTAAAATAACAGATTTAAAATCTCAGAAATTTATATTCAAATGCATGTGCAGAAAGAAAAATTTTTGCACAAAAATTGTTTAAATATTTATATTTAAATTTTTTTTCTTCTTTTTGATACTTAAGAAAATTAAAAGTTTATTACTATGCATTTTTGACATATAAGGAACATATAACTAATATTTATAAGGAACTTACAAGTTATGTTGTATAAATACAAACTTGATATAAGATACAAGTGCATAAAAATTTTTTTTAATGTTATACCGAATATCTTTATTATCCAGTATGTTAATTTGAATTTAAAAGTAGTTATATTTATGAATAATGATAAATATAATTCATATTGTTTATTATATTTATTTATAATTATTACACTTATCATTTTAAAACAATTTTTATCTCTTAATTTTCTTTTTCTCCACTTGTATTAAGAATACAAATAATGCATATCTTGAAAGCAAGAAGTAATTATTCAACAGCTGAATATTTAGATATTCAACAAAGCTATATCATATTCAGCAAAATGAAATTCACAAGTATTTGGATAAACTAAATTTTCAGCATAGTAAATGAATAGGCTGAATATACTGTAAATCGAAACTAACTACTCTGTGTATTTAACAGAAAGCACTTAAATTTTCTATTGTCTTATGTTAAAAAGATTATTAAGAAGATTTAAAAGAATATTAAAAAGACTTTTCTTTAAAAGAAGATGTCTAATGTACAAAACTGCTATTGTTTATCTTTAAAAATGTCTAATTTTTAGTATAATCTATACTATACACTAAATTTGGTTATAAATAAATTTCTTAATAATATCACTGCAGATTTTCAATAACACATGAAAATGAATACATAATATTACAAAAGATGTGAGTTTTCAAAAGTACAAGATTTTGGTTACTATTCAAAATATAAGTGTTTCTTCAAAATTTTAAATTTATTTTTTCTAGAACATATTTAGAAACACTATCCTTTAAAAAATATATAAATTTTATGTATTAATTAAATTTCACATATGAATATAGGTTTTTGATATTTTCGACATTTTTGACAGTGAGGTTTTTGACGTGACGGTTTAAACCATGGTTTAAACTATCAAAAACTGTCACATGTCAAAAACCTGCCAACCCTGCTCTTTGGTTTTATGTTATTTTTTTTCTAGAATTTTTCCAAATAATGAATATGCTGCTTAAATATTCTATTATAAAATTTTCAAATCACAGAAAAACTTGTTAAATAAAATTTTATATATATTAATTAATAGAGATTGAAATCAGATGTTAGCCATTTGGATTTTAAAAATAAATTGCGAATCATTCACTAACTAGTTCATTGTCACATTCACTAATTAATTGAATTGAATTGTCAAATTCACTAATTAATCATTCACTAATCAGTTGAAATTTTTATGATTTCTTAATAAAGTAAATACTTTATTTTTTTCTTTTCCAGATATATTGCATAGTAGTTTACAATTATGACATCAAAATTGAGCAAGTCATCTGATCTCTATGAACCATCTCATCGTAGGAGTAAAAAATTTATGAATATTACCGTTTTTTTCTTAGATGATTCAAGTCATGTCTTTCAACTGCAGGTAATTATTATTATTATTTTTTTTGTAATTCTCAAATCCTGATATAATTTTTTTGAAAGTCAATAAAATGTTTTATTTTTCTTAAATTACTTTATATTATTTTTTAGCCATTTTCTGAAAGAAAAAAAAAAAAAAACTAGATTATTTTCTACCATTAAACTATATGCTTATTTCTACTATTTTTAAAAATTGAAGTTTGTCAAGCCTTAATTTCAAAATAATTATCCTAGCTCATTGAACAAGCTCCCACATTCAATTAAGCCTTACGAGTTTTTGAGTTAGTTGGTAGACTTTTAATGACATTATATCACCAGACTATTTAAAATAGTAGTTTTTAACTGCCGTATTAATTTTGAGCATTCAAAATCTCGTATATCATCATCTTAATCTAAATTTCATTAAGTTCCAAAATAGTGCATACTTGAGAGAAAAACTATGGAAGCCTTTTGCAGTTAGTCCGGCAGTGGGATTTTATTTTAATTTATAACCATTGATAATCAGCCGACCCAATTTCTTGGGTTTACGATTACCAAGGTACTTGTACTTGTAATTTTAAACCCAATCCAGAAGACAAGGGAACTCATGGATCAATTATTGGGGGAAATTAGCCTTTGTGGATGACTTTTTGATGGAACTAACCTGCTTTTGCGTTACATGGAAAGGAAGACCACGAGAACCTCTCACAATTAGTCTGACTGCGAAGGGATTCTAACACATGATACGCCTACCTCTGATGATATTTCACGCCAGCACTGTGGTTCACCTTATTGTAAGGCAAACGCTCTATTCCCTGGGCCATTTTGGCTCGCGGTAGGGGGATTCTAATCTATGCTCTATGTTTATCTCTGAGGATATTTATGTCAGCAATGTGGTTCGTATGAAGCAGTTTTCCTATCAACCAGCCATTGCTGGAATTCAAGGCTAAAAGATCTTGCTGGAGAGTGAGTGCTCTATCCCCTTAATCATTGCAACTGGCTCTACTATTTCATCTTGGGATATCTTTGGATATTTATTAAATATTAAAGTGAGTTTCTTGGTCATCTCTGTGACTCTGAACAAGATACTGAGCAGTATCTCATTGTTTTAGATGAAACTATTTTTTGTTTTTAAATGCAACAACGAATATTACTAAATTCAAGTGCATGTTTTTCATTCAGTTTATTTTCTAAATTCATGTGTTTATACTGAACTAAATTCAGTGGTGCGACACCCCATAGAGGGCCAAGGCCTACTGTGCCCATCTCAGTTTTCTTGACCTTGGGGCTTCTGGGGTGCAGGAGCAAATGTTCCGGTTAGGTGGTCAGCCGAACGCAAAACCCCCAGTGTTTAGTTCCCAAGCATGCTTGGTACTCATTTATCGACCCACTGAAGGCATGAAAGTCTGAGTCAACTTTGCCCGGCCCGAGGATCAAACCTAGGACCATTATACAGTGTAAGAAAAAAGATGAATAATTATTTATCACAATCAATCATGAAATTTAAGAGGCTGAGACATTATTTAAAAATTTAAAATAGGTTTAATTTTTCTTTAGTTATTATTTGTTAGCCTTTCCTGGGGATTTTGCATCATTAGACTAAACAAAACATATTTTTAGAAGTTTAAATCATCAAAAAAAAAAAAAAAAATGAAGACAAAAAAGGATTAACTTTACATAATATTATTTCCTAAGAAAATAATGTTATTGATCATGGCCTATACATTATAGTCAAGATTTACTGCTTTCACTTTATATAACTTATTATTTTTTATTTTATTTCAATTACTGTTGATTTTAAAATTTTAAAAACATAACTTTTAAGGAAACAAACATGTGTTTTCAGACGGTTTTCAAAATACTTATATAGTGTAGGTTATTCCCTGTATGCTATCCATTGATATAGATTTTACTGTGTTTACCTGACATAAAATCAAGAATAAATAAGTATTAATCAATTTCCTATGAGCTTCTAGCAGGGCCGGATTAACCTATAGGCACACTAGGCACGTGCCTAGGGCCTACGAAATTCAGGGGCCTACAAAAAACTTGGGAGAAAAAAATTTGTTGACAAAAATAATTTAGTTTTAAAAACAACAAGTGTATTTTGTACAAAATTATGAAGATACAAATAAAAATATAATATTTTTCGATAATAAATTATTTTGCAGAATCTTATGATCTAATATATTACTTTTTTGCGATTTTTGGATTCAACGAAATCTTGTATTATGCTGTCGAATTCCAAACTACGCAAAATGTCGTATTCAATAGACATAAGTGCGAGCGATGCCAAACTATCTTGATTCATTGTTGAACGCAAATAATTTTTTATCAGTTTTAACCTGGAGAAAGATCTTTCTCCTTCTGCATTTGATCCAAGAATCGACAAATATATTCTTAATGCAATATGAACGTTAGGAAAAGTATTCACTAGTTTATCTTTAACATAGTTATCGATCAAACTAATCATAATGGTATTATCGATATCGACTGCAATATTGGCAGTATGTCGGTATTGCAGATAAAGTTCGATAAACAAATTTGTAAATTAAAATCCATATTAATAAAAATGTAAAAAAAAAATATGCAAGAAAATTTCAGCATATATTTTGAAAAGAGGGGAGGAGTGTGGGAAGGAGGGGATTGCCCAAAAACGGCTATGCCTAGAGCCCACGAAAGGTATAATCCGGCTCTGTGCCTAGGGCCTATGAAAGGTATAATCCGGCTCTGGCTTCTAGTAAAGCCCGTTTTTGATTAAATAGATTTGTAATCTTACGAACATGACTAATATTATCTCTTAAATAATTCAAAAGAAAAGGTGTTTGTAGTTTAAATTACATTAATATGTTGGTAATGAATTGTATGAGAAAATTTTGTTTTTCACTTGTCCAGCCCGAATGGACATATTAAAAAATTTCAAATGAGATTTAAGTTTTGGAGCTAAATTTTACTTCTACACTTGCTGTTGAAGCTTCATAATCATAGCACAAACATTTGAAATTATAGGACGGACCTTCAAAATATGTGTCTAAATATTGCATAATTTAAAAGATGCATTATTAAAATGTAATATAACTCAAAGACAATGCTTAACTAGTGAGAGTAGATAAATGGTTATACTGAGTTTTGACCTATGAAGCAGAAACCTGCCAGCTCTGTAACTGACACAGCAGATTATCACAGCATCTGCAGATTAATCTCGCAATTTAAAAAGACAATCCTCATAACACTAAATCTCAAATTTAGTTTAAAAACGTGTTTGTAAACAATTTTTAATTTTGTAAACTTTGTTACATAAATACTTGTTACATAAAATTATGCTTTGTTACATAAAATTATGCTGAACATTTTCAATTACAATCTCCATCTGACTTTGTTGAGGATCACTGACTTTGAAGTTGTTATATAGCGGTATAGTTTGACTCTGTAAATTCTGCACCATGATCTTGATGTGTCAAAGATTTAAACTCTCCGAAGTTTAATTTTTGGACATGTCAAGACTGATCTCTAATCACAAAAGATCCCAAATTTAGTTTAGAAACATGTTTGTACACAATTTTTAAATATTTTAAATTTGTAAACTTTGTTACATAAATACTTTGAATTATACTGAATGTTTTCGCTGTTAATGTCGCAGACTTTAAATTCGTTTAGATAGCAGTGCAGTTTGACTCAGTAAATTCTGCACCATGATCTTAATGTGTCAAAAATTTAAACTTTTTGAAGTTTAATTTTTTTACATGTTCAGACCAATCACTATAATCGCAAGAAAACACATTATTTAAAAAAAAAAAAAAACTGTTTGTACACAATTTTTAAATTTGTAAACTTTGTTACATAAATGCTTTAAATTATGCTGAATGTTCTTAATAACAATCTCTGTCTGTCTTTGTTGGTGATTGCAATCTTTAAATTCGTTAAGATAGCCATGCAGTTTGACTCTATAAATTCTGCTCCATGATCTTGACATGCCAAAAATTTAAACCTTCTGAAGTTTAGTTTTTTGATATATCAAGACCAATCACTAATCACAAAAAATCCCAAATTTAGTTTAAACAACGTACTTGTATACAAATTTTAAGTATTTTAAATTTGTAAACTTTGTTTTATAAATACTATGAATTATACTCAATGTTATCGATAACAATGACTTTGTTGTGGGTCGCAGACTCTAAATTCGTTAAAATGGCGGTGCAGTATGACTCAGTAAATTCTGCATCATAATCTTAGCATGTCAAAAACTTAAACTTTTTGAAGTTTAATTTTTTTACATGTCAAGACCCTTTTGCGGAGTTGATTTAGTCTTCCTGTGTTCATAAATGCAAATGAAAAAGCTGAGTGTATTTTATTTTATTGTGATATTTGTTTCAATTACTAAATGAGATTACTTAATTACTAAATGATATTATTTCAATTACTTAATTACTAAATGAGAATGTGTGTTATATATAATTATATTTTCTCTCTACAGGCCAAAACACTTGGTCAGTTGCTCTTTGAAAAGGTTTGTAAGCGCATTAACTTACTGGAAGTAGATTACTTTGGTTTGGAATGTGAGGATGAAAAATGGAAAAAGGTATTAAATTAACAATTTTTAATTTGATTTTTCTAAATTGTTTATTGTTAAATATTTTAAGGCTTGTTTGTACAGGTTTGAAATGCTTGATATTAGTGAGAACTAAGTGCTAATATCTAATTGACGTTGCTCGTGCTGTGGTCAATATACAGACACTAAGCTTTGGCTTCATTTGCCGTTCAAATCTATTTAGCTTTGTTTTCCATGTGCAGTTTAACTTGATGTTAAGATCAGAGTATCTGCACACCTGAAAAGTCATGGATTTCGGTATTAAACAAAATTTGTTATGAAATGTCGTGAGTTTAACTTTTTTTTAAGAAAAAATCTTGGAAAGTCATGGGTTTAGGTCGCTGAAAAATCTAATTTTAAAAATGGAATTTAACTCCTCTCCCAATTTCACAGTGTTCCAATGTTCCAAATATATCTAAATTTATAGCGAAATACCCACTCATAGTCATATTCTATTAAAATATAAAATGTTTTTATGTTCTTTCAAAAAAATGCAAGTAAGAACATCATTTCTAGAGTGAATTATCTTTAAAACTTCTGTGATTTCAGAAATTTTTTATTTATTTATTATTTGTTTTTTTATTTTATCAATTTAAAATTCTAGTTTTCACTTTTTATATTACACTTACTTTTAAGAATAAATGAAACAGATTTAAATTACTACATATATCTAACTTTATTTAGTTATTTGTTTTTGTATTTTTTTTCCAGCAATTTTATTGCTTTAACTCTTTCTTTACTCTGTTTTTTAAGTTTAAAATCAATAAATTTGAAGATGCAGAGTATAATAGTTTTGTTATACCTATCATTTCTATTAGGTAATGTCATTATAATGCTTTTTGAAATTTATTGTTGTGTTTTTGTGGAGAAAATAGTAACTTTGGTAAGTCATGAAAAATTCGTAGAATTAGTCATGAAAAGTCATGGATTTGAAACTCTAAAATGTGGCAGATACTCTGTAAGATAAACAATTCTCAAACGTGCTGTAGTGTTAAATTTAATAAGAGAAAAAGTTGATTTTTAGTTAAAATCAACTTGTAAATTTGTTCATTGATACCTGTGTGTCCTCTTTAAATTAAATATGCAAATATTTAGCATTTAATTTCAGTGATAGAATTTGTAATTCATCATTGAACACCTTCAACAGATAGATGCCCTTTCAATGATATGTCTGCTGTGATTTTGCAAATAAAGACTGAATTAGTTCCTCTTCCTCATTTTATTTGTATTTTCTTAAAACTATATCTAAAACTATAAAAAAAAAATTGATTTAACAATGTATTGTATATTTATTTGATGTTTATATTGCTAAAACTTTCAATGCCCTGAAATTAGAATAACATGTGAAAATAAATACTAAATTCATTGTAAATAAGTAATATTATACAATATTTTGCACAATATTATTTACACAATATTATCTTGCAATTATAATACTCCTTTTCCCAGTCTAGACCAAATCAAAATTCGTAATAAAATTAAACAAATTTTCTCTTAATATCAAATACAAAAGTTAGCATAATTAAATATATATTTATTTATTATTTACTTTCTGGAAATGACAGATATAACAAATGTCATAAATAAATATCCATGAATTGTAGTTTTTCTTTATAAAAATTAGTGCATCAGCTTTTAATTCATATTTTATGTATAAAAAATAAAAAAGTTTTTTTTTTAAATTGATGATTATTAATTTTTATTTTGTTCTCCATTCTGTTCTACTGTTCTAGCACATCATTCTCAGTTTTTTCTTTCATAACATACATTACATTGTATGTATACATTGAGAGTGTTTGAGTGTAAAAATGTGCTCATCCTGATGTTCCTCAGTTGCAGCTGGTTTACTTCGTGCCTTTTCCCCCCCTTTTTTTGTCAAAATTTTGGTAAAATAAATCAGGCAGTAAGAGGTTAAATTATCCATTCTACTAGCAAAATTTTTCTCTGAAAACTGTTTGTTTTATATTGCTCTTTGCAAGATATATTTAAATTAAAAAATTCCAAGATTTAGTAATAAAATATATAATTTAAATAAATATTCAAAATTAAATGCTATAAATTTAATTTAAATAGAAAGTGGGACAGTAATGAATTGAACTTATAGGTAATAATTTTTAAGCAAAACTACTTCTTGTTTAGTCGATACATTAATCCTCTTGCAGCCCTCTGTATTTTAAACTACCTCTTGTTTTATCAATGCATTATAAAAAGTAAGTTTATATTTTTAACTTGCATTTTAAAAGCTTTAGCCCAGATAAACTTTAGCAGATACAAAGAGTTCATAGACCCTTCATTTTAAATTATTTTGCGATAGAAATTATTGCTGAGGAATTTAGTCTCATTTGTGTCTTTGTAGACCTTAAACCAAAGACCTTTTTTATAGCTTTTAATTTGCTCAAGGAAAATTTACCATTTGTTACAGATAGTAGTATTGTTAACGAAATTCTTAAACTTATCTACAAGTTAAGAAAAAAAAAATCTTTTAAGTTGTTCTTATAAATGAACATTAGGATATCAATTGGAAATATTTTTTCTTATTATTAGTTCCTTATAATTGCACGTGTTTAAATAGTATTTTAAAGGTCATTTCCATTTAATTTTTGTTAGAAATTGTTATAACAAATTAAAATTTGTTGTTGGCTGCTGTAACACTATTTATGTGTGTATAAACATTTTCATGTCCTTTAAACTCATTTTCTGATTCGAGCATTTACTAAAATGACTTTCAATGACTAAGTGAATTTTTTAATGACAGGAAACATTTAATAACAAGAAAATTTGATGTCAATTTTTACAACTTCTGAATTGAATCTGAACTAGTTAATACAACTCTGTGTAAAGTGTTTTAATTAGTTCAGATTATGAGAAATATTATCAACCGCCCTGGATCAACTTATTGCTACTAATTTCAAATCCTGCTTATTAAGATAAGTATATAATTATCGTCTAGAATGGAACTCAAAAAATAAAATCTTTTTTTTAATTGTTTTTTTATTTCTTTGCAATTCTTGAACATTAAATCTAAGCACTATGTAGGACACATTATAGTTAGATAATCGTCTAGTGTCATTTACAATAATTCATTTGATTCACAGGCGCTGATCTGTTTTTCAGTTGCTTAAATAATGAGAAATTATAGTTGTTAAAACCTTCAAACAAGATTTTTGCCGTTAAAGTTCTTGTAAAATGTTTTACTGTTTGTTTTCTACTTTCAATTTTTCAATTAATCTTTTCTATTCATTTATTGAATTTCAGTACTGGTTGGATGTCCTCAAACCATTATGTTCACAGCTGCATTCTTTTTTTCCAAGTATGTATTTTTGTGTTAAGTTTCACACTCCAGACCCTGTACAACTAGAGGATGAATTCACAAGGTAATTCACAAGAATTATTTCTCTCTGTTCTGTATATGTATGTATATAGCAATAGTGTAAACACCAGGGGTGGTTATATCATAGGTCTATCCCTGAAATCCGTATTTCTCGTATAATTCCTCCTGTTCTAGAAACTAGTAGTGGGGCATGAGATTTTTTTTGTGGAATTCCGCGTACCTCAAAACTGACATCTGAGATTTTCGCAGAATATCATTGTATCTGTTTGTCAACGAAACAAATAAAAAACGAAGTTTCTGTAGCAATAAAATTATTTTCAAAACTTATTAAACTGGTAGACATACTCTCACTAACAGAGTGACAAATGAGTAACGAAAAGAAAGAAAGAATGCAACATAATCGACTTCAGCAGAAGCTTAAATACTCCTTAAACAGTAAACGATTTTTTCTTTTTTTTAAAAAAATAAATGTTTACTTTTGTCCCTAATGGAATATGTAAATGTTTTGCAATGTATTTGATACATGAAAATTAGATAACTTAAAAAATATATGTACTCCATGTGTTAAAAAATTGAGATAATTTGATGTAACCAAACTGGAAAAATCAGGGATTTTTTTTTTCTTTTCTGGTCACCTTGGTTGACAATAACTGTTAAAAAAGGTTGGATTCACATTTTTACATAATAACATTTATTTTATATATAACAGTTGGGCTGAAAAGTTCGTAGGAAAACATAGAAAAAAAATTATTTTTTGATAAAATTCCATTTTATTATTCAATATAGTTTCCTTCAAGGACGATACAACGATTATAGCAGTCATATAATTTTTCGATACCATTTTTATAGTATGATTTTTCTTTAGCCTCAAAATATGCCTTTGTTTCGGTGATTACTTCTTCATCGGCGCCAAATTTCTTTCCAGCAAGCATTCTCTTGAGGTCTGAGAACAGGAAAAAGTCGCTGGGGACCAGATCTGGAGAATACGGTGGATGCGGAAGCAATTCGAAGACCAATTCATATAATTTTACCATCGTTTTCATTGACTTGTGACGCGGTGCATTGCTTGATGAAACAGCACTTTCTTCTTCTTCAAATGGGGCCGTTTTTTAGCGATTTTGTAGTTCAAACGCTCCAATAGCGCTATGTAATAGTCGCTGTTGATAGCTTTTCCCTTTTTCTAGATAGTCAATGAATATTATACCATGAGCATCCCAAAATACTGACGCCATAACTTTGCCAGCTGACTGTTGCGCCTTTCCACGCTTTGGAGTTGGTTCGTCTCGTACAGTTCACTCGACTGACGGTTGGTTGAACTCCGGTGTGAAATTATGGAGCCATGTTTCACCCATTGTCCCATATTGATGCAAAAATTCGGGTTTATTATGATTAAACAGCTTCAAAAACAGCTCAGAATCATCAATTCGTTGTTTTTTTTGTCCAATTGGGAGCTCGTGTGGCACCCACTTTGCCTAGAGCTTTCGCATACCCCAATATTCATTCAAGATATGCTCAACACGTTCCTTTGATATCTCTAGAGTCTCAGATATTTTGATCATCTTCACTTTACGGTAATCTAAAATTATTTTGTGGACTTTTTTGATGTTTTCGTCGGTAGCAGCCTCCTTGGGGCGACTACTGTGTGCATCGTCGTTGGTGCTCATTTCGCCTCGTCTAAACTTAACAAATCACTTCTCAATGGTTGATTTTCCTGGTACAGAGTCCGGATAATGTTTCCCAAGCCAAGCCTTGGCTTCAAGAGTATTTTTTTCGCTAAAAAGCAATGCTTTAAAAACACACGAAATTCCTTTTTATCCATTGTTTTTAAACTAACAAAAGTTGCTTCACTAAAAATACTATATCTCGCAAACTAATAGTCCGACAGCTGTCAAATTTATACACGTGTCTTTCAAAGGTTAGAACTAACTAAATATCATATGTATTTAATAATAGTAGCCCCATCTATGTGTCAGCCTACGAACTTTTCAGCCCAACTGTTATAACTTTAACATTATAACATTTAACATTATCACATTTATTATGTATAAGAGTCATAAAATAACTGGCTCGGAAAAATTACTCGATTAATCAAACTCTATACTTTTTATTTTAAAATGAGAGGATGTGGAATAGTTTATTTTTTTAAAATCAAACTTAGTATATTTGTTGAATTAATATTGAACCTTTTTTTTTTCTCAAATATTCTCTTATCTTCTTTAGATATCTGTTTGGTTTGCAAATCAAAAAGGATTTCATAAGTGGTGCTTTACAATGCAATGATAGCACTGCTGCAGTTTTGCTCTCTTACATTGTTCATTTACTTTTTATTAAATTTTCTAATGTGATGCTTTAATGATATCTGTTCAATTGATTGTATGGCTGCCAGCTCTTGGGTATTATACAGATTGTTTTTTGCATTTATGAACTATTTTTGCATGGAGACATTAATCTTTGAAATTTAAAATTTTGCAACTTCTTAGAAATACTTATGTACTCACAGATGTGTGTGAATGTAAGCCTTGTCAGGCAATGACGTCTTGAATTTGCTTTGTGCTTCAACTTGGTCAGTGTTGCAAAATATAAGATGTACATTGCACATTATACAGTGAGATACGAGATGTACATAATATGGTGAGATATGAGATTTTTCTGTACATCTGATAATTAAAAAAAAAAAGATTTAGATTATTTGATTTTAGATTTCAGCTGATTGTGTTAAAACACTTACTTTCAATGGTGCATACTATATTCCAATAACTGTGCTATTGATACTTTGAATAAGGATTAAAAATTGAAAAGATGTAATGTATTAGAGCATATATAAATTGCATATATACATGTGCTGTATTAGTTTCTTTATTGATATTTAACTTTTATTGTCTTGAATTTCAGCTGATCTTAGTGATTTTAATCCTGAAGTGTGCATTGATCATTCCTATTTAACAAAGTATAAATTTGTTGCATATCAAGATGAAGAGTTAGAAAAAAAAATTATGGAAAACCACAGAAAGATCGTGTATGTATGCAAATTTTTCTGTATAAAGATGTTTTAAAAAAATTATGACAGGAAAATTTTTGAAGTTAAAAAATAATAATTCTTGCAACTAATTCGTGTGTCAAAACATTAATTTTCCTACCTGATTCCTTAGGTTTAGTTCAAAGTTTTTTTTAGATAAATGGTTTTCTAGCCTATAAATCACCAATCTATCATAACCAGCCTAAAAGTAGTTTTAAAAATCACCTTACAATATGTAATTGAGGCTGATGGTTATATTTCTATATTATAATGCCGTTGAGAACCAATTATCCGAAATTCTCAAGACAATTATTATCCTGGATTTCTGAATTGGCTGGAAGAAGTTGTTTATCGCCGTTTTATCGAACCCAAATTACTATAAAAAAGAATAACATTTTTAAAATAAGAAAAAGAAAGCTCTCCTATATTAAAAAAAATAAAATGGAAAAGGCTCTGACAATTCCCTGTTTTGGGGTAATTCCCTGACTTTCTTTAGAATCTTGTTTCCCTGATAATTCCTGGGAGGTACGAACTCATAATTTTATTTTCAGACGATATTGTTCTATTTTTTTTAAATAATTTAATAAAAGAGGGTCTAATGATGTTTCAAAAGCATGATTTTTAAAAAAATATTTTTTTTTCTAAAGTGAACATTTCTTTGGTTTGTTTTCTACTTTCAGTTTTTTCTTCTAATTTTTAATTTATTTATGTAAAATATTTTGTTACAGTTTTATTATTTTTAAACCAGTAAATCTTAAATCATTTTTAATTTAAGAATAATGAAATAAAACTTGGGTTTACTTTTGCTTTGACTTCTTTATTATTTTAATTGAAAATATTAAGCAATGATATTAATGTCATAGTGAAATTTGTTTAGAATTAGTATTTTCTTTTGTAATAGATTTATTTCTTTTTATTTCTTTTTCATTGATTTAAAGATTTGCCATAGGTAACTTTTGAACATATGCTAAATTGCGATACATCGCTATATCGCGATGTATCACGATTTAAAATTTCTGACATCACCCAGTCCTAATCATAGTAAGCTATAATTTTAGTTAGTTGGCTACTATTTTTTAATAAATTTTTGACCCTGTTCAGGCAACTATTTTCGTAGTTTCAGGCAACTATTTTTCTTCTTGAGGGTACTATAAGCAACTATTTTTGTTCCTTTTCTGCTGTGGCAACCCTGTACACACAATTTAGTACACACTCAATTCACTACAATTTCAATGTTCGACTGTTTTATGAATATGTTGATTGCTTTTTTCAAAATTTTCGCATGGACTTTAAAATTGATTTTTTTAACATGATGGCACATGAAATCCAGCTTGTCTCTAATTTGAAATTATTTTAAACTGTTTTTTTCTTATTATGAGTTTTAAAAAGTCCAGATTTTTTAGGCTATATGCTACATAATATTTTCAGCATGTATTTTTCATACATGTTTTAAATAAATTCATATTGTGGGACTAGGAGAATGTGACTGTGATGCCACAATAGGCATTACATATTTCCTAGCTTTTAAAATTTCTTAAACTTATTTTTTGAATCATTATTAAGCAAATTTTAATTAAATTAAACCAGTTATTTAATTTTTGTTACATTATATATAAAGCGAATATAAAATGTTTTATTCTTTTCTTAACAATCAATGTAAATTTATTTCAATACTAATGTAAGACTCATTAATTCACTGTCACGACTAAATCAAAAACCTATTTGTAACTCTGTATTTCTTACCCCAAAAATGTTTCAGTTACATGGTCATACTAATTCTCTTTTTAAGCAATTCACTTTCGTCATTCAAATTTAATATTGATTATGGGGAATTGTCTTTATTTTTAGCTACATTATCTTTTGATAAATTGCCAACCATGAATCTCTTCCCATGCTCCTAACTGTCCGTTGAGAACAATTACTTTATTTTTAAATTTGAATTATTGGGGATTGAACTGGAGGCATCAGTTCTAATCGCTGAATGTCTATCTTAACAGAAATTCTAGATGTTAAGAGAAGGATTTTTTTGATACCTTTAAGGAACTTCATTTTTCTGGGATAAAAATCCCTACATCATATCCAAAATAAGATGCATCTGAAACAGCCATAATACAGGGTTATTCCTAATTCCCTCCGGGCAGAAACTGGACCCATTGCATTGATGTATGCCGTGTGACCAAGGGTTCACACATAGAAAACCTGTAATGTATGCAAGTAAAACTTGAATAGTTTCAGAATAATTTCTTTTTTTTCATATTCGTCTTCTTTTTTTTACTATAACGCTTCGAAACCCCGTAGAGAATTATGAATAATCCTGTACTTCAATCCTGCAAAGAAACTGCATCCCATTAACAACTATGGTCTAAATTTGTTACTATAGTGACCAATGGCATTTCTTTCTCTCTATTTTTCATCTTAAAAAAATTATTTAAAGAAAAAAAAACTTACATTTATTATAAGAAATGTACAATTATATCTTGCTTTAAGCAAATTGAAATAATTCATATATGTGAAGCTCTTCTTCACTGTTAAGGATTAACAAAATTTAAAATAGGTATTGAGGTCAATTTTTTCATATACTTCTAGGGTTTCTATAAAGATACTGTGGAGTTTGTTTTTGATAGCCGAAATGAATGTAAAAATTTTTGGAAAAAGTGCATTGAAAATCACGCATTTTTTCGATATTCCGATGCAAAGCAAAGAATGTGTATGAGACCCAAAATTTTCAGCAGAGGATCATCCTTCAGGTATGAAATGTTCTTTGTCTCTGAGAAATTGTGTTTGCATGACTCATCAAATACACAAAGTTCTTTATTCTAAAGAGCATGAATCAAGCTCAAATACAGGTACAAATAGGTACAACAGGTACATAACAAGGAGACCAGGGAAAACCTGGAAAATTCAGGGAATTTAAAAATCATCAAAATTAACAGGGAAAATGCAGGGAATATTGAGTTTTTTTTTTTTTTTAAACAAACTGGAGAAATACAGGGGATTTTGTTATTTATTTTTGTCTTTTAAAAAAATGGTGACCACTCCAAGGGCAATCTATGGGATATTTAAGGAAGATATTTCAGCTGTACTAAACTATTTTATTTACTATAGCATTATTTAAGTATGTTCAATTGTTTTGTTTTTTTTTACTGTAAATTTTTCCAGCAATTAAAACTAGTATTATTACTCCAATATAGCTCATACAAGAGCGCAGTAATTCTTTCCTCTTAACAGATAAAACACAGGGAATTTTTTTTCCAGATTTGAGTAGCAACCCTGTATAAGCAAGAACCTTTATTAGTGGCTAAACCATACATTTTGTGTTCAGACACTGAGGAAGGTTCTTGTTTGTAGAATTAAAACTATAGTATACTCATTTCTGCACCTATATTTGGGCTTTATTCTACGCAGCACAAAGTATACTCTATCCTCTTTTGGATTACCTTATTGTTTATACCCATATAGTATGCTTATTTCTATTCTATATTTGGGTTCTGGATATTTAAGGATGATATTCCAACTATTTCATTTACTATAGCAAAGTATGTTCAGATGTTCCTTTCTTTCTCTAATTTTTTCCAGAAATAAAATCTAGTATAGTTAGTCCAATACAATTCCCATAAGAGCACAGTAATTGTGTTCTTAGTATATTGTGTGTGATGTGTACAGGGAATTTTTTTCCAGATTTGAGTTTTAACCCTGATTTTGTTACTTTAAGTTGTAGTGTGTAGTAGGGTATACCGGGCAAATGTATACTGGGCTAGCTCAAAGAAACTTATTATTAATTGACTACAAATAATTTAATTTTAAGATGTTCATTTATACTAAAATAAATTGAGTGTTGACATATTCTTAGCTATTAACTAATAAAACTTTGTTTATGCTTTATTAATAAATTAAAAGTGATGTAAACATTTCATTTTTGAATTATTACTAGGGTGTTTAAATTTTCGAACTACAATTATAAAAATTTAGTCTATTTTTTAAAAAATAAAATAAGTACAGAAAAACTAGAACTAAAAATAAAACCATGCATGCACAACCAAATTTAATTTAATTTACAAATCACTTTGTTACACAGTGGAAATGTTGCATACAAATATTTTTTTATTTCCTTTAAAGGTTAATATATCCATAGTTCTAGAAATTCTTTGTTTGAGCAATTTGTGATCCTAAATCAAACAAAGAATTTATTCCTTAGTTCTTGGTTATTCTGTATTTTCTTGAATTTTTATTTATTTATTTATTTATTGCCTGATTGTTTTATTTTGCATTTTTTGTTTCATTTTAAATTTTTTGCTTAATAAGTTTTATATTCGTTCCAATTTTTTAGTGTTCTTCACTCTATTGTATTGATATATTTTGCTTTGACTATATTAATACAATATTAGAAAGTGCCATTATTTTTTAGGATATGATCGTGTGAGCTGATGACAAGTTTATATCTTTTCCTTATTTCATTCTCCACCTTTTTTTTAATTAAAAACTTTTTAAATTTAAATTTTATTTTCGAATTTGAAAATATGTTTTAAAAACATTTTTAATAATTTTTTTCTTCTCCTTTAAAAAATCTTTATATCTTTTGCCATGTTTTCTCTATATTTTTAACATTTTATTTCATTTTACTGATCAAAGCTTGCTTATTAATTTTATGTACTTATTTAACCATGCTAATGAATTTAAAAATGCCTGTTTTTAATTATGAGGAGAAGTTAGCTGACAAATTGAGAAGTCCAAAGATAAGCAAAAAATAAAAATAACTAACATAATTTCTTTTGTTAATGAAATGTTGCTATGAAATTATGAAAGCTTAGAAGTAACAGTAACCAGTTACGTAGGCATAAGCACGGGGTCGTTTTTAGAGTTTGCCGTTGTTGGGAGGTTGTTGTTAATGTAAGTGTGACTATATAAATATACTAAAGGGCGATGCTTTGCAAGATCTAGCATATTAACTAAACACTCACTGTTTCATTTCAAAATGTGAAATACAGTAGCTTGTTTTATTCTAAACGATGTAGAAATGTAAAAAACTTCAAATGAACAAAAATTTGTGCTGCAATCGATTCTCAATCTGCCTAAGTTCTATCCTCATACAATAACTGAATAAATATATTTGTAACAGAAGTCAATTTGAACTCTTTTTTTTATCAGACTATTCCCTAAACTGCAGAACCAGCAATTGATGCTAAAAGATGGTTTTATGGTTCGGTTTTTCGATTCCCAGCCTCGTGTTTTGCTTAAATTCAGTTTTTTATGTTTGTTTTTTTTTTACCAAAAAATCTATTAAGGAAAAGTAAATGGGCTAGTGAAAATGTGTATGAACTAGTAATATCTTTTAATCACTGGCCTGATGTCCACTGATTTAATTTCCTAATTTCTATTCATGGAATCTAATTTTTAAAATGGATTTTACCCCCCCCCCCCAATTTCATGGTGTTCCAAATATCTGAATTTGTAACAAAGTCTCCACTCATAGTCATGTTTTATAAAAATATAAACTGTTTTTATCATGTTCTTTAAAAATTATGGTGTTCTTTAAAAGAATGAAAGTAAAAACATTGTTTCTAGAGCGAGTTATCTTTTTAACTTCTGTGATTTCAGAATTTTTATTATTTTTTATTTTTATTTTATCAATTTAAAATTCTAGCTGAAGCAAGTCAGTCATTTTTTTAATTCTGAAATGAGAACTGAAGAATCAGGAGTATTTCTTTCCTTTCCGATGAACAAGAAAAGTATCTTTAGAATATAATTCTGCAGAAAAAAAGGGAAATTTTTTCATTTGTTTTCATATTTTTTCCAGCTTTTTTATTGCTTCAACTCTTTCTTTACTCTGTTTTTTAAATTTAAAATCTATAAATATGAAGATGCAGAGTATAACAGTTTTGGTTATACCTTTCATTTCAATTAATGTTGTTATAATGTTTTTTTAAAATTTGGTTTGTCTTGTTTTTGTATAACTTTGTGAAGTCATGAATAGTTCTTGGAATTAGACATGGTAAAGTCATGAAAAGCCATGGATTTGAAAATCTGAAACGTAGCAGATACCCTGTACATAATTTCATTTGATATTTGTTAAATTTTTTACATTGAAATGTTCTATTGAATCCAGCAATTCTTAAGCTATCAACTGCTTAAATACTATCAAATGAGTAGATAATATCATGTTTTATTGAATTTTTAAATTCAGTACTATTTATTTAATATAATTTTATAAAAATCTGGAAATTTTTAAAGAATATCGAAAAAAGAAAAAAAATTAAGCTGGAAGAAATTTTTTCTGAGCACATAGTTTAAATGACACTTTGTTTGAAATATTTTAGCTTCTTCCATTTTTTTTGTTTAAAACCTATTTTATGTTTAAAAACATTTATATTGCATTGACATTCACCATTAGTTTGTTAAATTAATAGAAACATATTTTATCTTTACAAATTTTTATATGTGAATTTTTTGAATTTTCAAGGCTATCATTTAATTACAAATCTATCATTTTGTTTTAAGTATCTTACACTTTTTATAGTTGAAAAGTTATTTTACTTTAACTGTATTTGATTTTTAAACTATTATTAGTTGCCACTGAGCTCACACCAGTGCAAGCTGAAGCTGTTCCTTTTCCTTCGGTTGAAGGACAGCGAGGTCTATATGGTCGTTTTTGTGACTGGATGACAACTCAATTTTCTGAATTAGTTGAAGACTTTTCTGAGCCTGTTGTTGTTGATAATGATGATGATAGCACAGAAGATGATTCTGAAGGAGATCCTTTGACAGTTCGCAAGTGAGCGCTATTTCTTTATTGCCTTCTATTTATAACAGTTGTATATTCATTTTAGTTATTCAAGAAATTTTATCGGCTTAGAGAAAAATATTTTATGCATAAGAAACTTATAATTTTTTAAAATGCACCATTAAGATAATAATTTTGATATTGATACGGTTAGGGTGTTCCTTTTTTTCTCTTAGGATTCATTAGTAGTATTTTTCTCAGTGGAACCTGGGGAACATTTTCTTGGTGCACAAAGTTTTGTATTCATCAGCCAAGGTTTATACTTAAAGGGAAAAAAATGTACTTCATCATTTATTTTATTTCTTCTGCAGTTTACAATTCTATTAAAATTTCCTTATATTAAAATTTCCTAAGTATATTTCCTTCTTAATCACAATGCTAACTAGTTATGTAGAAGTGCAAAATCTTTTTTTAATAAAAAATTGCTACATTGCAAAGTAAAATTTTCAGTCATTTGTAGGGAATTTCTGTTTTTTCCTCAGATGCAATTGAGTACAACACTACAAAGTAAGATTTTCAGTTATTTGTAGGGAATTTCTTTTTTCTTCTCAGATGCAATTGCAATTATTTTTTTAATTGCAATATCTTCCATTTTTAGAATGTCTTAAATAATAATTATTAATTTCAAAAGAAAGTTCATCTCTTAAAAATTTTAAGTATATTTAAAAAGGAAAAGTGCAATGTTCTTGTTTCTTCCTTGCATCCACTTTGATGTGTTTCATTTTGCTGTAAGGGATTGAGAAGTCCATTCTCAATCACAAGCAATCCTCAAACAGAAAATTAATTTGTCAGCATAACCAATAATATCTGTAGGATTGTATGGTTTCTCTCTGTTGTGCTTTTATAATTGTCTCTTAAAGGGTGTAACAACCAGGAAACTTTAAATTAGCTCTAAAGTATCTAATATCTGTTCCCTATAACATCTAAAAAGACTAAATCACAATCATTTCATAATATCTATTAGTTATGATGCGCTAAAACTGGTTGGTAAAAATTTATATGTGTTTAGTAAAATTATTATTCGATATAAACTTTGTCAATTTTGGTATTAACTTTTATGACACATTTGGTATTAACTTTTATGAATTACAGTCTTCAATTTCAATTTTTTTCTATTTTAAAAGTTTTTATTTTCATGCATATTTTAACTTAATTCTTCTTCTTAAAACTTTTACAATGTTCTATTAACAAACTTAGTTTTATCTGTATTATTAAGTCTTTTTTTTAAAAAAATTAATATTTTTTAGGCTTAAGGACAACTTAGTGCAATTTAGTAAGTATAATTTCTTTTACTTTTTTGATACCAAATAAATGAAAGGCTTGAGGCAAAAGAGTGCTAAATCACATTTTTTCCATCTTGCCACTCTAAAGCCTGGTTGGCAGGGCACTGGGCCCATGTCCAAGAGGGGGTGGGTTCGAGCCGAAGACTAATGTACTAAATGGTGACTGGTGCACATTAAATCTGTCTAGTCACAAAGTCATCCATGTTTCCATAGCAAATCATAACTCTGGGGGTACTAATCCAGGAGTTTCCTTGTCTTCTGGATTGGTTCAAAATTACACGGCTACGGATTGGAATATTAGTACTCATAAACCCAAAATTTTGTCGGCTGTTCAACGACGGTTATATATTGACCTCTCAATAAGGTGACCTGGGTTTGAATCCCAGCGATGGCTTGTCGATACAAATTCTACACCTGGCTTGCACTGACCACAGTGTTGACATAAAATATCCTCAATGGTAGATGGATCATGTGTTAGAGTTCCCTTGCTGCCAGGGTAACCATACAGGGTTTTGTGTTTTTTCTTTCTCAAGTGCGGGTTAGTTCTATCAAAAAGTCCTCCTTGAAAGTAAATTTCTCCCAAAACTTGATTCAGGATTTTCCTTGCCTTCTGGAATGGGTTCAAAATAGCAAGGTTACGGAGTGGAACATTTGAAGTCATAAACTTAAAATTGGGGCAGCTGTTCAATGCCAATTTGCCCTTGCCAATTTTGCATCAATGTTGAGAATTGTTTGATTCAAGCATCAATAAAATATATCAAGTATTTTAAGGGAGAAAAATTAGTTTTCCTGTGGGGTTGAAGTGATAATTCTGCAGACATTGGTTTGTGATCCTGTGGTGCCAGGATTGCATTCCCCGACATATACCCTGCTTCATCTATAATATATCTCAAGCAATATGCTCAGATACATCAGCTTGTTTGATGTGATATAGCTAGATTCTCATGATTATTATTATATATTTGGAATTTTTTTAAAAATAAAATTTGCTAAATGCTGCAACTGAAAAGTTAAAAGGTTTGGCTTATTTTGTCACTTTCTAAATAATTCTACTCTCGTGGTAACCTAAACTTTTATCTAGTGTCATGTTAAATATCCAAACATAGAGTCTCTGGGTAAAAATTATACTAAATTTTCTTTGCTCATAAATAAGGTGGGAAAAACAGGTTTTTTTTATACAAGAGAGCCTGCATTTAAAATTTTGCAATAAGCTGGGACTAATTTTCAGAAAGTTAATATTCAAATCAGAAATTTTTGGTTAGTTATGCAATTAAAATAATTTAATTTGCAGTACATTTGAAAATTGAATGAAAAAGTACCATTAAAGTAGTTAGTATGATTTCTTACTATAATTTGCATATGGTTTAGAATAAATTTTCCGTTTATGTTGTAGTGTTACATAGAAATTCTTTTTTAGCCAATGCTACAAAACCTGTCTCTTCTCTTGCTGATAGCTTCCTATCATTGCTACGGTGGAATTCACCAGGAGCAACATTGTTAGCATTTTTTGTAAGTTTACCATTGCTTACCTAATTATTTAAGCTAAGTTTTGTATAGCTGTTTTCACATGTTACGTCGTCAAATGCATTTTGATTATTATTAATGACCCTTTAAAATAATGACTTGAATGTTACTAAAACAATAAGATTTTTTTTTAAATTTTCAATAAAATGGGCTTCTTTTATAATCATTAACATACTATCCGCAAAACTAGTAAACATAAAAAGCACAACATTGAGACATTTCTTTGTAACTGTTATGTAGAGTTTGCAAACTTAAAACTATTGGGATATTTTCCTCTTAACTAAGCAAAGGACTGATCTTAGATATAAATGCACAACTTGCAGTTACCAAATAGTCAATATTCAGCCCCCCGACCTTCTAAAATTTATTAAAAAACTGCATAACAGGTGTGTGAACAATTTATAATTGTTCATCATACTAGTTTCGATAATTTTTTATTTTATTGAGTGTAACTTAAAAAATAACTTTTTTTATAACATATGCAACTTACTATAATCTAATTTTAATAAAATTTAATTTTATATAATTTAATTTTAATCTTTAGTTTAATTTAGCTAGAAAAGACTATGTGTGCAAAAAATGCTAATTTTTGTTAATTTAAAAAATTACACATACAATGTAAGCATCTATAATTTGTTATATTTTGATTTTAAATTTTTAAGACAAGTTGATTTTTTATTGACTGAGGAATAATCAATTGATATTGCAACTCCTGAAAGTTGCATTATTTTTCAGAATCCTAACCCCTTAAGAGGGAAAATTCCTAAATGTTTTGGGAGGTGGGAGATAGTTTTAAATTATCTGAGATGATGGCTTACATTCTCTCTTTGAAGCTTTTATTCATGTGCCTTTATAAATTGTTCATTTAGGGGAACCAAATGACGAATACTTCATAAACTACATTAAGTTAAAAGCATTGCTTAGATACAAACTAAAGTATGGGTGTTGTTGATTTTGATAATTGATGAACATTACCAATTATCAAGAAACTTGTATTGTTTAAATACTGCAATATACAAATCATGATTTATATAAAAGGAATTAAATAGGCTTTCAAATAAAAATATTCAAATACTTTTTTTTTTACATAAAACTTAAAGTATGTTTATTTTTCACTATGAAATAATGCAGATTAATTTTTTTAAAAAAATGTGGATTTTATGAAATAACTGAATGATACAGTAAAAAATGCTTTTTTGATACTTTATCATAAAAGAAAAATATATTATTCATTATATCTTATTAAGTCTTATTTATTGAATCTTATTTGTCATTTATGTATCCTTGTATACATTAAAGTGAGAACAAATGATATTCATTATCGTGTGCCCATCACCATTTCTGTATACTTTTTTGGCTTGTTGAGTCAATTACTAGTGAAAGGTAAGACTGAGTGTCTAACCCAATGTTCAGTTATTCTTTATCAACAAACTTGATTAGTTTCTGACTAGTTACCCTGAAAAATAAAAGGCATATTTATTAGCCAGATAGACATATTTGTTTGCCCAACAGGCTAACTACTATAATACCATTTTCATTTGAATTGCACAGATGCAAAAACTACACATTTTTGTTTCAATATCCAGCATATTAATATTTTTAACAGTCAACAAACTTAAAATTGTGGCTGGTCATCTCACTTCCTCATGCTTTATAAAGAAAAATTGTTGTCTTTAGCTGTCAGAGTAGAACATCTGAGCTACTCATTTCTATTATTCTTTTCATAAAAAACTTGTAAATAATATATATTAAGTGTCAAGATAAAAGATAAGTAGATTAATAAATCATTCTAAATGTCAGAAAAGTCAGAGGTATAAAACATTCTGAATGATAGAAAAATCATTAGTACTATTAATCATTTTAAATTGTCTGAATATCATAAGGCTATGTTTGATGGGAAAATGTCCTGTTTATTGTTGTTACTATAGGGAAAGAGACTGGAACTCTTATTTCAATTATTGATATTATACAATACCTTTATTATAGCCTTTGGGATAGTGTTCCTCTCCCAATGAGGAGACCCTGGTTCAAATCCTGGCAGTGGCTGGTTGATACGAATTCTGCTCTCTTCTCGCACTGACCACAGTGCTGATATAAAATATCCTCAGTGGTAAGCAGATTATGGGATAGAATCCCCTTACCATTGGGCTAACCATGGGAGGTTTTTGTGGTTTTCTTCACCATGTAATGCAAATGCGAGCTAGTTCCCTCAAAAAGTCCTGCCAGAAGGCTAATTTGCCCAAATGCTTGATCCAAAAGTTTCCTTGTCTTCTGGGTCTTCAGAATTACAAGGCTGTAGAGTTGAACATTGACTGTCATAAACTCAGAATTGGGTCAATGAAAAGAAATACTTTTAAAAGTTTTTCATGGACATCTTTTCAAGTAATAGTTTGTCGCAGTTATTGTATCGCATAATTTATGTTCCATTCTATTTGCATGGGCTGTTTACTTTTTATAGGTTTATATGAATACTGTGTTTCACGGTTGACTTCTTTCCTTGATCCTCTTCTTATTTATATCTCAACTATATCACGTAAGGTTTTCCTTTCTTTCCCTTCTAACACAATGCCCATGTAGTTTTTTTTTTAAACTAATCCTTTTTTATGTACACTAACAATGTAAATTTCTTACATCCATTTTTTTAATGAAATGTCAAATTTTGTATGTAAAAAAAGTTTCGTTATTTTTGTGCTGAAAATATTTAGCTGCATGTTAAGTCATTTTGGTATTTATTATTGTAAGTGAACTTCACAGAATATTAGTTAATATTCTGTTGAAAATTTAATTATTTTGTTCGCTATCAATAGTTTTGTGTGCATAATATGGTTGTAATCTGCTCAATATGTTAAATTCGAATTGTGATGAAAAAATAATTATCTTTTCTTTTCAAGTTAGATTTCTTTTTCAATAAATAGATATTATTAATTCTTGGAACATAAATATAAATTTGCTCTTAAATTAAGAATCTTAACTTTTTATAAAAATGGTAGTTAAAGAAATTCATTTGTCTGTAAAAAAAATAAAAATAATCTATAGAAGTCCCCATCAAATGGAAAGGTGATTCAATTATTTCATTTCTTTATATTTTTTAATTTTTTTTTTTTATTCTTTGAAATATTTTCCATTGAACCAAATTTTAAAATTGTAAGTATTTTAAAACTTTTTGAAAGTTCAAGCTTTAAAAATGCTTACAAATAAAAAAAAAAGAGCATTTAAAACTTATTTGCTTAATTTATTGAATCACATTTTAATTAATGCATGAAATGAAACAAAAAAATTCAAAAAGACTACTTTGTTACCTAATGAATATAGACATTCTAGCCATATAGGTTCGGATCTTGTGGGTTGATATGGAGGAGGTTGAATCTCTTTTACTGTCTGAAGGGGACATTTTAACTATGCATCAGATATTAATTATTAAATTTAAGGATTTTTGAAATATTACTTGTAACAATCTGATTAAAATTTTGATTTTGTAATACAGTTTTTAAATAGTTATTGATGTAGATTATTTAATATGCTATTCATTTGTGTATTATCTAATAAGTTTGATTTTAAATTATTACCTAAATATTTTTAATAGTGTTAATGTCAGAACTTAATAAAATTAAAATAAAATGAGTAAGTTAATTTTAAAATAAACTTAAACAAGCCTGCTATAAAAAACAAGTAAATTATACTTTTAGCATGAAAATGTTAAGTATGCTTGAAAAAAGTTGTGATTCAACTTGTATTGAAATTAATTGAATAAATTTCATATTTTCTAATTTTTTTTTCTTAAAATAGTTATGTCTACATTTTTCTATAGTTGCATAACAAATTCTACTATACTTTGCATGGGGATAGATCTTTAGCATGTATAAAAGTTTTATTTTTATATTTAAACCAAAAGAAATAATATTGCTACTGTGCTTAAAATAGTGATTTTCATTTATGTGACACTTGTGGACATTTTTTAACTTACTAATTTAAATATTTGTGAAAATGTTTTGACAAACATGAAATACATACTAACCACACCTCTCTGGTGTGTAGTATGTAATGAAAAATTTCATTGAAGAATTATAAATAAAGATGAAAATCAGTAATAGTAATTATATTATGAAGGTACTGTCCACTAATGAAGCATTAAAATGCTCCTCATTCATATTTTTGTAAAAAAAAAAAAATTGCAATTACTTTGAAAAACTTTTTTGAGCAAACAAAAGTGTATATATGACCAAACTTTTCTTGTTTTTGTACATTCTCTTTGGACAAATAAAGCAACTGAAGACATAATTTTTGTTCTACAAATTATTCAATGACTAATGCCCTATAAATGCCGAATTATTTTTCAAGTTACACATCAAAGGTACAGTTATCTTTAAAACTATGCATACAGCTTGCAAAACTGAAAACAAAAATAAAGAACTCAATTTAAAAAAAAAATAATAATTTTTTTCCTAATTTTGATTACAATTTATCAATTATTTCAACAAAGATTTCCTGGATATCTCTTCTTTGAGATTAACTCTGAATTTCAGAATCTGATTAAGTAGATGCTCGAACATTCTTTAACATATTCTTTGTATGCAACATACTTGAGTTATATAAATTGCAGATTAACTATGTATTCCAAAAATGAGTCAGTGCCCATTTTTTTGAATACATGTTCATTACTAGTTTTTAAGTAGCCATTTATTCTGGATCAAAAATTCATAAAGTTTAATACGGTTTAAAAAAAAATACTAAGTTGCTTCAGAAAAAAAACCTGCTAAGACAAGTATATTTGTTGATTGAAAATATTTTGATATAAAATAATAATTATGCTGATATTCAGCAATTATGTGGATAATTGTAATGTGGTTCTTCATATCTGCTGCACAATTCGTAGAGCAATAATAAATAACAATAATTTGTGAGTTGGCCTATATTTGGAAACTTATTTTAACACATTTCTGGGTTTTTGTGGTTTTTCTCTCCATGTAAAACAAATGCAAGTTAGTTCCAGCCAAAAGTCCTTCACGAAATCTAGGTTCTCCCTGTTCTTGATCTAGGAGTTCCCTTGTCTTCTGGACTGGGATCAAACTTACAGGGCTATGGAGTTGAATATTGATAGTCATAAACTCAGAACAGGGTGGGCTATACAACACAGGTTATAAAGTAAAAATATGCTGAACAACTATTGAATATTCTTATGGTGCAGCAACCTTAATAATTTTCATTTATTCAGTAGGCTGAATTTGTGAAATTTTTTACAAAATGTTTTACATTTGTACTACTATTAGGTGTACATTTAAGAAGCCACTGTCTTAAAATATATTTTTTATACTCTTCTTCTTTATTTTGTAAAGTCTTTCCTGTATATATGTAATGGTTTCCAAAAATATTTTTACTTCTATTTGCATTTATGTTTAATCAAAAATACTTTTTAAATAATTGTTTAATTAATAAATTCTTATTTGTTAGTTATTCCATGTTAATTACTTATGATATATTGTTTCCAATTTAATGCTAGAATCCTTTTTCAGAGAATGGCTTTTGAGTCTGAATATTTCTAGGAAGCAGGATCATGAGGTAAAGCTTGTTTCATTTTCTGATTAATATTTATTTTTACTATTAAATATTGATAAAACTGAAATATAAAAAAAAGTATTTACAATGGGGCCTTCGGCAAATAGAACATGTAGAATGTGGTAAAAATAGTTTAAAATTTTATTCAAATGTTTATTTATATGAACATGAGTAGCATATAACAATAGTAGTTGTAGAAAAACATATAACCAACACCTATGACTTATTTTTCGTATGCTAAAAAGGTGTTTTATGCAAAAAAAAAAAAAAAAAAAAAAAAGTTACGAAATTGTTTCTTCCCTTTTAACATCTTTGTAATTTGTACTAGTTTTTATACCTTACTTTTTGTGGTTATTTCAAATTAAATGCATAATCTCAAAATTTTTTTTGAACCTCTAATTTGAGATTGATTATTGGGGAACCATAAAACTGTGAGTAGGGAAGGGTTATAGTTTTATGATAATTGAAGTAAGAGAGGGTGAATTGGCTATTTTAATGAATATGAGGTTCTCATAATAATCCAAATTTAATTTTTAAGGTGGACCCATTCATTAATTTGTATACCTAAAATATTATTTTTAGATAAAAGTGTAGTATTTTTAAGTGAACAAGCAAAATTAAAAATTTGGCAGAAATAAAATAATAAGTAGAAGTTACAATTAAATTATATTCCTTCATATTAAAATGTAATAAATTCTTCATTTAGATTGGCTGTCCAAATTTAGTTTTTTTTAAAGAAAAAAATCTGAGTAGAAACAAATTGAATTATTGCATTCATAAATTTTAAGCAATAAAAAATACTATTTTTGGAGGTCCTAAAAATTCTTTTGTAGAAATATTTGTTAATTTGCTCTATTTTTAAAGAATTTATTGTAAATTGTTTCTGAGGCTTTTCATGAAGGACAGCTTTGTTATGATCTTTAGCTATATTCTTTGAACTTAAAAAAAAAAAAAAAAGAAAGAAAAAAAAACATGATCTCCATAAACTTTGAAATATTCTGAGAAAGTCAAAAATAAAAATTTGCTTTCAAAATCTAGAAGTTAAAATTTTGACTTTTAGGAAACCTTTCGCTGTAGTGTATGTGTTTACAATTATGAATAATCTATAAAAAGATAAGTTTGTTTAATTAGAAAGACTTTAAATTGTACTCTTATTGCATCATTAATAATTTATATTAAATAAATTTACATTTAATAAAATTATATTTTGGATTTGTTTCCTGGTTTTCTATTCTGAATGAAATAATGGATCATTACAGTCATAATATAACTCAATATTTTCTGTCACTGTAGGTGACTTCATACTACATAGAATATCATTTATATCTCTAAAGATTTTTTTGAATTATGACAAATAGATAATATTAGTTTTTAATTTTTTTAAATATTTTGTTTTTTTTACCAGAAAGATGTAATTTTGCTTTTACAATGATTGTCTCCTTTAATTACTTATTTGAGAAATTAAAGAAAAATTAATGTGTTTTAGGAAGGAGATTTGGTGGTGTCTGATAAGTTTCAACTGGTTCTTCATGTAGCTAGAAAAGTAGAGGTTTTTTGACTGCACATTTGCTCACATTTTCTTTACTATCATAGTTAATTACCATTAATATTTATATTATTTTGTACATTACAGAGTAAATTAGGTCACATGACTGATTGTGTAGCAAAGATTAAAAAGTAAAAGTAACCCTCCCTACTTCTAGATATTCTATATAATATCGGATATATTTTGTTTTACAAAGCTTGAACATATATTTTATTTCATGTATATTATGTTCAGAGAAATGTTTCAGGTCTTGGGTGATTAGAATTCAAAATTTTTTTTCTCTCTGAAAATATTTTTGTTTTAAGGCACGTAAATTCGCTTAACTGGGATTTAAATGTGCATTAACTGTGTTATTAGCTGCTGTTTTAAACAGTTTTAAAAGAAAAAAAAAGTTCATTTTAATTTTTCTTGATAAATTGCATTTCTGGTAAGATGAAAATCCATATTTTCAATTGAATTTTTAATTATTAATATTATGTCATATATTATAATTTTAAAATATCTTAATCTAAATTTGTAAAAAAGTGAAATAATTCCTTACTAAAACAGATTTTTTCACTGTATGTTATTGAATAGTATTTACCATTATTTATATTTTTATGAAGGGTGCCCTAAAACATGTTCTAGATTTGAATTTAATATTTTATGCATTAATCAAAAAATACATTTTCACTAAAAACCTGTGTTTTCTGTTGAAATTGAATATGTGAATTTTAGGGCTCCCTTAATCATTTAATTCTAATTGCAGATGTTTAATTATAACAAGTGATATATTTTGAACTTCAAACAGTGTTTGTACAGTGATTTTGTTATTGTGAAGTAATTTATTAGCATGTTTATATAATTTTCAAATGTTTAATTTTTATACTTCTCAGTGAAAGTACGAAAATTTTTTTTTTTTAATGCAATAAGAATTACATTGCTATAATTTTGACAAGCACACTTATTTATTAGTTTAAAATGTGCTAATTATTAGTATAAAATGTGCAAATTCATGCGATTTTCAATCTTACAGTTTGATGTTATGGCAGCAGATGGAAGTAACTGTCCATTTATATTTTGTATTCATTGTTGGCTTCATTGCATCATGTATTTTTTCTGCGCATCAGTTATTCACTGTAATGGGTGAGCATTAATTATTTTAATATTGTTTGTAAACTCATGTTACTTTTTTTTGGCTGCAATAAATGTTCAAATTTTTTGAACTTATTGTTTTAATTTTTAATTTAATGAAACCATTTTCTTTTGAACTTGATTTTGATAAAACTTGAACAAGAACTTGATTTTGATAAAATAAACATGACAAATAAATATTTTATATAACTCAGTGGCGCGACAGCCCATTAAGAGGGCCAAGGCCGACTGTGCCCATCTCAGTTTTCTTGACCTTTGGGCTCTGGGGTGCAGGAGCATATGTTCCGGTCAGGTGGTCAGCCGAACGCGGAACCCCCAGTGTTAGTTCCCAAGCATGCTTGGTACTCATTTTATCGACCCACTGAAGGGATGAAAGGCTGAGTCGGCCTTGCCCGGCCCAAGGATCGAACCAAGGACCTGTGGCACGACAGCGCGAAGCGCTACCGCTCAGCCACCGGGCGTCTAAATATTTTATATATTTTTATAAAAAAAAAAATATTATTTTTTTAAAAATGAATACAACTAAACGATTTTGATATACATGAATGTTGAGTTAAGTATTTAACACAAAACGTCTCATACATAAAACTTCTGCTCAATCGAGAAAAAATAATAAATACTTTTCAGAATTGAAAATCTCTTGAGTTTAAGTTTTACTAAGAAAATCGATTTCATTAGTAAATTTGATGGTTGATAAATTTTGATCAAAGATATTAAGATAAATAGCTTGAATTACCAACATTTGTATACTCTTATGATATAACTTATGATTACTGATGATAATAATATGGATGTGTATGTATATATAAAACTTGATGGTTAAATTTGTATCTCTCTAATTAAAGATTAGATACAAATTCGTTAAATTTGTATCTAAATTTTAAATAACATATTTTATAGAAATTAATATAATTAAAAACCTGAGTTTTCTTTAAATTCTTTATACTTTACTATTAGATTGATGCATTTTTAGCTATGAAAAGCTTATAGAATGACCAGATTTATTGACTTTCTTCAGAATTCAATTCAAATCAATTCATTTCTTCTATCCATGTATATCTTTCACTCCCAACTACTATCTTCAATTCTTTGATATCAGTGAGCAAGTTTTAATTATTTCTGTACTATTATACTATTTGTTTTCAGAACTACTAACTTAAAACTAGCATCAGGACTGGAAACTGTTAATATTATTTTCTGCTGTAAAAAGTACTTCTTCATTATTATTGTTCGAATGCATTTTCCTTTAAAATTGTGGCTGCCCAGTTACTATTACAATTTCTTAAAATTCAGTTGTGGTTTAATTTTTTTGCGAATTAACATAAGAAATGTATTTTACAGCTTCATACCCATTATTTAAACACTTGTGTGAACCTATGTTTAAATTTTAAGGAATTTCCATATTTATTTGGAAAGTCTGAAATCTGTTAGGAAATTAGGAAAAAAAATGGCTTGGATACAGATGAACCTTTATATAAATAAAACATGAATGGGTGAAACAATATATAGATGAAACAATGTATACAAATAGATGAAAAACCTATTAGGAAAGATATGACTAATGTAACTTTAAATTATAATTATTTTTTGTACCAAGTTTAAATAGATATCAGTTGTAATCACTTTTTTTAAAGCTGTGAATTGTTTGTAATCTAGCTACAAGAAAGTATCATCCAAGCTTTAAAAAGTTAATCTGTACATTGTAAGTTCATTTTTATGTTTTATGCTCACTATACTTTAATTTTCAGGATTTTATATGGGTGTTAAATTCTTCATCATTGATTACATTTTTCCTGATTTCCACAAGTGCAAGAGAAGCATGATACAACAGCTAGATTGTGGAAAACTTTGCCAACTGATGCACCGCTTGAGAGGAAGCATAGTAGAACAGAATTGGATAAGGTATTGTCTTACTATTATACAAATTATAGATTTTTTTAATATTTATTTCAAAATTTTAGTTTTATATTGATTATTTCTTTTTAAGAAAATTTTTGCTTCTTGTGGCTTTGCTTAATAGCTTCTGAATGACCGAACTAATTTTCAACATTTTGCTCTACTTCGTATCTTGTTTTGCCATATTTTTCATTTTCATGTTTTGAGTTGTATGTAAATGTAGCGAAAAATGTTTTTAAAGCACTCGTTTTTAATTATTTCTGAGTCAACTGTTAAAAAAATAGCATTGTTGCAGTGTGTTTTTATTTTTAATTTAATAAAATAAAAAATATAAGTAAATGAAATCTAGAAAAAAACCTAATTACCTGCTTAAAACTCTCAGATTATCCTAGATCATCTTTAAGAGGTTAGAGAAAAATTTTATGATTAATAAGGAGGCTCTTACAAATCACAATTTTAAAACTTACTACTGCTTGCTAACCTCGTAACTGTTAGTGTAGTTCATCATAGTTTGTGTAGCAAAGCTATCTTTGCAGTAGTCTTGTTTAATATCTCATCCTTTACACTTTAATATTTTTTTTTAACTTTATTTTAATTACATTAAATGGGTCCTAGTATCTGTATGGTATTCTTTTAATTATACTGTGTTTAAAAGCTTGTGATAGATAAAAATTGCTATATTTTAATAATTCATTTAAATTATATCTAATAATTTCAAGTATAATTTTAATTGAGGTTTACATTATATATTTCAGCTGGTTGTGAATCAAAGCATTTGTATTGGTACTTCGTTATCATCTGAAAATTAAAATTTTTGCAAACTTTTCAATTTGCCAACTACTGAAACACCTATTCCAGGTACTGTATTTTTCAAGCTTACTGGTTATTATTTTTTCATGTATCTAATTTCATGCATTTTTCTCTCAAGACTATGATTTACATACATATTTAATGATACTTCTTTTGGCTTATTATCTCATTTTTGTTCTCTAGTTATATTAGAAGTTATTTTAAATTAGGATATTAATTTGCATTTTGACTACATTCAGAGCCGTTTTTAAGGATGGGCCCAATGGGCGTGAGTTCCAAGTTCTGATGGGGGCCCGAAAAGTCAATAAAAAAAAGTTACTTTTTTTTATCCTAATTTCTTAAAAGAAAAGTTAGCAAATGAAAGCGTTTGAAATAAAATGTTAAAAGAAAAAATTGGTTCAGCCGTACCTCTCATCAGTCATGACACATTACCAGAACAGAAAAGGTGATAAGAACAGAAAGAACTGCTTGCATTATATAATTTTGGGAAAGGGGAGTCTTGAATGCCAGTAAACAATGATTGAACAATGTTTTATTCCGTGAATTTTGTTACTGTGCTCCTTCAAGTTTTATGTTGCTTAGTTTGTGTTCTGTATTCCAAATTAGAACAGCATTAACACTTAGTTTGGCCATGAGGGTGAAAATCCTTAATTTTTTTCCTTAAATTAGTATAAATTTTTTAATGTTCTTTTTTTTTTTTTTTAAATTTTCTTTCTTTCTTTCTTTTTTAGTTTGGCAAAGGTTATTATGTCAGGCAAAAGCTTAAAAGCGTTTTTCGTATAAATTTTCATACATTTGTTATAAATTATATATAAAAATAACAATTATCAAATTAGTGATCTTTCTGAATGTTGTAAAACACTAATACTTTTACACCTGTGTATGTTTTATGGCTCAAAAGTTTGCCACTCTTAAAGTTTTGTAATGTGTCTGTTACGTCCTTTCCTTAATTATTAGCAATGCATTTAATTCTGAAAGTGGCTTAAAAGATTGGTAACGTTATAATGTGTGCATTTTAGAACATGAAAATATGTTTGTGCACAAACACGCTACAATGATTTACTTCTCAAGAAAATGATTGCTTAATAGATATAGTTTTAACTAATCAGATGAGTAACCAAATCAATGATTGAGAAGTATTTAGAAGAATTTTTGAAGTAATATAGCTTTTAGCATCACGATGTCTTGCATTCCGTGGAGACAATTGGATAATGGAAATTATTTGGGATGAGTAAACTTGGCCCTTTTCATGCTGGACTTATAAACAATCATGGGAATAAGGGCAATGCACATACATCTTATTTATCAACTTCGATTTGTTATTTACCAAGACTGAATCGATTGATATAAAGCATAAAACAAAATAATTACAGAACTAGGGAAAGCAAAATATTTTTCTGTAAGTATTGATTCAACACATTTGATGTCCGATATGTGAACGACGGAATTCGCATAGACCTTTTAGATTTTTTTTTTCAATTGAAAGGCATAAACCTGAGTACTTGTCTGATACTATTGTATCTTTTCCTAATGACCAAGGCATAAATATAAGTGATTGTCGAGGACAAACATGACATTATACACCAAATATGGCAGGCAAGTACTCAGGTTTACAAGCAAGATTAAAAGAGAAATGTTACACCCCATTTTTGTTTACCATGTCAAGCACATAGCTTAAACTTTCGTGAACAGGCCGTGAAATGCGTCTTAGAGGATTATTTCCAATTTTTACAGAAACTTAATTTTTTTTCTTGAGTCCTACCCATCGGTTGAATATCTTAACAAAATGCTTAGAATTTGGACTAGTCGTAAAGTGTCCATCAGATACTAGTTATCCGCGCACCTGGAAGGTCATGAATTTCGGTATTGAACAAAATTTGTCATGATTGTAACTAGTTTTTTAAAAAAAAATCATGGAAAGTCATGGACCTAGGTCGCCGAAAAATCTAATTTTTAAAATTGAATCTCCCCCCCCCCCCATTTCATGTTGTTCCAAATATCTGAATTTCCATAGAAATTCCCACTGACAGTCATATTTTATTAAAATATAAAATGTTTTTATCATGTTCTTTAAAAATTATGGTGAAAGAAAAAGCATCATTTTTAGAGTGATATTTTAAACTTCTGTGATTTCAAAATTTTTGTTATTATTTATTCTCAATTTAGAATTCTAGTTGAAACAAGCCAGTCATTGGTGAATTTTTTTAAAAATCCGAAATGAGAACAGAAAAATCAGGAGTATTTCTTTCCTTTCCGATGTACAAGAAAAGTTTCTTTAGAATATAATTCTGCAGAAAAAAAGGGAAATTTTTTTTATTTGCTTTTGTATTTTTTCAGCTATTTTATTGCTTCAACTCTTTCTTGACTCTGTTTTTTAAATTTAAAATCTGTAAATATGAAGATGCAGAGTATAACAGTTTTGGTTATACCTATTATTTGAATTAATGTTATTATGATGCTTTTTTAAATTTATTGTGTTTTTGTCAGAGAAAATAGTAACTTCATTAAATCATAAAAAATTCTTAGAATTAGTCATGAAAAGTCATGAATTTGAACATTTGAAATGTAGCAGATACCCTGTAATTAAGTTAATTTTAAAATACATTGAAAGCTCAATAAATTTATTCTACATAATGTAATACAATCATGGTTCCTATCAATCTGAAGCTTCAAGTGACCATCATGGATTAAACCTTAGTTTTTTATAATGACAACTCAACCTCTAAACAAGCCATTGCAGCTTAGTGGTTTAGGTTATATACAATATCTATCCTAATTTCAACATACATTATTATTATATTACATTACATTTATATCTTTCATTTCAATAAACCTAACTTGTTGTTCACTTAATTAGTTTTATAAATCAATAAGCCATTTAAAATATAGTATTTTTTTAAAGACATCTCTTGTTCAATTTTAAAAATTTTTCTAAAGTAAGTCTAAGAATTCTAAAAAATTTATCTAAAGTATCTAATTCCAAGAAAAGGTTGTATCAGTTTGATCATTGATGGAACTATCACACTTATTATAGAAATGAAGCAACTATGTTTCTGTCTACTTCTAAAGACAAATTAGATAAATAATGCTGTGTTTTAATATGAAACTTATAAGAGCATTGTTAGAAATCACTTGAAAAGAAACTTCAAGTTTTTAATTGCCTAATTTAAAGAAAAAATTCTTGGGAGTTGTTTTCTTATTATATTAAAATGTATATTATGTTACTAAAGTATATTTTATTATTATATTTTTTTAATAGGTACTCCTTCTTTGTTAAAATTTGAATATGAGCTTCCCTTGAAACATGCTGTGATTCTTATTTTAAAGTAAATTACAAATTAAATCAAACTGCTGCTAAGAGATACATTTCCTCGTATTTACATTCAAAATACAGATGGTTTAAATTCTGTTGAATTTCTATATTTTTGTCTTGAAGAGGTGAAATTATATTATGAGAAATAATATGTTCTAATACTTTTTTTCAGTCAATAAATATTATCATTATATTTAAAATTATGTATGCTAAACTACTTATTAATTTACAATAATATTTCAGTTTCCTATTTCTAATAATTTTTTTTCATTATATAATTTTTTTCCATGTTTAACGTAAATGTTTGAAGTGAGCTTTATTTTGATACCATGAATTTTTTTATCATTTTCATTTATAACATCTGTTAATATCTAATATCTATAGTTGATATATTTAAAGTTTATTAATAATTAAAAAAAGTTTTAATTTTTTTGAAAAAAAAAGTTTGACTCATTAAAATTAGGATATTTAGTGTTTTTATCTGCTAAACATTTAAATTTTTATATGCACGATAATTATCTTAAATTCTCAGACTTAAACATTTTATAATTAAATGTGTGAAGTTACTAATATTTTTCTTATAAAGGAAGCACTGAAATTTTCAAATCAAGAATAACTGTTAATTACTCTATTATGATTATGAGTTGCCCTCGAAACAGTTGAAATGATGTATGGCAGTCACTAAGGAAACAGATTATTCTACTAAGTTGTAAATTTAATTGCAACTGTTAATCAATCCCAGACCCTGTAATATTCATTATTCTGAATGTTTTTGTTTTGTTTTTCATCTCATTTTTTTTAGGAAGCATTGGTGATTAAAGGTAATGAATATATATAGAAACATTAAATGGGCACAAAATACTATGGAATATAGATTTAATACTTTTTCTTCCTTTTTTTTATTCTGTAAATTGTTTGAGAATTCTGTGTCTGTTCTGTTTTATTCTATGTTTATTCTGTCCTTTTTTTTATTCTGTTCTCAATATTCTGTAAATCTGTTTTTTTTCTTCTGTATTCTCTGTGTTTTTCCTCCTAATTTTTTATTATGTGCTTTTTATTCTGAAAATTTTATTTCAACATTTTCTTCAAGCTCATATTTTTGCTAAATCATTCATTTTTTCTTATGAAAAAAAGTGTAATGCATTTTTAGGGTTTCTTTATTGCACTTAATAGAAAACTTATCCTTTTTCATATTTAAACTTACATTTAGAACATTGCTGCTTTATTTAAACTTGCTTTAATTAAAAATTATTGAGCTTGATTCACAGAATGTTTCAACCAAAAAAGTTCTAAAAAAAAAACAAATCTAGATATAAATTAAAATAAAACAAGGATATCATGCAAAATTTGAAATTTTATGTGAGCTTCAATTTTATTTATTGAAAATGTACGTTAGAAAAGGAAGGGTAGAGTGGAAAGTAGAAATGATTTGCTATAGGTGAGAAAAATAATATGTGTGTTGGCATGGGCAAAGATTTAAATTTTCAACTAACTTTTATAATTTGTAACAAAAAAAAATTAATCTACTGATGGAAAATTAGTAATTTTCAGAAATTCCATTTTTTAATGAAATTTACTGAAAGTTCTGCTGGCTGGATTCTAGATGTCACCATTTAAATAATGATAATTGTGTCTTACTGCTAGAACGTAAAAAAAAATCTTGTACAAAGCTATTATAAAACACAAAATGATATAAATAATTGTGCGCATATGTATACAGTGTATATCAACTTTTATTTTCATCACAGACTATCACTTCATATGTGTGTGAGGAAATTGAACCTGGAGTAAAAAGATGTTTTATTGTTATTGGAAGAAATGAAAAGCAGTGGAAAGCTTACATGGGGCACACTGATTTTTCTAATTTAGAAGAAACTGGAAATGATAGTAAGACTTTCTAATGAAAATTAAATTATTATCCATTTTATCTTACATTTAAACATTTTTAACCTTAGTCTCACGAATGTTCTAATATGTCTAAGAAAAGCGTTTTTCTTTCAGTTCTTTTGTTTTCCTATTCCTTAAATCAATATTAAAAAAAAATTTATTAAATTTTTTTTTTTTTTACTCTTTGCTTTCATAACCTGAATTCTTCTATGTTCATTTTTTGCTTATAATATACTTTTTTATTGGCATCCAGTTTCCATGTCCTTGCAAAAATTGAAATTTTTTGTCATACCATGGCTTTCATTATTTTAACCTTGTTATTCTTCTATTCTTTGTGTTTCTGCTCTTTAACGAAAATTTAAAGAATTTGTCATGGACAATTTTACAGTATTGATATTATGAGCAAAACTATATTGTTTTAAAAGCTTCTCACATCTTGTTAATAAATTTAAAATCTGAACTAATGTCATTCAATCATTAAAACTTTGTAATAATCTATTGGATTTTATTCAAACAACTCAAAAAGAGCATAAAACAATAGATTTTTGATTAAGAAATCATCTATTCATCAAAAAATTCTAGCAACATAGTTCTTTTATGAAGAGATAAATTATCTAACATTATAAACATTCTATTACTTAACATAAAAGGATCATATGTTACTTACATTTTTACATAAAGTGATTTATAAAATAAATTTGTTACCGATAATTTTTATTTATTTTAAATGTTTTCAGGTGTTAAAATACATCAGAAGTATGAAACTCAAGGAGTAGCATTGATCTCAACATATAATCTGTCCCAAGCTCTCCTACTTTTGCCAATAAGTCTGCCTAATCAGGATTATCGGTCTGTCCCCTGCCAACATCTCCTGTGGCTACTGCAGCTGACAATACTGTCCATCCAGTTACCGCTTTTGTACCTCGTCAGAGGTTTTTTCTGATGATGGTTAAAGATAAAAATGTAAGTTGTGTTTATATCATACAAACTTACTCTTAATGGCTTATCAAAATTTAAATAATCTCAAACTAAACTTAATGCATTTAGAGCTCTGGATATTGAATTAACCCTTTTACAATATTGAATTTAGAAAGTTCTATTTTCTTCTTCATTGTTACATTACTGTGATGTTCTTTCCTTTGTTTTAGGTTAGAAAAACAGTGTAGTAATGAAAATTATTTTTTTATTTAATTTATTTTTAATTTATTTTTTATGTAATTTATTTGTTATACTTCATTTTACTTATTCATTTTGTTGAAAATAAAATTTTACGAAAAATTATATGTATATTATAATTAATATGAATTATTATTATAATATACGTATAATAATATGAACATTGTAAAAAATTTTTATTACTAGTTAGAAAATTTCTGGTATGTCGGATATATATATATATATCAGCCCATGAAAGGCCAAGACTTACTGTGCCCTTTCCAGTTTTCTTCAGCTTTTGGTGCAGGACCAGATGTTCTGGTTGGGTGGTCAGCCAAGTATTGAACCACCAGTGTTTCATCCCTAAGTATGATTGGTACTTATTTTATTGACCCACTTACAAGATGAAAGGCTGAGTCAATCTTTCTCTAACCAAAATAGAACCCCTGACTTGTGGCTGCTCAAAGTGCTACCATTTAGCCACCAGGCCTCGTGATACATTTGTAAAATTTTTAAAAGCGAAAGTTTTGAAATCTTAGGATGATGTGCAAATGATTTTTTGTGGAACTTAGCAGATGAAGATGCAGTAGGATGTATTGAAGCAACATTGCTAGCGTTATTGATTCCAACAAAGATTATGTTTTGAAATCTTTAAATTGTACTTTTATAGCATATTTTAAAAGTTTTCACTGCATTATATGTTTGAAATACTCTTAAATGAATTGTTTTAATTTATTTCTGAACGTAAATTAAAATATTGTTTCTAAAATTACTTTTATACGCAAAGAAAGTAGAATGAGAGGAAATGCAAAATTAATTGTATACAACATATTAAGAATACTTTCTGTAAGGGGTAATTTGATACAGAGTTATTCACATATCTTATTGTTTGTAATGCATCTATATTTCACAATCTATGATTGCTCGACTTTACTAACAGTGTTTAAGTTGACCCCTTCATGTTCCTAAAAATTGACTTAAACATTAAGATATACAATCACTCTTTTAGCAGTGTGTCTTATTAGCTCTTTATAAATAACAAACATTATTTCAAGTGTATTTTAAAAAATTCTGCTTAGATAGCTGAGTAAAAATTATAATTGCAAATGATTATTAGCCAGTAATTACAAACTTGAATTGGGTGGAAGCAGTACTTTTCTGAATTTCCTTCTAAAAGGATATGTCAATTGCTCTTAATTATTTTAACATAAGACCTGTCTATGCTTCACTTATCAAACGATGACAAAACTTCTGAACAGCCTATTTTTTGTAATTGTTGTAGGTTTATTGGAATATGAGTATTAGTTACAATAGGGATATACAAGCTCTATTTGTTTGGGTGCACTGTGCGTTGAAGCTCTAATTCGTTTTGTTGTGTCCTTTACTTCCAGACTTTTCAATTAGTTAAGCTTTTTGGCAACAACCTTATTGTTAATATTGTTGTTATTTATCAATTTTATTGAAATAAAGTATGATAATTATGACTGCAATTAATATTTAATTAATATTTTGCTTTTTTTAATCTTAATAGTTCATGTTGCTGTATTTTCCTAATCCTTGATTGTTTTCCTAATTTTACTTCAAACTTGATTAATGGAATAAATTAAATAATATTTATTATGAAATACATAATTTTAAATGGTAACATTTTTTTATTAGGTTTCCTCTGTAATCAATAGGCCTATGTTTATATTAAACCCTGATTTTGCATCCTTTGGCTAAGGAAGAGAACACTATCACCAAAAAAAGAAAGAAGTAGTTTTTCTATATAATTAATTAGTCAGTTAATAGCGAAATTTATTTTCGAAATAAGCATGTCTCTTATTTAATAACAAAAGACCTTCCCCTACAATACTTAATGTTAGTATCAATAACTTCTGAAACTTTCACTTGATTTCTTTGAAAAAATTTAAAACAGTGTTCATGTACTTTGAACCTTTCTTCGATTTTTTTAAAAATGAAATATCATATTTAAGAAAAAAATGCCTTCAAAGTACTAAATACCTTATTGGAAAAAAAAAATTATGTGTGATGGAATGACATTAGAGCAAATGTTCAATGACAGCAAACATTCAAACGTTAGAAAAAATTTAAAATGCTTGATTGAACAGGAAAATTTAATTTAATGAAATATTTCAAAAGAAAAACTTACTGCACACGAAGGAATCTTGACCAATAAGCTCTCATTCTTAAGTACTTGGTCACAAGTGGACAGTAATTGGATGCAGCTGTTAATTTCAGATACTATCTTTCTTACTTGTCACGAAACTGTTCAAAATGCATCCACTCCCTACAAACATAATATGTAATTACTTCAATTTTCAGAAAAACGTTTTTTTTTCTTTCTAGTATTTAATTTATTTTTAAAATTTATAAAATATTTGCATAAATATGTTCTTAAATCTGTACTAAAAATTCTGTGCCAATCTGTAAATTATTTTTACTAATTTCTGTCCAATTGCTGTTTTTATGTAGTAACGTATTAACTTAATGAATGCAATAAATGTTATATTTAACCAGTTTATAAGTTACATTATTATTTGCATTAATTGTTTCTCAAAACTTAAAATTCAGTCAGTTGGAGCATTTTTGCAAAATGTTTAAACAGGCCCTTGAAGAAGTTTTTGTTCATAATTTTATAATAATTTTGCTCAATTAAAATATTTCATTCTATTATTATGAATAATTCACATTAGTTATTATTATTATTATATCACATTAGTCATTAGGGTGCTCCACAAAAACTGCAAATGAAGTGCACAGAACAAAGTGCTTTAACTTTTCATTTATTTAATAAATCTTGTGACAAAATGGAAATATAATTTAGATATAGTTAGAATAATATGCATTTTTCACAATATTATTCCCCAATACTTCACAATGTTCTCCTTTTACGGATTTAGAAAAAAATAATTGAAATACCCTTTCAATATTCTTCAAAAATTCTGTTGATTCACAGTATATGTAGTGAATTCCAGGTTCAAAGAGAACAAGGAGATCAGAAGTAGAAACAGCCATGAAAGAAGAAAAATGTACAATTAGAGAAAGCTATAGAATATCTACAGTGTTTTCTAATGACCAAAATTAAATGTGCAGTTATTATTAGATGATTTAACAAAATATTACACTCTGACTTGCTTTCAAAAAATTTTATATTGCAAAATTGTGAAATTAATTTCAGTTTTTATCACTGTCTGTTCTTCTTACTGCATTAAGAAACCATCTTGATTTCTAAATATCATATATCTAAATAATTCAAAAGTATAAATATTATTGTGTCATATTGTTGCAATGATGCTTTATAGGAAAAAGTAAGAAAATGTTGTATTTTCACGATTGTTTAACAACAATCAATCAATTAAAAATCATGAATAATTCTACTGACTTTTTAGTGTAAAATTAAATGTCTATTTATTACTTCTAATAGATTAAATATCTGAGAATAAAAAAAAAGAATGAAAATAACTATGTGAAATCTAATTATCAAAATATATATTTGAATTCTTCATCATCTTTAAGTTGAGCAATTTGTTTTGATACTGATAAAAGTGTGTTCATGACTGAGACAAACTACTTGATTTTGTAAAAGGTTACTTTACTTGTCTCAAGATCTCAAACACAGTTAATCCGATTTCTATTCTGTGCTAATGAAATTATCTATAAGGGAATTTTCTGAATTGTGTCATCAGTTTTGAACTTTTAAGAGATAACCCTCAAAAATTATTTTTTGTTGTTGTTAAAATGGGTGTGTTTACAGAAGCAAGATTAGCAGTTCATTTTCAAAACGTTTTATATACAAACTTTTGTTGCAAAGGGAAAAAAAAACATTTAATATACTAGTTAACTTGATAGTCTTCTCAAATCATAAAAATATCATCTCTTTAGGTCATATAAGGTGCATAATGTTTCAAACTGTACATTTAATGTATTTAAACGAGTTGTAAAACTAGTAAAATTTAGTAAGAATACCTGTAGAATGATGTTTATGATGAAATTGAGAGAATCATCTCCATCATTCTTTAAAAAGGTAGCTTCGACTGACAGTTCAAAATAAAAGGGAAAGTTTATTTGATTTTTGTACCTTGCTGTTGGGATTATAAAAATATTATAAATAAATCATTGTGTTATTTACAAATATTATTTTAGAAAAGTAGTACCCACTTCTTCCTTTTATGGTATCTGGTTAACTATGAAGTCTTCTCAATATATTTGAATGAAGAAACTTGTTTAATTTTTCAATAGCACTGAATTTCCAAGATTCATATTTCTTGTGTTAAAAGGCTTTCAAATGAAGGTTAGTTTTCTTGAATCTTTCATGAACCTGCAAATCATATTTAGCTATACTGAGCCATTTTTTAAAAAAAATTCTTTTGTACATAGTCAAAAATAGGATCTGTTATAAATGTAACCTGTTTACATGTTGCTGCCAAGTCTATGTCTCACATTGACTAAACCATTAATTCAAAAAAGGCTTTTGAGTAGTTGAATTCAACCTAAAGATCAAAAAATTTGTAAACACCTACATGGTTTCAAATCAGTGGTGTGCACATAGGGGTTCAACCAACGATTTAGTATTACACTAAAACTTTGTAAATAGCTAGTAGTAGATCACTAGCATATCTTTTTATTAGGAAATTGAATTTGAATACTTGGCTTACATTAAAAATTTTTTGAAGAATAAAATATAATTTTTAAGAAACCATAATAATGAATTTCAAGATGATTAAAATTTCAATATTTTACATTTAAGAATTATTTTATATGAAATAATACATTTGTTACGAAACAATAACTTCAATTTACATTTACATAAAATTGAATTTAATATATCGATTTGAATTTTTTTGTTTTAGAAGGAAGTAATGTTATTTCGGTGCATTAGATATTCGTTAGTCTCAAAAACCAATTCATTTTTTTAGATTTGTTTTTGATTTGGCATTGAAAAGTTGTTGCTAACGAGAATGAATACATTACTGATTAAAAATAAAATCTTGAAACCCAATATCAAATGCACCGAAAGGACATTACTTTCCGGTCCCCCTAATATATGTATGTTCCAATATGATACTTCCTTTTAAACTTTTTGTCCTCTCCAGAAAATATATTATTTCTTACCTCTTTCAGGAATATTGTCGATGGAGGATTTTTGCCCCAAGCATTTACACTCCCCGGAACTCTGCTGCTTCAAATCAACTGAGAAATTCTTAGCATCCTCTATATAGATCTGATATAGTTCCATGCAATAATCAATTGTTTGGTCACCTGAAGAAATGCTACCACGTTTTTTATACAGTGAAAAAAAAGCCTTGCTTAGGAATCTGCAGTGAGATTTTAGAAAGGGTATTGAATAATTTAATGCAATGTTTGCTTAGACTACTTAAGGTTTCTTTTCTGAATGGCACTGTGTTGCAATTTACTGCTGATATCAATACAAAAACTAGCATCTCATGTACTAATTCATTTTTATCTCACTCCGTTTTTTGTTCTTTCAAAATTTTGCTTTATTTCTTACTTTCCTTTTGAGCCTTAAAATAAAATTTTATGAACTTGATTTTCCAATGTTTGTTTTATGTTTATGACATTTAATCTGTGTTTCATTTCTCTTTTTTTTTATTGAAAAAAAAAATGAAAAATTAAACTATAACATGACCAAAAAAAAAGAGTGCTTGATAAATGTTTCAAAGTACTGTTACCTACCTCCAATTATTTGTGCGATAAATTTTTATTGTCCTTTGCATGTGTGTGTTTCTTTGAGAGTAGATCTTGTATCCAAAGTGCAGCTGATGCAGATATAGAGATATCTCTAAAATGACATCTGGTTTCAAAATCTCTAAAATGACATCTGGCTGACAAAGAGCACTTTTTCACTATCTTGAAAATGACAAAAATCAATTTAACATTCTTTATAAAAAGACAGAACAACGTGTATCTTTCATAACACACAATTTGTTCTCACCACCCATCATAACCATCTCCAAAAGAGCAATTCAAAAATATTTGCAAAGGAATGTTCCGCAGTGTTTAGGAAAAATATCATCAAAAAAATCTTCATTAAAAATAACCTTTTCCAATCATTACAATTTTGAAAATGAGAAGAGTAAATAAATTAGCACATTGTTCTATTTATATTTATAGATGAGTACCATAATAAGCTTGAATTTAAGGATCGTTCACTATTCAAGTTTTACATCTAGGTTTAGGATAGTCTACGATAGATCTTCATCACTTTGCAATTTTTATTTCACTTTTTTATTGAATAAAGATAAAATTTAATTAAAATTTTAAGTTGAGCCATCCACTAATTGCACAAAGTATTAAAAACTTTTAATCTTACTGAAATTGTGATTTTCTGAAGTTCCAATACTGTAGAGTTACTTTATAAAAAAAAATAATCAATCAAGATTTTAATAAAGTACGAGCTTAGAGCTTATCAAGCATGAACAGTAAAAAATAACATGATTTAAATTTGCTATTTTAGAAACTTTATTTACTTATTGTTTTTATCATTTTATTAAAAAACAATTGCTGTTTAGAATTCACTGATCACATAATCTTCATCAAACAGTTTTTATCATAGCTTTTTAATATTTAATTAATAACATGATCACATAGCTCTTTAATATTTAATTCCAAAGTTATGCTGAAACCTAACTACTGTTTTAATGCAATATTTATTTCCCCTCAAAAGTGCAAAAGAATTTTCTAAACTAAAAAATTAATGATTAATCAAGTTAATTTTTTTTTTTTTTTTTGCATTAATAGATTTTATGAACCTAAAATTTGAAAAATTGGGGTTTCAAGATTTTTCAATTATACTTTATCTATCCATTTGAATCTTAAGAACTTGTAAAAATAGGTTACTGATACTGGTTTGATGAAAAATATACAAACAAATTACTCTTAAAAAAATCATCAGAGAAATTTCTTTCCAACTACAATTTTAAGAATATTACCATGTTTTCTTCTATTAAAAAAATTAACTGTAATGTAAAACAGTTATCTAAAAAAAAAAAAAAAAAAAAAACGAAGAAGGGGATAGATGTCTAATAAGGGAAATAAGATGCTGCTTAAATAAAAAGCAAATAAGTGAAGTTATGGCTACATCAAACTCAAGGTTAAAATAAAGCTTTCGATAGTTAGTTCTCACTATAATAAAATAAAAAAATATAAACACTGTCTAAGAAAGCCTATCAAGAAATTTTCGGTAAACAAAAACTCCTACCTTAGACTATGGCTGTCATAATGAACTTGCTTTTTTGCAACGATTTTATAAAGAGAATGAAGTCCATTCTTTCACTTTTTCTTTCAGAAGTATTAAAATACTTATTAATATTCTCCTCATATTATCCACCTTGTTAAAAATATTTAGAATGCATCCACATTACTTTCAATCACATCTTCCGAACTATTCTAGGGCATTTCGAATAAAATATTCTAAAATAGAGATGATATAAATTTTAAATCAATATATTTACTCATTTTCTATACAATAATGAAAGGATACTGCAATCCTAAGCTAAAATATGAAGTAAAATAATTTTTTGAAATAATTTCTCTGAAGAACTCAATTAGACACCAAAAATGATTTTTAGGAACATAAAATATGTGAATAAAATTATTCTTGTGTTAAAAATATTTTCAGAATTAAAAAGAATCGTAATATAAAAATGTAAAATATTTTTTTAGAAAAGTAAAATATTCTTTTTAGAAATACAAAAGTGCCTTTGTTTTTAGTTACATTTAATACACGTCAAGGGTTGAAAATTGGTCAATTTTTCTACAGAATCGCACTTTTATTTTTGCAGGACTGATTGTGCTTCGGAAAAAATCCGGATTTCCGGAATTTTCACTAACAGTGATCCCGAAGTTTCTGGAGATCGAAGGTCCTGACGTTTAAAAAAATCATTGATACAGAAGTTTCCGGAAATCAAATTTTCAAAGGTGGAACATAAAAACACAGTTTATTTTATTTGTTTGTAAGGGAGAGCCAAAGATATTTTATAAGCTTATATTCATGATTAATATTCATTTTTTATAAGTAAATAGTTGTTATAATCATAAACTCAAGAAAGGAAGACATATTTGTAAATTTTAATTACTTCTCCAGGTCATCATAGGTATGTGTAAATGTTGTAGGTATGTGTAAAATTTTAAATATATTTTAAGTAAACTAAGAAATATTGAGAAACAGAAAAAACATCTTGTTTCAATTTTTTTCTAATTTTTCAATTTAAACTGTTATTTTTATTTTTTTAACTCAAGAAATTTTCCGGAATTTTGACTTGGGCTCACAATCACCTCTGTTTTTGTAAATGTTGTGACAGTTTTTGTATGCCCATATTACACCAGCTTCACGCCATGTCCTCAAGAAAGAGTTGAATTTGAATTGTACCTGGTAAAAGAATTGAATCACATTTCTCGAAAAAATAGGGGACATAGTCACTGATTCCATGCTATAGGCCATTTAAACTGCTGTGAAATATCTGAGTGAGAGTCGTCGAGGTGAATTCGTACTCTCTTACAATTCCCATTCCGTATTTGACAGAAATTGTTGGAGTTTATTGCGGTCCTAGCATGCATAAGGGCAACTTACTTCGACTCCTTTTCTGTGACAACAGATGAGGACTATCACTTTTTTCATGGATGGTATGTAGGACATGGAGATATAAGTATCACAGCTTAACATTAAAAAAAACATTGAATGAAGTGGTGATTATATAGAAAATTCGACCAATGTTCTATTTTTGAAATAATGTAAATATTACACACTGAGATGAAAAAAAGTCATGGGATGCCTTTTAGTATCGTGTCTGACAATAACTCGGCGTGGCATTTATTCAATAAGTATTCAGAAGTTTCTTGCTGTAGTATTCAGCCCTGAAGCCTTAATAGATGTCCAGGATTACAAAAGAGTAGTGCAAGATTTTCTTTACGAACTGACGTCTCCATTATATTACTCAAATTTTTAATGGAATTTATGTCCGGTGATCTAGGTGACCAATTCACTGGAATTGTTCAGAATGTTCATGAATGATTGCAAGTAGCTGAGCATAACCACCTCCAGTCAATGATTGGACCTAAGGAACCACTCTATACCATGAAAAAGCCCACACCATTATAGAGCCACTACCAGATTACACAGTATTTTGGATCCAATGCTTCGTGGAGTCTGCTCCGCAGTCCTACTCTCCCATCAGCTCCGACCAGTTGAAATCGTTACTCATTTCATCAGGCTACAGTTCTCCAATCGTCAGGGGCCAAACCAATGTGGTCACGATGCCAGTAGAGGCAATGGAAGTAACGTCGTGCTGTTAGTAAAATCACGAAATTTGCCTTTTGCTCTCATCCAATTTCAGTAAAATTTGGCACACTGCCCTTGCCCTAACGAAAGCGTCCATTTCACGTCCCGCATTGCAGCTAGCAGTTATTGAACGCAATGTTACTTGTCTATTAACACTGACAATTCTATGCTCACGTCGGTGGTCTCAGTCATTCATTGCCGGCGGTCGCCCACTACATTGTTCTTAGTGGGAGAGAAATTAAGCATTCTCGGCACATTGTAGATCAAGGTATGTTGATTTTCCGAAATGGGATGTCCTATGCGTCTAACTCCAACTTTCATTTCACGTTCAAAGTCTGTTAATTCTGGTTTGGTGGTGAAAACTACGTCAGACACGTCCGTAGATGAATAACTTGAACACTAATAAAAATCTTTGCCAGTGCACTCTCCATATATACATTTTGTACGCGATACCGCTGCTGTCTGTATGTTTGCATGTTGTTATCCTATGACTTTTGTCACCGCAGTGTATAAAATAAACGAATTTATGAATTTCTTAATTCGAAAAAGTTAGGTGTCAATGACCCTTAATAATTTTTTCTTGGTTGCCAAAGACCGGTATGCTTCTTTATAGCAGTTTTAACAGAGGTTTCAATGATATATCCTCATCGATGTCAACCTCACAAAGAGAAAAAATATAAATATAGATTTTAAAAGAAGGAAAAAAGAACAGAACGCATAGCTTTTGGAATTAGCCCAGGGTTATAGAAATTCGTTAGTTAGGTGTCAATATTAGGAGGAAAAGTTAGGCGTCAATGACACCTACTAATAATTTTTTCTAAGTTGATAAGGGTTGTTATGCTTCTTTAAAACAGTTTTAACAGAGACTTCAATGATAAAGACTCATCGATGTTAACCTCAAAAAAAATAATCAATGCCCCGAAAATTAGTTTTAATTATTAGGAATTTTTAAAAACTTTTCTGAAAATTCAATTAGATGATATGAACATTTTGAAATTTACTTAAATGATTCGAATTAAAATTCATTTTCCAGAATCAATCCTTGCAAATATTCCAATTTAGTCTGATTTAAAAAGATAAAATGGAAGATGGTTGCCGTAAAACTGATCTAGAGGCTGAGAGAAATTTTTAGGATAGAATTAAGAATGAAAACTTCGTCAATCAGGAACTTAGTACGACTTATGAACACTAATTTCGAATTTTTTCGTGAGCTGCTAATGAAGTTTCAAACTAATGCAAGCAGTTTTAATTTTCCCTCATAAATAGTTTTCAGAAGGAGAATCACTTTTACAGTGTTTGTGAGATAGCTTTCAGAAATTCAGATATTAGTTATGTAATAAAAATTTTTAATGTCATTTTAAACATGCTTTAAGGTGGGCAGCATCTCATTAACCAAAAATAAGTATCAGAAAGTCTGCAGCTTAAATTACTACTCAAAATTTTCATTTATAAATTACTTCTGATACTTTTATATTTCTCATTTGGTTCTTTTTGATGCTTCATGTAGTAACAAATAAAAATTTGTTTACATGTTAATGTTTAAATGTATATATTTTATATTAATTTCGTATTAACATTTCAAAATATACCATTGGTTAGGTACATATAAAACTACTTAAAATAATGGACTAGAAAAAGGTAGACGTAAATAAAATAGCTTAGAGAATGCAACATATATCAAATTAGATCAAAATATATCTTAAGAAATATTTTTGTAAGCATTTTTTTTTCTAAAATTTAATACATTTTACCTTTGAAAAATTAGCAATTTTTTAATTAAAGTTTTTACAAAATTTGAAGTATACCACGATATAGGAAACATAGACAAAATTTTATTGCTTTAAAATAGCTAGAGCGAAAGAAAAGTGTACCTAGGTATAGAAAAACTACGCTTTGAAAAAGAAACATATTTAAAGATTATAAAATTAAAGACATGGCTTATAGCATAATATTGTACGTAGATTGTTTTTGAAACACTTTAAATTTATAAAAGCGGTTGAAACAATAAAATTTCTTAGTCAGGAATATTCCAGCTATAAGATGTCAAAACCAAAAAACTTTTTTTTTGAAGATTTCCTGTTCATTATCCCTTTAAACTTTATTAATAATTTCTGAATAATAGTTCTTTCACGAACATTTTATAAATACAAAATGTTTCCATAATTTGGGAAAAAGTTTTTTTCGTGAGAATATATATTCACATAGTAATAAAATTTGTTTCATTTCTACTTTCTTTAAAATGTTGATATTTTCTATAATATAATCAATTAGACAAAGTTTTACACATCGTAAAACCGGAACTACATCAAGTTACTCGCCATGGAACAACACAGCATTATGAATAGAGCTTGAAATAGGAAACAAGACTCATCAAAAACGTATAAAAATTACACAATTAAAACCTTAAATGTCAAGCGAAGAAACTATAAGAGATCCCACAGGCCACTCAGAGTACATGTTGTGAAAAACCTTAAATGTCAAGCGAAGAAACTATATGAGATCCCACAGGCCACTCAGAGTACATGTTGTGAATTGGGTTCTGGAGAAGAGAGTAAATACTATTCCTTATTCATATCTTTTATGTATTATAAATGCCCATTCTAGTGAAATGCCGCATCCTATACTCAGTCTTTCAATTTTACTTTATTTTCACCCCTTTGATTAAATGGATAGTTTTGTGGCAACGCAGTGATTCTCCTGACACTTATTCAGGAGATGGAAATAAAATATATAAATACAACTATGAGTGTGAAGATTTGTTTAATGGCGCGCTGTAGTACGAATTAACTTATACTCGTAGTACGCGGATTAAAGATGCCGCATGCAATAAAGTTTTTGATTAAAAAATATTTCAAACAAACACCACAGAGTGATTGCTATAAGTATTTTTAAAAGGATTGTCATAAGATATGTGTTGATTAGGACATACTTTTATGCAGTTTTTTGCCAGTAAAGGCTTAATTTGATTGATTTTAAAAAGAGAAAATTACCAGTGAGATCACTTTTGTCAATGCAAACCAGTGGATGGTTGATTAAAGGATGTTGACCATTCTCAGGAAACAGACACGCAGTTTTGAGTGTTCCTATCTAACACGACACATCTGAAGTTTGATATTCTTCACAATCCTCAACAGCAAAGTCAGCAGTTTAAAATGAGCACTCTGTTTAAATAAAAACATACATTCTGTTAAAAAAAAAGAAACTTCGACGTCTAAGTTTGCGAACTAAAATCATAAATAAAAATTTCAAAATTAAAGAACTCTAACTTTCTGTATAAGAAATGAAATACTACAAGTTAGGAAATATTATATTTTTAAAGGTTTCGATCGAAATTGAAGAAAAAATGAACATTTGAAAATATTATTTGACATAAAAAGCTAATATAAAATAACTAATATAATTTCACTAGTAACTAGAACTTTTCTCGCCCAATGTTTCTACTTATATTTTCCGTTTTTAAACGCAATTTCAAATTTTTATAAACTTAAATTAATTATCGCTAACTTTACTCCTTTTCGGCGTTTTTTTATTATTTTCATGCAATTAAAAAAAAGAAATTTTTTTTAAAGGTTAACTAATTATTTTTAAGAGCAGCTTTTTTCTCTTTTCCGTGAAACTGGTTTTACTGAAAGTATATTTAAAAACAATATACGTTGCCGTATCCATTCGTAAGGTTAATGATTTTGTTACTCTGTTTGCCCCATCAGGCCCAGTTCTGTTACTTAGTTTCTCTGTAGAAAGAAAATTTAAGGATTGTGTTTTCGATCTCAATTTATATCAAACTGCATAAGAAATGATTTATTAATTAAAATTAACAGAACTGAAATCTTTCCAACACTTAAAGTAATACTAATTAAAAGTATAAATAATTAATTCAGAACGAATTGCATCCTTTTGTGATACGTTTCCCCGATGGCAGACACTGAACTCATATGTTCTTCGTGATGAAAATAAAAATATCGTAACTTGGTTAATAACCTTCGTAAATAAAAATTTAAAATTGAGTTTAAAATTTTCGAAAATCAAATAATTTCGCAGAACCTCTGCCTGGAAGACCCTGTAGAACGCTATGTTACAGCAGAACCGATTTTGGAAATCCCTGTTGTAACAAATTTTCCTTTACTCTTTTCCACCTTTAATTTGCACAACTACTTAAAAAAAAAAAAAAAAAAAAAAAAAAAACTTGCATGCTTACCGATTCAATATTGATCCATTCATGACTGACAGCTCTAGGTTTGCACCAATTTTCAAACACCTTCATTTTGTTTAGGATCATTTCTTTAGATTTTCTTTTTACTTTTATATAGTGCATAATATATCACTAGGATTTTTTAAAAATTTTTTGTTACTATTTCATTAAATATTTTGTTATAAATCTTTTTTATTCTTTGTTTTTTTAGAAAAATTCAATGAAATGTTTTAAACATTTTCTTTTTTTAATTTCATTATTATTCTTTTATCTTATTTTTTTTATCTGATTAACTTCTTCAGCAGATCTCCCCAGAAGCTTAACGTTCATCAGCTCGAAGGTGTTCGTATCTTGTTTCTAAACAGCCAGCACTTTCTCTAAAGGGTTCTATCCGCTGCTTTTCATTGAATACTTTTTTCACCGTTTATCCGAGGACGTGACGCATGAAATTAAGTAATATATTTGTAAGTAACATAATACATAAAAATATTTTTATTTTATAAGGATAAACCTTTTTTTTAAAATCAATTCGTAAGTTTATTTATAAAAAGCACCTCAAAATGAGTAGATATAATGTGAGCAGGATATAAACTAGTCGCCAACTACTGAACGTGTATTTGTGTTAGGTAATTTTTTTTCGTCATTCTTTAAATCTACAACGGTTTGGAAATTGATAAAAAAAGCAAAGTTTGCGCATTAAAATGAGAATCAATTAATACCTTAAACGTTATGGATTTAGCAAACTCATTCATTCACTATCAATTATTCAGACAGTTACAATGTAACACAGTTCTATATCTTACATTCATAACTGTTCCAAAATTCAAATGCAGTATTGCCAATGCTTAAATACATCTATAGCATAAAAAATAATTTGTTTACTCCACTTTTTAACCTATAACCTCTCAGCCACTGAGATCTGAAGATATTTGTGATCAAAGTGTTGCCCAGGGAACGCCATACGAGGAGGCGAGGTTATTTTACTTTGACTGCTAAAACACCAAATATATAACAACTACAATAATAATAAATGATAATAATAACACTATACTGTGCTAAAGAGAAGGTTCCCATCATCCCCATCAGTTGTGCTAATTTTTTTAAAGAACTATTGGAAAATGTTAAGCTCCCTCATGGCTTACAGAAAATATCTGTAGAGACTATTATCAAGAAAGTCTTATGGACTTGTTGAACAAATAATGAAATTGTAAGATTTTTTTAAACATTTATATTAAATATTCTCGTTGAAAAGGTGTTTTATGTATATGTTTAGTGTGTTGGCAGTCAAAATAGTTCCCCAAGGGGATCGTCAAACATTTTCTTTTTTCATTCCAGGTGTTGACTTCATGACAACCCCCCGAGGAGTGGCGACTAAACATCTCACGAAAACACCTTCCCCTCTTAGAGTATATCTCAGAATTCTCCACAAAGCAAAGAAAGATATTTTAACAATACACAATGCATCATAATCTTTAAACAACGATTTTGATATCCAAAGCCAAAAAAATAAAACCTTTTATGCCAATATTAACTATAAAATCCTAATATCTAATAAGCCAAAACACAATGGATATAAATTTTGCTTAAATACTACGATAAATATAAAGAGGAAATAATAATAAAAGTAACTACATATGAGAAATATTGTAACAAGAATTTTGAAATAACCAAAAGGCAGCCAAGTGATATCTTTCAAGTGGAAGAACCTGAACTCCGAAAGGGTTAATGCTCACGTGAGAACAAACTTATCCACTCCTCTTCACAATCTAGTTAAAAGTGGATGAATCTTACAGTAGTAATTTTTTCCTTTTCTTTTTTAATTCATCAATATTTAAACTTTAAAAGTTAAATTAAAACTTCAGATTGTCGTGTCGATTAATGTTGGGTGTCTTTACGGATCCCGAGCCTTTTGTGTCGATTAATGTTGGGTGCCTTTACGGATCCCAAGCCTTTTGTGTCGATTAATGTTGGGTGCCTTTACGGATCCCAAGCCTTTTGTGTCGATTAATGTTGGGTGCCTTTACGGATCCCAAGCCTTTTGTGTCGATTAATGTTGGGTGCCTTTACGGATCCCAAGCCTTTTGTGTCGATTAATGTTGGGTGCCTTTACGGATCCCAAGCCTTTTGTGTCGATTAACGTTGGGTGTCTTTACGGATCCCAAGCCTTTTGTGTCGATTAACGTTGGGTGTCTTTACGGATCCCAAGCCTTTTGTGTCGATTAACGTTGGGTGTCTTTACGGATCCCAAGCCTTTTGTGAGACTTTGATATTAATTAGGCAGTTATGAGATGCTTGATAATTTGAACATTAAATTATTAAATCATGCTTATTAATTTTTGGTTTATTTAAAAGTCTCAAACCTAATTTTTTGTTATATTTCAGTAACGTAAATTAGTTTTTAAGCACAAACCATGCAATGAAAATTCAGTTTATTTTGAGGCTTAATAATACGAAAAGTATTTGTAAGTTCTAATTCCTATTATTTTTGTTCCTTACATTTTAAACCATAAATTTTTCAATGTACTTACGAAACCTCTAATGGAAAATACGAAGAAAAAGTTTGGTTTTTCATCAGGAAACAAACTCGTTTTGAACTGACGTTATAGTTTATGGAGTAACCTTTTAGCTGAGTTAAGTGTAACGTGGGGAAATTAAGAGTGAATACACTTTAAATAATTTGTTAAATTACTTTTAATGTGACCCAGTCAGTACGATTACAGATCTGTGCTAGCCTCATCACTATTTAAATATCGGCTAATAAAAATTATTTCAACTTATATAATGAAGTAGACACACGCAGTTTATTGAGATAAAACCAACACGAAATAAAGGACTGTATCTAATATTTAAAAAAAAATCGCTGCAGATTAACTGTAAAGGGAAACTACAAACATAAAAAAGATATATTTTAGTTGTGTAACCAAAGTTACCATCATTAAGAGTAAGTTAATTGTGTAAAAAGAGAAAGTAAAAATATAACTCATTTTCCTTAACCGACGAAACATCCTCTCATATTCTTATGGTGAAAAAAAAAACTGAAACTGAGACGGAGAGCAAAATTTTAAAATTTAGGGGGAATTTTTATTTTCAAAATTTGACCTTTCTTCATTATTTGCTGAGCTTTATTAAAAAAAAGAAAAAGGAATCAATTTATTTTAAAGTTTGTCGATTTTTATCGTCTAGAATTTTGATGCTTAAAGTAGTTAGTGTGTTTTTAAATATAGTTAGAAATTGGGATAATTTAGAACGGGTAAGTATAATTTCGGTTTATTAGATTTGAATCGGTATGTGTAACCTCGGAAATTGCTTTTGAACCAATAAGCAGTAACCATCAAACAATCTTATTCAAAAAGCATAACTTGTGAGCTGTTTTATTTATATTTATAATGTTACAGTGGAATTTTCATCTTTTTTATACAGAGCTTATATTTTGCAAATACTGTAATTCAAAAATGATTTTTTTTAATGCAAGTATTATTTATATACTAAAACTTCTGATTACGTGCCAAATAATACTTATGAAGTTTAAAATCTGGCATGAATTGGAGGCTCAAGCACTATCAATGCAATTTTTTGTGAAACTAATAAATGACGATAGTTTTCAAATACGTGAACCAGAGTTTTTAAATTTAAAATATTGGAATACGAATCATCATATAAAGATATAAACATATGAGATTAAAAAATTGCATGCGCAGGAATAGAAACGCTGTTTTTCATCTCTAATCTAACGTGATAAGAAAACAGTCACTTAATAACACGTATAACTTGAATTTGCGTAATAATCTCGTTATATAGCGTTTGAAGCGTAAAATCTCAAATGGGTGGATTCGAAATGCGACGAATACATCTTGCTTTAGTTTCTGAGACCTTTTACGTATTTATAAGCGTGTTAGGTGTGTTGTTTTCATCAAGATATGGGTGCGAAATGCGACGAATACATCTTGCTTTAGTTTCTGAGACCTTTTACGTATTTATAAGCGTGTTAGGTGTGTTGTTTTCATCAAGATATGGGTGAGAGAAGTTCGTTTGATAATTAATGTCGCATGAAAGCAACACTGATGGAGCATTGGCGATGATCCGATGACAATATTGGCGCAAGTACTTAAAATAGAATTTTAAAAAAAGTGTCGTACAAATGGATAACTTTCTTTTTAAATAGAATAGTTGCTGAGTGGTAGTCGAATGGTTTTCGAAAATGAATTGTACTCGAAAATTCCGATTATTTGAAGTAATCGAGGTTCAATGAAACCAAATTCAAAATGTAGTTACAGTTGAACAGTTTTCCAAATATTACAGAGCGTTTGAAAATATTTTTCATGAAGAGGACACTGCTCGTTAAGAATGAGAAAAATCCTGGAGATCTTTAATATTAGTTTTTCAGATGTTGAAAGCGTTTAAACGTTACTTTTTAACTCATTAACGTTTAAAACATGAATACGTTAATTCGAAAATGCCACGATTATAGTTTGCTTTGCTTTCTGAGACCTTTAAGTCAGTCTTATGAGCTTTTAAAATAAAGTTTTTATTTTATTTTAATGCATAATAAGATTTTAAATATTTATTTATTAATTGTATTTATCATTGACAACATTTTTAAACCTATTGGAATAATAGTTTTTTGAGCAGAAAATTGTCAATTTCTATTGAAAATACGCATAAATATAGTATTTAAATAAAAATGTAAGAAAAAGAACTAAATTTTCATCGCAAGTAAAAGTTCAACATTAAACAATTAAAAAATCCGTTTTTTATGACTTTAAGTTACATGACTTAAAAAACCTAGTGATATTAGTAATTTTTTTCAGTTATTTTTTTCAGCTTAAATAAATATATTTGGTACCCAAATTTCTGTTTATGTTTTGTGAAAAAGCTGTCAGCGTTTTGTAAAAGATAATAATTATTAAAAATGAACGAAAAGAATTTTACTTTCTAGTTTTGAACGTCTGTTATCCCCTTAAACATTTACATTAGTGTTCGCATTATTTTATCACGCTGAATTATTTTAGTTTACTTTTTTAATTTATATGTTAATAAAATAACGATTGATGAAAAAGGTTGGTACTTTTCCGTTATACCGGCGCAGGCGATAAAGGAGCCAATAATGATGCAACCAATATCAAACTGTATATCGCCGCTAGTAACTTTTGTCACCACATTTCCATAGCAAGTCGCGGCCATTTTTTTTATCGGTCACGTCTTTTTCTTAATACCAAAAAATAACGCAAAAAGCGGTGAAAATTTGGGATTCGCCCAAAACTTTGAGGAAGAAGCTGTCAGATTCTTTCAAGAGAAAGACGTTTTGGCTGAAATCGCAACTCGTGATAAGTATCATGAAATGAAATTGTTCATCGGAGACGAAATTCAATGGCGTTGCAACCTTTCATCTTGTCGCTGCAATAGAAGTATACGTAAAGGCATATGATTTCAGTCATCAGCTTTTTGAAGTGTGTGCGGTTTATTTATTGTTGCAGTGAAGAATTAACTTCAATTAAATGGTGTGAAAAGTAGTTGGGAATCAGTCACGGAATAGTTGTAGACTGGAATAATTTCATGCTTGAGGTTTGTGTGAATTCTTTGCTTAAACGTGAACAACGGAAAGTAGGAGGACCTGGCACGATCGTCGAAGTGGACGGAAGTTTGTTTACTAGGCGGAAAAACAATGCGGGATGGATTCTATCACAACAATAGATCTTCCGTGGGGTTTGCCGGGAAACGAATGAATCTTTCCTTGTGGAGGTGCCAAACCGATATTCTAACACTTTCAAGGCAATTAAGGAAAAATACCGAAAAAGAAACTATAATATATTCCGGTTCATGGAAATCATACTGCGCTAGTAAGCTGGAAGATGAAAGTTTCGAACATTTCGAAGTGAGCCATAAATACAACTTTGTCGATCCGGAAACTTGAACGCACATGCAAAAAAATAGAGAGAATGGGGGGTGCAGATCAAAATGGCGAAATAAGAAACACGACAGAGGAACGGGTACGCCGAAAGTTATCTTGCGGAATTTATGTGGAGAAGGCAAATGGAAGCCCCATTTGAAAATTTTCTTAAGCGATATTAAAATATTTATGCCTCCGAAGTAAAAAACAAATTTTAACCATTTATTAACTGTTTTTTTTTATATGCATGCTGTGTGTTGTAGTCAATAATGTCTGCTTTGTGTGATTTGTTTCAGCGACTATGTGTAGTCTCCAAAAGTCTGCTTGGCGAGATTTGCGCCGGTATAATGGAAAAGTACCAAAACGAAAGACAGGGACTTTTTTTTATAGGTGGGATCATTTTTGCTGGTCGGATCAATTCAGGACGTCCTTGCGAAGGAAAAAAAATCCCCTATTTTGAACTTAGTATCAATTAGTTACATTATATAAAACGGTTATTAAATGAAAATTAAAAGATTGCAATTTGCGATCTGTCGAGTCTACTCTGAATGATAGTATATAGAAGAGAGAGAAAAGGAATCAAAAGAATGTGGTTGACTCCATCACGTTTTAGAATATAGGGTTAATAATCATTTATGAAACTTGCATTTTATCGAGGCGTGAAATACACCCCTTTAAAATAAAAGTGACATAGCGTAAGAAAAATATATTTCCAGTAAAGTCTTTTGAATATTACTGAATTATTTGCTCCTTATTATAATAAATAAATACAATTAAATATTTAGTTACTGACGAAATAGTTATTGAATATATGGGTACTGAATATGTAGGTACTGAATGTATAATTACTGAATGTATAATTATTGAATGTTTAGTTACCGAATGTATAGTTACTGAATGTATAGTTACTGAATGTATGATTACTGAATGTATGATTACTGAATGTATAGTTACTGAATGAATAGTTACTGAATGTATAATTACTGAATGTATGATTACTGAATGTATAATTACTGAATGTATGATTACTGAATGTATGATTACTGAATGTATAGTTACTAAATTTATAGATAAGTACTGAATTTATAGTTACTGAATTTATAGTTTTTGAAAAATTGCTCCTTATAGTTGTAATATGATTAGCGTTGATAATTAATTTTGTAGATTTAGATATGATAATATTGGATGTGTGTCTTTCAAAAATACTCTCATGCTTGAAATTTAGAGAGGTAATGAATCATTCCCAATTACCTGATCCTTCCTGACGTTCTCGAAGGAGTGACGTCGAAGGGGTGGAGCTGTCGGATTGAACCTGTCTTTCCTGGTGAAAGGAACAAACTTGTGGTCCATTGGGTGGGTCTGCGATCTCTCCAGATCATGCTGAAGACAAAAATTAAAACTACTTTGAGTTAAGTAAATCACACCTAATGCAGTTTTCAAATATTCAATAAACATTTAAAGGCTCAGGGGATAGATGCACATAAAAAGGTGACCCATGTAGATTTGTGCATTGCTCTTGGCTGGAATATCCTGAGTTATCACTCTTTAGAATCTTTAGTTAGACTGTCTTCGCTGTCGGGCTTAAGGTGTGAGGTCTTCGCTTTTTAACTTTCTATGTTATGCTAATGATCCGCCAAAAAGACCTCCACAAAAGCAGGCATACCACAAAAAAGCAGAGATGGCTCAGGGGATAGAGCTTTTCAATTTAGTGCACCGGGTTCAAATCCCAGCAATGGCTGGTGGATACGAATTCCGCATGTGGCCTTTACCGACCACAGTTCTGGCGTAAAATATATTCTGTAATTGATGGATCATAAATTAGAGTTCACATGTCACATCAGGTTGACCACGGGGATTTCGTGGTTTCCCTCAATATGTAAAGCAAATGTGGGTTGGTTCCATCAAAAAGCTCTAAACGAAGGCAAATTTCTCTTAATTCTAGATAAGAGAGTTGTTTTCTGGATTGGGTTCAAAATTACAAGGCTACGGAGTTGAACATTACTGGTCGTAAGCCCAAAAAATTGAGTCGGCTGTTTAACGACGGTTATAACATAAAATATAAAATGCTTGATTTAAGAGTTTATCTTCTGGGTTCAAAAATATGTAGTTATGGAGATGAACAGTGCTGCCTATCAGACATGGATTGGCTCCTCAACGCGCCGGTGTCAAAATAAAGTAATAACTAAAGCGCCAAATAATTATTGGAATAAAAGGGAGAATAAAATATTTATCTCTTTTACTGATTAGCCTTTACAAATTTAACACTTTGCTGACCTATTCATCGACTTTTTGTAACCGAAGCTTATAAACCGATAGTCGTTTAATAAATAAATGTCATTTAACCGTAAAGTAATTAAAAATAGTTTTTCTTTCTTAAATAAAGCCTGTATTAATAGAAAAAAGTGGCAATTATGTGAGCATGAGAAAAGCGCTGATGCATTTCTATAACCACCTAAACCGAAACATAGCCAGAGCCAAGGAGGATCTGCTGCCAGTAGGACGTGCGTATGCTGTTCAAACGCTATCGGTCGGAACAATGTTATAGAAAGCTAAAAATATTTAATAATATAATAAGAGGTAGTGTAACATTATTTGTTTGCGTTTTGTAACATAATCTTATTAGCTGTGCCAACATATAGCTTTTAAAAAAACATTGGAGTAAAATCGATTAAACAAATTATCGCGTCAACAATTCTTACTATTTTAATTTAATTTTCACGAACTGATGATTGGTAACTACTCTAATCGACAATATTTTCCGAATCATATAGAATAGATCATCGATAATTATTTGTTATTTTATTTATTGCCATTCCAAAACCGAAGGTAATTTAATATTATATGTTTAAAGATTTTTTTAGAAATTATTTTCAGTGTAGCCTTTAGGTTGAAACAAAAAAAAAAGACATAAAATTTAAAAAAAAAACTTTTTTTTCAGATTGGTTTTTGGTTAAAATTAAAAAAGATTATTTTAAAAATATCTTCAGATGATGAGCTGCATTAAAATACGAATTCATAATTACTAATTGCATGGTATTTTTTACTTTAAAATGCCAAGATAAGCATAAAAAATTCTAAAAGTCAGTATCAATCAATTTTTTCTTTTAAAAAAAAAATTCCAAAATAGTTGCAAACATTATATTTTGCCTATCGCAACAAGATAAAGAAATCCATTATTTTACCATTAAAAACGCAAATAATTGATAAAGTCGTGAGATCGTAAGCGAAAGACATAAACAACCTGATAGTTTAAACATCTTTTTTGAACTCACCTCGTAAAGCTGATGGAAGACTTCTTTCCAGACCATCAGCAGAGCTCGTTCCAAATGTACTTCCTTGCTCACCGGCAACACAGCATTGCGCAAAACTGAAGGTTCGCATAAAGCTGTTGGTTCGCCCAGAACTGAAGCTTCACAGAGAGCTGGAGGTCCGCGCAGAACTATTGATTCACACGAAAGCGGAGGATCGCATGGAGTTGGAGGTTCCCATGGAACTGGAGATTCGCATGGAACTGGAGATTCGCATGAAACTGCACCTTCCCAAGGACCAGAAACTTCACACGGAACTGAAGATTTGCACGGAACTGAAGCTTGGCCCAGAACTGGAGGTTCTGAGTTGGGCGGTTTGTTAACCAAGTGGCAGTCCTGATAAGGAAGCTTCCAGGTGAACAGCTCCTGATCCACGTCATCAGTTACCTCGAGAAGGTTAATAGTCTCCTTTGGATCCACTCTCCTACCCCGTGATCCCTTCACACGTCGACTGAAAAGAGAAGAAAGCATTTTTTTAGAACTGAGGCCGAAAAACATTTTGGACTAGAACTAAAACGAGGAGAACTAAATATGAATATCAATTAATCCTTCCTATATTATACCTACTTTAACTTTTAAATGCATCATTGAAATATAGTTGCAAGAAAGAATAAAGATCATCCACAAAGTAAAGGGATCGACAAATCTGATAATGGGAATGCAGTCTTATTCATCATTACCTTTGAAAAAATGAATGAAAAATGGAAGATCAGGCCTTAGATTATGTCATAGCTCAGCCATCATATCTTAGAATAATAACATCGTAATATATATTCACATCCTCAGCAATTATCATTTTGAAAATTTAATCCCTATTACATAAAGAGTAGGTCAGCCATCATGGATATCCATCCACAATTGGGAAGGAGTGTTGGGATGGTATGCATATGCTCACATTGATAATCTCAAAAAGTTTGCCCTAATACCTCAGACAATAAAAAAATCATGAAATATCAATGATTTGAATTAGTTAACTTAAAAGAAGAAACAAAAATTTTAAAAGTGAACAATTTCGAAAACCTTTAACTGAGGAAAGAACCATGAATTACCAATAATTTGAATTTAGTTATCTTAAAAGAAAAAACGAGAGTCAAATATTGAAATAAAGACAGAAATAGTTGTTTACAAAGCTATTGTTAGAGCAGTACTATTATATGGTGCAGAAACCTGGAAACAGACTAAGATCGAAATACAAAAATTAGAAACCTTTCAAAACAAATGTTTAAGATTTATTTTTAAAATTTTCTGGCCTTAAAAAGTATCAAGTCAAAATCTATTAAAGAAAGCTAAAATAAAAACAATGGAAGATGAAATAAAAAAAGAAAGATGGAGCTGGCTCGGACATATCCTTAGAATGCCCAAAGAAAAATTTACATCTGTTGCGCTTACATGGGCCCCTGATGGTAAAAGAACAAGAGGAAGACCCAGACTTACCATCCAGCGCATTTTTTTGGGCGAATTAAAAGAATGCAGAATATCTGGCTGGGAGGAAGCAAGATCTATTGCTAGAGACAGGAGGCGTTGGAGGGATATGCTAGAGGCCTTAAGTGCCCAAAGGCCCGTAGAGGATAAGTAAGTAAGTAAAAGAAAAAAAAAATTTTAAAAAACGAATAATTTTGAAAACATTTAACTGAGGAAAGAACTTTTCAGTTGACCGGGTGCAAAGAAATTAAACTATTCTTTCTTTTTTAAACTTTGTTTGATTTTTTTTTATTCCGCTTACTTATTTCGCTATTAAAATATAAATTAAATAAAAAATATATAAGTTATCGGAGTTCTACATTTTTTGCCGGTTTAACATTTTATTCCGGCAAGGCAAATTTTCACAATTTCTTTTCAAGTGTGAAGTCTTTAGAGATATTGTAACTGCATCCTTATTTCGTCAACTTCAAAAATCGGATGATGACAATAAAATCAAAATAAAAATATAAAAGCCATAAATAAAAATATAAAAAATATTTCGTGAGTTGAATGTATTTTTATTATTATCCTGAATGATAAGATTCTTGTTACCCTATTAAGATTGCCATTTAACAAAACGATTCTTGTTACCATATAACAAAAAAGGTATTTTTCCATTTCGCTGGCAATAGAGAAAAAGTTCAATGACAAAAAGTCCAATGAAAATCACCAAATTAATGTAAATTCAAGTTTTTTTAATTTTTTTGTAATGTCTATTAAAAAAACTGAATTTACTTGCTTCGACGAAATGATTAAGTACCAACAAAAATGACAAAACTCGCAAACAAAAGCAATACATTTCAATACATTAGCAATTCTCACAAAAAATCTCATTCTATAGCAATAATTAATTTATATTTTGAATTTTATATTTAACATTTTAAATCGTTTCATAAAAGTTTCTCACTATTTAAATTTTCGTCTATCAAAAGTTTTTATTATCGAAAAATATAGAAAAAATATATTTAAATATCGAAATTTTAAATAAAGTTCTGATTTACACTTACACAATCTTTGAGATCCACGTCAGCATTTTATTTGATTTGAATCAAAGATGAGATGTTTAAAAATATTTAAAAAAAATTTAAATTTCGAAAAAGCTTTCACTTCTTAAATATCAAAGCAAACATTAAAAAATTTATAGAACGCAGAGTTGAGTTGTCAGCGGCTTCTTTAAAATGACGTCATAGTAGTTATTTTTCCATCTATTTGGTATTTGCTGGTTATTGCTGATGTGAGCCAGTTCAAAATGATTTAATATTTAAACATATTTATACGACTTTGTTTATTGGTATAGGGTAGAAGAGTTTAGTATGTTTGAAAATAAAACAGGGCATTTTTCGATAATATTCATTATTAGTATTTGCATTCATTTTGTGACAAAATGTGAAAATGAATCTTAATAAAATTCGAAATAACTGCAATGACTAAAATAAAATTTTATGAACAAAATTTTTTAAGTGGAATAAAAAGGGTAAAATATTTTATTTTTTGTCTGACCAAAAAGGCGTCACTTTCGGAAGATCTGGGGGAGTTAAGCTAGTTATAGAAATTTATTAAGAAAATAACACGAAATGTTACACGTTCTGCTTTTAGTCTTACAAAAGTAGATTTACTCTACAATCAGGTAAGTAAACTCTTTGTTAATGGAAATCAGTCTTTTATAGACTTCATTCTCTATCCTTGTTTTGTGTTTGCAATGGAGACAGTATTTGCAGGGAATTAAACTTCCTGTAGAAGATTCACTTGCATTGACTTATAATTTTTTTCTGTTTTATTCGTTTTCGATTACAAAAAATTCGTTAGCAAGTAGCGGCACTCGTTCTGCTTTTTGGGTGCACTGTACGTCGTAGCTCTAATTTGTTCTCTGAAATTATGAAATTCCCTAAGGACCCCTCACGCCGAATTGTATGAAAGTGGGAAGACTGGAAAAAAATAGTCACATTCTACTATGACGTTCATCAAGACTGTTTTCTTTTCAGGATAGGTGAACTGTCACGAAACTTCCAAGAACAGAAACATTTGTATGGGATAACAATTATATTTCTTTGTTTATCAGAATCAAGACCACTGGATATTTGAATCAGACAAAGGATAGCATTCATTTAAATTTATTGAAAATGAAATAGAGTCTTTGAAGGGACAGAAGTGTCCAATGGAAATTGTTTCGCATCAGTTTTCTGAAAAGTTGTCCGTGTTGACCGAAAGTTAAATTAAAATAAGAGAAAAAGAAATACCCACTTCTTTTTCTCTTGTTTTAATTTAAGTGACTAGATCAAGACAAATATCAGGCTTTAGAAAACCTTAATTTTCCTTTACAAACATTTTGAAATTAACCTGCTGATAAGCAGTCTCAACAATTAAAAAAAATGTGAAAAAAAATCCCGCTGACTTGCATCCCAATTGTTTTTTCATCTAATATTTTCTTATTTAAGAGAAACAATGCTAAAATTATTGAAAGCAGGTACATGAACGTTATTATTTTTCACTTGAAGCTTACATATAATCTCCGGAGCAAAATCATCCGTAGTAAAGTCAGCATTCATAAATTCAAATTTGTTGGTGACCTGAACGCAGACAGAGTTTTTTAATGTGAATTCTGCTTAATCAATTGAGAAATTAATTAATTGGGAAGATCAGGCCTCAGATCATATCATAGGCCAGCCATTCACAATCTTGTAATAATATCATCGTAATATATATTCACATACTCAGCAATTTAGTGCATCATGTGATACCTTTGAGAAAATAATTGAGAAATGGAAGATCAGGCCTCAGATTATGTCATAGCCCAGTCATCATATCTTATTAAAAAATATAAGTAGTCGGAGTTTTGCATTTTCTGGTGACTTTTCACTTTATTGCGGTATACCAAATTTTTACAATTTCTTTTCAAGAGTGACATTTTCAGAGGTATTGTAACTGCATCCTTATTTCATCAATCTCGAAAATTGGAGGTATGATGACATCCATTTAGATCATAAATAAAAATACAATAAACTTTGAATATTTCGTGAGTTGAATGTATTTTTATTATTATACGGAAGGATAAGATTCTTGTTACCCTATAAAGATTGCCATTTAACAAAACTATTATTGTTACCATACAACAAAAAAGGTATTTTTCCATTGCCAATGAAAGTCACCTAATTAATGCAACTTCAATTTATTATTATTTTTTGATAGTTTCTGTTAAAAAAAACTAAATTTACTTGCATCGGCGAAATGGTTAAGTACCAACCAAAATGGTAAAAATCACTAAAAAAAGCAATAAATTTTCTTACAAAAACCTTTTTTTGTAGCAATAATTAATTTATATTTTAAATTTTATATTTAATGTTTTAAATTGTTTCATAAAAGTTTCTCAGTATTTAAATTCTTCCTATATCAAAAGTTTCTATTTTCGAGCAAGAAAGAAAAAAATACATTTAGATATAGAAATTTTAAATAAAGTTTTGAATTACACTTACACAATCTTTGAGATCCACTTCAGCATTTTATTTGATTTGAATCAAAGATTAGATGTTTAAAAATATCAAATAAATTTAAAGTTTGAAAAAGCTTTCACTTCTCAAATATCAAAATACACATTAAAAAAATTGATCGAACACAGAGTTTAGTTGTCAGTGGCTTCTTTAAAATGACGTCATAGTAGTTATTTTTCCATCTATTTGGTATTTGCTGGTTATTGCTGATGTGAGCCAGTTTAAAATGATTTAATATTTAAACATATTTATACGACTTTGTTTATTGGTATAGGGTAGAAGAGTTTAGTATGTTTGAAAATAAAATAGGGCATTTTTCGATAATATTCATTATTATTAATATATCACTGTTCATTATTATTATTTCGATAATATTCATTATTTCGATAATATTCATTATTATTACGTCATAGTTATCATTTTTTAAAATTAAGTTGGTATTTGTTTGTAATGACTGCTGCTAGCCGGTTTAAAATGATTCAATATTTAAACATATTTTATTCTGGTCCCTTACTTGTATTTGATTTCCTGAAGATCTTCGAGCTCATTGACTTGGTCTAGCCTGCGGCTGATCAAGAGGAATCAGTCAACAACAACAATATTTTATACATTGATACGACTTTTGTTTATTGGTAGTGGATAGAAGAGTTAAGTATGTTTAAAAATCAGGGTATTTTTTAGATAATATTCATTATTATTTTTTGCATTCATTTCAGAAACAAAATTAATTAATTAATCAGAGCAATTGGGTATAATATAAAAAAACACAACTACTTCCACTTAGTAGGAATAACATTTACCATGACGCAATGCTAAATTCTATGCCACTATCCACATAAATCAATTATTAATCAAAAATCGAATATCAATTACTTTTCTTTATAATGCAATAAAATCTGGCGAGCACAGCTATTTAACACTTCGTTTGTTTATTTGTGGCTTGAAGTTAGGCTCGCTGAAAATGCCGTTCATGGGTTAAATTTAGTAGGAATAACACAACCTGTGACGTAGGCTATAGTATACCCAATTAAACTTGCATTGTTAAATACTGGAATACTACTACATAGAATACTGGAATACGACTACATGCATTCAAACTTGCGTATTCGGGGCTCATTAATATTTAAGGGGGGGAAAGCCAAAAATAAATGGGGAAGTTTAAAAAAAAAAAGACAGTTTGATTATTTGATGAAACTCAAAAGCGACGACTGGTGGAAGATGAAAGATTATTAGAAACGCTTTTCGGTTTTCTAGTACAACTACTGTTGAACTAATCTTGATAATGATTTGTCAGGTTTTGATAGTTTTTTTACTTATAAATATGAATTTGTTACCACAAAATTCAATCTGCGACGAAATAACTAGTTGAATAAATTAATTTAAATTTAAAATCGATAAAAAATGATTATTAGTTGATTCGAAATACATAGTAACTTAATATAGTTTATATTAGTATTTGTATATATAGTACTCTTTACCTGAAATAGTTTTAGATGTTAGGTAATAAAACTGTTTTAAAACGAATCAACGAATTATTTTAAAATCAAAAATTAAAATATACGAATTGGCGATTTTATTTTCGAATCAAGTCTTTTCAACAAACAGAATTAAATCAAAGATTCGGTTATATGTTTATAGGGTAGGTACATATCGGCAAATTCAATCACCATTTCAGTACTCAACTCTATGGACAAAATAAATCCACAAATGAATATAAATACTGAACAAAATATGAAATGTTGAAATCTTATTTATACGTCGGGAATAATTAAAAACAGAAACTGCCATAAAAGAACATTTTAAATAGATTTTTGCAAGTACGTCCCGCTTATCGTAAAGATACGGTTCCTAGTAAAACACCAAGGAACATCACTGGCTGCAGCCACTAAGCGGGTGGGTGGGTGACCACTGCGATCAGATTGCGTAGGGACCGTGGGTGTGAGGTATCGGTCATCGTTAAACATGTTCTACCGTTAAGTGCTTCACTTCGCAAGCAGATCGCCGGACTACCAAAGCATAGGAGCCCTCTACTCTGAAGAGGATCAAAATTGCGATGGCATGTCTTCGGATCATTCTCAGAGATGCTTCCCAGACAGTCGCCAATAGCCCATTGTGCTGCTTTAGTGGACGTAAATAAAGTATCTATCTACCTACCTTATACATGTACTCTTTAATAATGTAACAGATTTAAAATGTATTAAAATAGCACTTTTTGATATGTAGACCAAAAATTCAAAGGAAGAATTTTATAACTATTAAGAGATTTTTTAAATATGATTCAATGTTAGACAAAGTTAGTACGTATTATTAACGAGGTACATACATTAACGAGTAAATACATTAACAAGGCTTCAGCATATCTTTACATCAGTTTTTTTTTTGGGGGTCATTTACACGAACCAAAAATCTACTTCATAATGAATATTTATTTGCTTATTCACATACATAAGCAGGCTTGTGTGCTGAAGACACAAAACGGCTTATGAGCACTTGTCAAATGGAAGAACAAATAGCACAGATTATAAAGGGACAACACAAATATACATCCAAGGATACGAACCCGCTACTTTTAAGCTCAAGAGTGTTTAACGGTAGGATTTGTCTAAGAAAAGCCCTGTTATAAATAATAGTGCCGAAAAAAGAAGCTTTTAACGTTCCTTAATGAAACATTGATAGAAAAGTACTTATCCATATAAAACCACTCATTATTTGTTGCAGCGATGCCTACTAATCGTGGAAATGATATGGTAGTATTGGGTTCTGTAATAATAGGTTTTTAACAACCCCCGAAACAGATAAGTACCCACAAAAATTTGCATTTAGAAAAAAAATCAATTTCATTTCTTAACTTGGCTTCAAAAGCACACAGGCTACATAGTTGTCAGAGTATAACTGTTTTTCAAATTGAAGAATAGATAGCACAATGAGAGAACAAATATGCATCCAAGGCGGGATTTGAACGGGATATTCTTTTGTTATAAATAAACAAATGAACGCCTTTAATTTTATAATTTCATAAGAAAAACTTCCGTTTCAGGGGGCTGTAAAAGTCTAATATTGACACCAGTGATGTTTAAGCGTGGAAATTTATTTTAAAGTTTACTCGTCATTTCGAAAAACATTTTAATTTTAAAATTGGTGGCAAATACAATTGGGTAGACTATACTTGAGGGTGCCCCCGCCAAGTTGCGATCGCGATTGATCGCCAAGCTGGGCGATGTTGAAAACCAATCGTGATTCTGATTGGTTTAGATTTTAATCGTGATTCTGATTAGTTTAGAATTTAGCGTTGTTTTTAAATGAATTTTTAAATGAAATTTCAGAGATCCGTTAGTTCTACTTTGGATGCCGGCTGGTAAGGTTATGTTTGCTTCTGGTACTAAAAATGAATACTGTCAATAAGATAAATCTTAAGCTTCTGTACGATTTTAATAACAATGAAAATAAAACAGTGATTGACTGGTGTATGAATGAAGGTTTAATTAGTAATAGATATAAATGTCCTGTTTGTGGTTTACCACGGCGTTCCGGGCAAACAAATATGGCGCCAAACATAAGTCGTCTATTTCGTCAAGGGGCACCCTCAAGTATATTTTTCCCATACAATTTTACCAGAAACAAAAATACTGCAACAGAACATCAGATCTGAAGACTTTGGGTGATATTAGTTTAACTTAATTTATGAAATTCTTTCACGAAGTAATAAAATTATTTGCTGTTGTCGCATAAATAAAAAATGACGTAACGAGAAAACATCAATAAAAGATTTTTAAACGGGGTATTATTGTTTTGTGTCAATAACATCATTTATTTGATTACATGTCATTGTGAAAGATTCAGTAAAATTGTTTACAGTAATAAATCAAGAACTTATATATTAAACAGAAAATTTACACTCACATAAGCTTTGATATCCACTTCATTCTTACTTTAAATTAATAATGATATATTTGAAAAAATACGAATATTTCAAATAAAAATTCAAACGTTTTGGAGCACTTTTGCTTTTAAGTATCAACAAATATTAAAGAATTTATCGAACGCAGAGTTGAGTTGTTAACTGCTTCTTTATAGTGACGTCATATAATTTTATCAAAATACTAAACAGCAATTTGTAAGTGCTGTTGTGATCCAATCTAAAAGTTATTTAATATTTGAACGTTCTAGCAAGTTTAATGAATGTTTTGTATAACGTAGATAGGTATTTTATTTACGTCCCACAAGAGCAGCAAAATGGGCTATTATGTCTTGTACAAGATAGAAGAACATATACAAGATATATTTTTATGTTATAACAATTTGTGTCCCGCAGTGATTTGATCGTAAAGACAGGGTTTCCAGTAGAACGCGGAAGTCAGGCTGCGGTCAGCAAGCGGGTGGGTAAATCCCTGTAAAATCCCTTTCTCTTTATATTTGCATTTCATACAGGAATCCGTGCCAAAAATCAATTTCTGAGAAAGCGTAACAAAAATTTCTAAAGCATGGAACTATGATGTTACAGATCGCACTATTTGCAACAGTTTTGCTAAAGCTGGATTCTTAATCAACTCGAAGAATTCGGGAAGTGCGAAGGACGAGGATGATATTCCTTTAGAATGACTAAAAAAATATGGGTACAGCTAAGAGAGAAATTAATTACGAAATTAATGATGATGTATTGATTAATGATTTTTTTAAATGATTCTGAAGCAACAGAAACATTAATTAAATCAGATATTTCGGAAAGTGTGAAAATAAAAACATTACAGCCATAAATTGGGAGGAAAATGATGACGGAAATGAGGAAAAAAATCAACAAACTTTCATAAGATGAAACGTAAGAATCGTATGAAACAATTCGACGGGAATTACAGTTTGAGGAGAATACGCCTGAAGGAGTTTCTGGTGCAATGCGAGACCTATTATGAGAAGAAAAAAAACACTTCTTCAAACGTAAAACTCAGACAAAATTAACTGACTTAATCAGTAGCAATTAAACTTAAGAACGCATGTGGTAATGTATGTTTAAAATTACTTTTATAATACATGCAGCTATATTTTTAAAATGCATAAATTTAGCTTTTATTAGTTGAAAATATAAACAGCATAATAATGTAACACTGGATAATGTTTTGTTCTATTCTTGCTTTTCATGCAGATTTCTTTTATGGTTAAGATTTATAAAATAAATAGTAGATATTAGTTTACAAGATAAAGGTGTATCAATTGCTATTTTAACTATGTCTGGTGTTTATGAATTTAAAACCTGCTTTGTGTTGGTTAAGTATTTCAAATGGGGATTTTCTGTTTAATGAATTTTCCATACAACGAACTTTTTATCGAAACTTAGCGTAACTTGTTGTAACAGCTGTTTGAACCCCGGACGCAGAAAGCACTAATGCAACTTTGACTGCAACTAACATCAAATATAGACTAGAAAGTCTCATCTTAATTAATTTCATTTTTTGAAATAAATTTTCGATTTTGAACTCTAAAATTTTAAAACAAAGAATGTTAATTAGTTTAATTTTTAACTATAAATAAATATCTACTTTTTAGTTACTGACAGTATATAAATTTTCATATAGACTTCGACATAAATTGTTCTACAAGGACACTTATTGCTCCATTGAGCACTTCTACTTTAGGGCCTTTATTGTTGCACGAAATAAAGCATACTATTTTTTAAAAAAAAATTGAACTTTTTAGAAAACATTATTTATTGATTCAGAAGTTGATTTTAGAAACTAATATTTGAGTGTCAATTGTACCTCAAGCAACAAATCTGACTTAAATCTTAACAAGATGTTAAATGGTTTCTTTTCTGTAATTAAAAGTACCTTGTACATAACAGTCTGTAAATGTAACTGTTTTGTTTATATCTTTCGAACAAAGTGTCTTACCATTCCAAAAACTTGGAATTAATATCATCATTGATTATACTTCTCACTGTCGAAATATTAAAAAAATCAATATATATATATATATATATATATATATATATATTATAAAGTATTACTGCTATAGTATGACAAATATATTTATTTCGCAATCTTTATGTGCATTTTTTTTAACATTAAATATTTTATAAATTTGATGATACTTCTCTCTTTCGAGTGAATAGTTTGTCTCTTAGGGGACCTTCAAATTTGAAAAAAAGTGACCAAAATTTCGATTTTGAGATTTTTACTTTTTCAGAAAATAGACGTTGTAAGCTTTCAAACAAAAAAAAAATTTTTGGAAATCGAACCCTTTTTTACTGAAATATGAGGATTTTAATTAGGCTACGCCCCCTTGTTTACATTCAGAAAACAGAAGTCGGTAGTTTGAAGCAGCTGATTGTTTTTAGTTTCGTTTTAAGCTAAAAGCTAAAAGAACTTTATATTATTCATTTCAGAAGGGTTCTTCTGAAATGAAAATTAGTGACAGGAAGAAAATTAGTGACAATCAAAATTATGTAAGAGTAGAAGGACCCTCCTATTGTGCGGGAGGATTTAAAAAAAAAATTTCTATATTTGACACTTCTATATTATATATATCGCACACAATTAGTTTTTACATTTGAATTAATGTTTAATTTTTCGTTTGATATATCATTCATATTTTTTAAAACAAATTAATTTCATGCTTACTAACTTATTTTATGTTATTACTTTAGTGAATTTATTTGCATTAAATTTTGAATAAGTAAATATGCTTGCTGAGTATGTTAGTGTATTTCTTTTCATAGGCGCATATTGTATTGAATTTTCATCCATTTCAACCTAATAATGGAGATAAAAGTGCATATATATGCTTAATTAGTCATTTTTTAGATATTATACACAACTAATAGTGTTATTTTAAATACATTTTAAAAATTGCTATTTTCTCGAAATGAAATTTTGACGGATTTTTGTGTTTTCGAAATGCTCCATTTGTCTCAATTTTTAGTTTTTTTGGTTGACACTTGTTTTATGTGTACTATGTATGTATGTATGTAATTAAAACTTACCATGTTTTGTTACCTAGAACATTGATAAAATTTGTTTATAGTAAAAAAAGGTTTAGGATTTTTTTAATTTTTCCAGAAATTTTCATGAGATACATAAAAAGTGTGTTTTTTGAGCTAGAGCACTATAATTAGCCACTGAATGATGGTAACTTTCATTTGGAAATCAAAAACGAGTCATATAAAAAAAATATGATTCTGCAATGAATTTTAAGCCCCATGGAGTGTTTTGACTTTATCGGATTTCATGCTATTTTAAAATTTTAAAAGTTCAATAACTTTAAAATTTATCATTCAAATTACATGAAATTTTGTATACAGCTTTTTAAAGATATTATAAATAAATACTGCAAGTTTCATAAATGTATTATAAAAACTCTGAAAGTTGGTTTTTAAGGTCCCCTGTACCCTTAAGACATTTTGCGGAAATATATATAACTAGCTAGAGTGACGAAAAGTATAATAGCAGATGATAAAGCGAAGTAAGTGATTAAAAAATAATTCACTGTTTGCGTTTGGCGCAGATTAAGGGTAGTGTCTATTTCAAGCGCGGAGACCTTCTCCTCTTTTTCCCGCGCTGAAATGAACTCTACGACTGAGGAGGTGGAGCGAGGTGTCAACTCCTGGTGAATGAACTATAGCTTGCGGCTACTTAATTTTCAGAAAGTTCTTTTCTTACAGTTTGATATCACAAAAAGAAGTAATAGCCTAAAATTCAATTATTTGTGTCCCACAGTGGACTGATCGTTAAGACAAGGTTCCCAGCAGATCACCGAAGTCAAGCATCACTGGCTACGGTCAGTGTGCGAGTGGGTGACCACTTGGATAAGTCTGCGTAGGGACCGAGGGTGTGCGGTATTGGTTCTCGTTAAACTGTGCTACCGTAAAGTGCTCGTCTTCGCGAGCAGGTCGTCGGGCAACCGAAGCGGAGGTGCCATCCCCTCAGCAGAGGATCAAAATTGTGATGGCATGTCTTCGGATCATCCTCCGGGATGTTTCCCAGACCGTCGCCAATAGCCCATTGTGCAGCTCTAGTGCGACGTAAATTAACAACAACAACAACAATAAATTATTTGTTGTATATATCTCAGCTTTTCATTGTTTCATCACGACAGTATGTTGTTAAATATATGATTATACACTTTTTGTTTTGTTTTAAAGAAATTTACCTCACTCGCCTGTAGGAACAGTAATCTTATTTACAAAGTTTATTTTATTATCAAGATAAAAACAGTATCAAATTCAAACGACACAGTTGGACAAAAAGAATTGACATAAAATAACTGTTTTTAAGTTTTTAGAGAAGAAAAATAATTCAGAGCATCAGTCATTCATCAGTCAGAGAATCATCAGAACCTTAGCCAAGCGAAAAAAGATCTGACAGAATGTAATGCCCCACCTTTGCCTTCAACTTCATTTAAGTCATGACTTTGTTCCCAGTTTTTAAAAGATTCATTGGTGATTACGTCATCGTCCCAGAGGATGTCGAAAATCTACCTTAGAATTCCTGAAATACAAAAATTATCATGCAAATACAAATTCTTCATCGGGGAGATTATAATTGGAATAAATTTTAGAAGCAAGCGTGTGTAAGGCTGCTATATTTTGGTTATGGCAGTGTTTCGCAAACTTATGACTTTTGTGTACCCTTTCTAAATTTTTCGAAACGCTGTGTACCACTAATAAAAAAAAATGAAAGTATTTTTTTAAAAATATATTTATTTTTATTACTCTGCAAAATATAATTATTTTAAGCATAATTATTTCTATACTCTGCAAAAAATAGCCTGCAATCGTACATTTTCGTGGCTAGCTTTGTTTTTTCAATAAAATGTTTTGAAATTTTCGTTTGTTGCATTTCGCATAAGAACGTACCCCCTCTAAATTGTTCCCATACCCCTGGGGGTACGCGCACCACACTTTGGGAAACACTGGATTATGGGAATGCGATGAAAGGTTATGGGAATGGAGGGTAGCCACAAATCGTTTCCCATAAAAAGCGACAGGAATTTCCTCTCAATTATGAATTAAAAGAACGTCTAAGAAAGGTACCCAAGTCGAAACTCTTGATGGTCGAATCAAAAAATTTTGACGGATTCTGTTAGTTTCAGTGCAATTCATGATGGTCCAACATCATTTGATGGTTACCATCATCCAGCATTTTCCATTACGTGTTTATGATTTTGATATGCCAACAAACCATCTTTTCATGATGGAAAATGTTGCTTTAATACTATAATGCTTAACCATCAAGAGAAGTTTGACTCTCATGGACAAACAATCCACTACGATCCGTGATGGTTCCAACTATACATTGTTGGTTCTCAGGAACAATTTGGGCTTTTTCTCATGTTGGATCAGCATGAATCAGTCTGAATTCCTACCTTTTTATGCAGGAGTTAGATTTTTAACGGAGAGAAGCCGTAATCTGGGAAATATTGTACCCATAACGTGGTTAGGAGAGCGATCGAAAGTTAGAACACTTTAACTTTAATTTTACTTCTTGAGTATTTCGGCATATCTCAAGAACTTCTTGAACGAATCGAAACAATTTCGCATACAATTATGAAATTCTTTCATGCAAGAATATTTTCGTGCGAAAAGGAATATTGAATAACTATTTATTATTTATTATTATTTTATTTAATAACAGTGAAAAAAAATATTTAAACTCTAAAATATACAAATTTGTGCATAATTTTAGAGAAGGAAATTTTGAGTGGCGAATACAAAGTTGGATCGAAATTGGTCTAATAGATCATGAGAAATCGAATTTTTAAAAAGGTCGCACATTTACAAATTGATTTTTCCGGAACTATTTAACCGATTTCTGTCAACTTTCGCATATTGCCGTCTATAATTATATATATATGTATTTCAATTATAAAATTTTTTAAAGCTTACGAAAATTTTCATGCCTTAACAAATTTTACCTTAATACTTTGAGAATCTATAATTCTTGTGTCTTCAACAGAAGATTTTGATAGGGGTTCACTTTTCTCATCTAGAGTAGCAGCCAATTGAGCTGCAAATTGAACATGTATATTTGGATCTGAGTTTTCCTGAAAATTTTCATTTCAGAACATATAAGAATATGACTTAAGGAGATTTACCTTGCTGGGAAAACAAAACTTTTATTAGTATACAATCATGGAAATCAGAAAATAAGAGAAGTTGGCATAACGTCTTACAAATGAAGTCATGCCCTTAAGAAGACCGCCATATCTTTTGTTCCACGTCCACACAATTGAAAGTTATATTTATTCATGATAAAACAATTGCACGCTTAATGAGGTGACAGTTTTCGATTAGGATGTCGAAGTTAAAGTTTGCTGTGTGCCTACCACTACGAAAATACATATCCAATTCACAAGTATATAAGACATGTTAACTCGATTCTATGATGGGGTCCCTTTTCATAGAAGAAGGTTGGCATTGACGACATTCCCGGTAAACTACTCTCCTCACAAAGTTGAAAGACAATAACGAGGACAACTTTTTGCATGCATAATTATTTTCCTTTGTTTCATTTAAAGTTGTAATGCTCTTCTACTTGGCTAAAAGTAGTAGTATTTTGGAAAATTTGGGACAGGAAATCGTTATCAAATTGACTACTTTGTCTCAGGTCGGCTCGGTGCACTTGCAGTGGATCCCCTCCATTGTGGGTATTTATGGGAATGAGATTGCTGATCGGCTTGCCAAGGAAGGGAGTGAACTTGCTACTCTTCCCCTTCCTTTAAACTGTCTGAGGTTCACTCCCTGAAGATAGCTAGGGTAAATTCAGCGTGGAAGCACCTACCAGATCATGATTGGTATGCCGCCAAATGCCCTGGATTATCCCTGCAGTGCACTTGTCCTAGATTTGCTCAAACAGCTTTGTCAAGACTTAGAACCGGCCATATAAAGTGTTTGACCTTCAGAGTGAAAGAAAACACTTATGCCCATTGTCATTGCGCGGTCATCGCTTCTCCATCTCATCTTTTGGATTGCATTGGTGCCTCTGTAAGGCAACTGATGAGTGATGGAGAGATTGCCTATGACTTGCTGATGCGACATGATCTTCTGAACTTGGTCTAGGGCTCAAGACCAAGGGGATAAGCAACAACAACAACAACTTAGCTAATTAAAAATAATGTAATTAAAGATAGTAAAATAGACCTTCTAACTATTTATTTCTTTCTTAAATTATGAAAAATGTCCTTTATTTATTATTTAATAAAATTAAACTTAATCTTAGATATACGTAATTTTTTAAATAATACTTGTTAATATAAAAGATAAATTGCTTATTAAATGAGTTTTATATTTATAAAAGAACATTTCATATTGAAGTTGCTTTAATAGCTCCTATAAACAATCTCAATTAAATGACGAAGGTAAAATGACAGTAAGTTTAGAAATTAAAAAAGCGACTTATCCTATCTCAGTACATTTAAGAATTCTACGGTAGAAACAGATTTTTATCACATAGCTTTTCTCTTACCAACCTCCATAAACTACATTTTATACATATGAAGCGAATATTTTTTTACAATATTTTATTTCATCTTATAAAAATAAATAAGTATATGTTCCCCAATTCCTCCTCATATAATTTAATCATAAGAAAATGAAGGATTTTCTTCTTTTAACCAGAGTTGGCCGTTGATTACAGTAATCGATTACAACTGTAATTGATTACAGATAATTACAGCTATGTAATCAATTACTTGTAATCACGATTACAAGTAATCAATTACTTGTAATCGTGATTACAACTTTCAAAAAATTTTGATTATAGCTGTAATCATGATTACAATTTTGATTACAGTAATCAATTACTTGTAATCATGATTACAAGTAATCAATTACTTGTAATCGTGATTACAACTTTAAAAAAATTTTGATTACAGCTGTAATCATGATTACAGTTTTGATTACAGTAATCAATTACTTGTAATCATGATTCCAAGTAATTGCGATTACAAGTAATCACAACAAAAACGATTACGAGTAATTATGATTACAAGTAATCAAAATATATGATTGCATGTAATTATGATTACATGTAATTTGATTACATGTAATTGTGATTACTTGTAATCAAACTATACGATTACAAGTAATTACGATTGTATACTATAGTCAAATTTTCTATGTAAGTATTCACGTGTTTACATATTTTTATGTACATAGAATATACGCACGCATGAACGTACAAATTGCGATTCCTATACATACAATGTATGCACAAACGTTGTTTGTACGTACAATATTCATAATTATATTGTAATATACCTAATGCAATGCGCATATGCTTAGTACATATAATTATGCATTTATGATACATGTACGCATGTATGTTAGTTTGTACAAAAAGGCAATGTTTTGTATCTTTGTATACATAGACAATGTATGCATGAACGTATATTAAAATAATGCTTATGCGTTTGCATGCTTTTATGTACATTAGTACATATATTGTATAAATTTACGATAATAGCACGTATATACAATGTACGTATGTATATAAAATTTTACGTATTTACGTACAATATTTAAAGAATGTTATTTAAAGGTGCAATATATGCACATAGTTTCGTAAATAAAATGTGTGCATACTTTGTTAATACTTATGCGCATGTAATGCATGGATGTACAAAAAAATAGTTATATGCGCAATGTATGCATGTACATACAGCGTATACATGTACATAATTACAAGTAATGTACAAATACATGCATACATTTAAATATATGTAATTACAATATACAAATACATTGTGCATACATTAAAAAAAACTATATGAGTAAAGTTATTAAAATTTGTTTCAAAATTTATTCTAAGGCATATGAAACTCTATCTCATATTTTTTAGAAAGCAAACGATAATTTTATTTTGAATTTCTGAATATTAATTCCACACATAAAATTTACCGTTTTTCTTACCATTTAAAAAATTTCTATGAATCATGCATTATGTTATAAAAAAAATAAATCTGTATTGTCAAACATTTCATGAAAGTACCTGAAAATAATTTTTTATTCAGAGAATTTCAAAATGATATAGAACAATTAAAGCTGAAAACTAAATTTAAATATCGTTTGATTTTGTCATTTAACTTGCTTAAGTCATTGAAACTTAACTTACATGCATTTTATTTATTGCATTGTACACTTATTTAGACATAAATGTAATGTACATGTGTATACGTGTAATGTATGTACGCATGTACAATGTATGTACATACATTCATGTATTGTACATGCATATATAGTACATATGGATATGCATACATGGAACATACGTGTATTGTACATGTGTGGATACATTCATTGGACATATATACATTGCACCATATGCATAGATAGGGGTAGCATGCATGTACACATGTAAAATTTGTACGAAAGAATTATGCCCAATATATTTATGCACATATGTACTGTATATGTACACACATATGCACATTATATGAACATTATATGTTCATTTCCTCATATGTGCATTATATGAATATACATCTGTACGCTATATGTATATACATCTGTACAATATATGCATCTCAAATGTGTATGTACGTACGTTATGCATTTCGAATGTATGTATGAATACATGTAAAATATAAATACGCCCAATGTACGTACAATCGTACACAAATGTATTATGCATATTTGGATACACACATTGAACATGAACATATTGTGTATATGTGCATAAATACATTGGACATGCATATCATGTACAGGTATACATACATATTTTGTACATACTGCATATATACCTATATTGTACATGCATACATATATTATACTGTTCATAAATAAATTGCACATGCATGCATGGGACATACATTGTACAGACAATGTATGTATGTTCGTACAAACAACAAGTACTTGTATATACATGCGTACATGAACATGGATATACATTTCACATACACAAATATTTGCATAAAATGCATATATTCATTGTGTATAAATGTACATGTCTACATTGTTTGCACATACATACGTAATTATTATTTATATACATACGTACATATATTTTATACTTACAATATAAGTGTATGTACATATGTGTGAAACTAAGATGTCTGATCATATGCACTAGATAAAATCATGTGTACATACATTTTAGTTACATTCATTTGTACGTATACAATTATGTACAAAATGCAGTACATGTAAATGCGTGCAAAATGTATCATTATAAAATACATTATACTATCTACTGTAAAATATAATCATTTATAAGAATAAGTCTTGTAATCGTGTATTTAGATTACATGTAATCATAATTACATGTAATCAAATTACATGTAATCAGATTACTTGTAATCATGATTACATGTAATCATATATTATGATTACTTGTAATCATAATTATCCGTAATCGTTTTTGTTGTGATTACTTGTAATCGAAATTACTTGCAATCATGATTACAAGTATTTGATTACTGTAATCAAAATTGTAATCATGATTACAGCTGTAATCAAAATTTTTTGAAAATTGTAATCATGATTACAAGTAATTGATTACTGTAATCGACTATGTAATCATGATTACAGCTGTAATCAAACTTTGTAATCACGATTACAAGTAATTGATTACTGTAATTAATATTGTAATCATGATTACAGCTGTAATCAAAATTTTTGAAAATTTTAATCATGATTGCAAGTAATTTATTACTGTAATCAAAAAATGTAATCGATTACATTTTTGGCCAACTCTACTTTTAACCACTTCACTGAGTTAACTCGGGTATGTATATATTGCAAACATTTTTTATCCCGAGTAAAATCGGGCATATCAGAATTCGTCAATACGTTTTGTTTTATAACGTTTTTATTTGGCTGGAAGCAAAACAGAAAAATGATAATAATCAGCTGTGATTGAAAGTTTGCCAATATTTGTTTGGGAGTTTTGCTATGTGGGGGACTGCAATTGTATATACGATGGTTGATGACTTTACGTAGAAAAAAGATGGCGTTCGTGAACGAAAGTAATGCGGGTGAATTTTCAGATTATGAAGATGTGAACATACATATATATATATATATATATATATATATATATATATATATATATATATATATATATATATATATATATATATATATATATATATATATATATATATATATATATATATATATATATATATATATATATATATATATATATATATATATATATATATATATATACACAAAGACTAATATTTAACTTTTTCCATTGACCCAAGATAATTTGGGATAGTAAACTGATGGTAAATTAAATATTTTTTACACATAAAAAATTAAGTTTACAACTTAGAACGTGTGTATTATGTTTTGTTTTAGTTCTTAGTAATTATTCATAAAATAAAAAAATATGTAGATTTTTTGCATTTTTTTTCCAAAAAAATTGCTAAGGCAAACGGTTAAGATATTATTCATTTTCCTAAAAATTCTGAAACAAATCCTGATCACTTCAATCCTTATTATATATTTTTGTGGATGGATTCAACATAAGCTGAATCCATCAGCATGTACTTTGCGGATGGATTGCATATCAAAGTTTTGCAATCCTTAATCAAGTCTTTTGATCGAAAGCAGGAGAAGATGCAAAATTTCAAGAATGCTGAGATAAAACGCCTGGAAAATACAGAAAACGAGTATCAAATAAAGGATTTTTTTACTGCTTAAATTATATTTGATTAGATTTTATCATGTTAGGTCGCTTAAATTATTTCAATGAAGACTGCAACATAGGAATCGATGAATCATTCTTAAACCATTGCTTACAGTTTCTTTTTCTGGTATTGGACGAGAACTATCCTTATCATTGCTGCCGTCAAAAAGGACTTCTCCTATTGCAGGATCAATTATTTGTAGATGTTTTGTTTTCTTTGGTGTCTGCTGAGAAATTTGTTGTGCAGGCGAAATGGGGTTGATGAAAGTTGGCAGGGACTGACCTTTAAATAAAAAGAATAAAAACTATCAAATTACAATGCAAAAAAACATTTTAAATAAAAAAAAAGAATTAATGCACAACATACCACTTGAATTAGCCTGCGGAGGATTATGGTATGGAGTACCCCATAGATTATTTAGATAAACAGGATGGCCAGTTGCTGCTGGGATTATTATGTTCTGAGGAGGACTAAATGGCCACTGCTGATACTGAAAATAAGCAACAACGAGATATAAATATTTACATAAGGCATAAAATATGTTTTTTTTTTGTCTTCAAGTAAAATAAATAAAAACATTGATTTAATTAATGGTGTTTAAGAATTTTTGATAGCAGCAATGAGATTTCAAGAAAGAAAAAACATGAAGTAAAAATGAGTCTAAAAAGTAACTCTGAGGACTATCTTAGTCAAGTAAATTTATTAACTCTTATTTTCTTACATTATTTAACAAATGATATAATTTAACAATCATTAATATATAATAGAGAATGACATGATCTCTTAATAAGGCTTAATAATAAATTGCCAACACCTGATCAAAATCTTTATCTATTAATGGATTTAAAGTTTCTTATAATAAATTTGAAAACATTTTGAGAAGTATATTATAGAAAATTTTTAGTGGTGTGCTTCCAAAAATGTTGTAAATATAACACGAAATCGAAAAATAATAATTAAAAAAAAACAGAAATAATAACAATAGGGAAATTTTTTTATGAAGTTGCTTCATGCTAATGCCACATAGCAGCGGTTGAAATATTTATTATTGCCATTATTTAAAAAAGCGGTGCACAACTTTCTTGGGTGAGGAGACATTTACATCTCAGGTTGATTAAAGAAGGTATTGAGACATACCGACGGTAAATATGGTTATTATTATGTAGTATAGTTTTCTGTGCTCTTAATCCTTTTCATCAATCAATTAAGGTCAGAAAATTACTATTTAAATAGATTAAAAAAATGGAAAAAACTGATACTTTAAAAAACAAATTTCCAAAATGCAGATTTTGTAAAATAAATATAAACATTAGGTAAAAGTAATGGCTTTTTTTATTACTTCATATAATACAAAAGCTCATTTTAAAATAGATTCTGACAATAAAAGTACTGCAATGCTCACAGAAAAATAATTAATCATTTTAAAGAGGAATATAAATTTAAATTAAATATTTAAATTAATGAAAATTTATAAGATTTAAAGCGATTTAAATTAAAAACAAAACCTCTTTATAGAGCAAAACAAGGTTTAATATTCTGTTGGAAATACACTTGTAATTTAAGATAGTTAAAATTAGTGAATTAGAGGTTTCATGAATGTTAAATAGAATACGTTTCCCCCCCCCCCCCAAAAAAAAAAAAATCACTTAAACTACAAAAAAAAAATATTACGAAAAATAGAGTTTAAAATTTTCCATTTATCAAAGAATCAATAAAATCACAAGGAAAAATGCAGCAATAACTGCCAGAAGAAAAAGAGCACATTATTTTGAAATGAAATCGGCAAGAATAAAGCGTATCAACACGTAATTAGTATTTTAATCTGCTATTCAATATTAATAATATTGAAATAAAATATCGGAAATTTTAAAACTGCGTGGAAATAAGAATAGCAATAACTCCTAAAAAAAGATCGAAGCAATTTACAAGGAAATCGGCATAAATAAAGAGCGTCTAAAAGTTATAACTTAACAGTGTGATTCGAAATTGTATTCGAATATTGAAGCAAATATACGGATTCTCAGAATCTCGTGGAAAAGCGTAGGAACGTGGAAAGCATGCGAAACTATCATAAGGAAATGACCTAAATTTAGGATGAAATTATTACAAAGAGAACGTGTTAAAAAGTGATTATTTAAATGCGTAAACTTCGAGATTCGTAATAATATAGCTTTAAAAGTATTAGTCTTTTAAAACCATTTTGAAAGGCGCTGTAATAACAGTCGAAAAATAACTTGAGATTTGCAATGAAATTGGCACAAATTAAGCAATTATTGTAGCAATTGTAGTCCAAGTTTCAGGTGAAAATAAATTATTAAAAGGATGTTTTCCATAATACTATGAAGTTTCACTCATGGAATATCAAATAACTTGAGATTTGCAACGAAATTGGCACACAATTATTGTAGCAATTGTAGTCCAAGTTTCAGGTGAAAATAAATTATTAAAAGGATGTTTTCCATAATACTATGAAGTTTCACTCATGGAATATCAAATAACTTGAGATTTGCAACGAAATTGGCACACAATTATTGTAGCAATTGTAGTCCAAGTTTCAGGTGAAAATAAATTATTAAAAGGATGTTTTCCATAATACTATGAAGTTTCACTCATGGAATATCAAATAACTTGAGATTTGCAACGAAATTGGCACACAATTATTGTAGCAATTGTAGTCCAAGTTTCAGGTGAAAATAAATTATTAAAAGGATGTTTTCCATAATACTATGAAGTTTCACTCATGGAATATCAAATAACTTGAGATTTGCAACGAAATTGGCACACAATTATTGTAGCAATTGTAGTCCAAGTTTCAGGTGAAAATAAATTATTAAAAGGATGTTTTCCATAATACTATGAAGTTTCACTCATGGAACACCAAATAAAATATGCAAGTAGAAAATGATTATTAAAAGGAGAGAAGTATGAACCATTTGTTGAAATTGGGGATTCACAATGACTGGTTGCATGGGATGAGAAAAGGGAGGTAACATCTGTATCTGTCCATAGTGAGATGTTGGTTGTTGCCCTGCTTGGTTGGCTACAATTTGCAATGTCGTCATACCCATGTTTGGTATAGTTCGGGGCACGCTACTTCGAGCTGTATAGTAGCCCTGTAAATAGAAATACGTGGTAATTAATATACAATACTTAAAATATTCAATATTTAATTATGACAATATTTAAAATAACATATAAGTAACAAAATGCATTTAAAAATATGCCGCATTTAAAACATATACATACAGGGTATCTGCTAAATTTTAAATTTTCAAATCCATGACTTTCCATGAATAATTCCAAGAATTTTTCATGACTAACCGAAATTACTATTTTCTCCGACAAAAATACAACAATAAATTAAAAAAAATATTATAATAATATTAATTGAAATGATAGGTATAACCAAAAATGTTATACTCTGCATCTTCATATTTATTGATTTTAAACTTAAAAAACAAAGTAGATAAAGAGTTGAAGCAATAAAATAGCTAAAAAAAATACAAAAGCAAATAACTAAATACAGTCAGATAATTATAGTTATTTAAGCCTACTTTATTTCTTCTTAATACTAAGTGTACTACAAAAAGCCTAAACTAGAATTTTAAACTGATAAAATAAAAAAATAAAAAATAAATAAATAGATAAAAAAAGAACATGAAAGTTCAAAAGATAATTCGCACTAAAAATGATGGTCTTCTTTTATTTTTTAAAGGAACACCATAATTTTTAAAGAACAGGAGGAAAACATTTTATATCTTAATAAAATATGACTATGAGGGGGAATTTTGTACTAAAGTAGCAGGTTGAGGATTATATGTTGGACCAGACATCCATTGATAGTGCTGCTGAGCAGTAGGCATTCCACCAGAGTTAGGATACTTTTCTGGTTGAGCTGCAGCAGCCTGCGTATTCGTATCATGAGGTGTATTGCTTGTTGCAGTAGATAATTGCTAGAAAGAAATGAAACGATATCAATAACAATATAAAAAATTATAATAAATAATAAAAATAATCAAATCTACAAGGATAAAATATTAAAAATCAACTAGATTTTTAATGGTACAACGGAATTTTGTTAACAACAAGCTCATCACCTTCACATTAAGGAATAAGCTAGCTGCTGTGGATAATTTAAAAATTTGCAAACTGAAATTATCAAGTGTATTATGTTTTATAGTGTTAAACGAATTCTTCAGTATCATGATATATTGCATGATATATTGTGAAATTTGACCTGGTTTGTCAACTTTTTTTTTCGAAATAAGAACTGTTCACTTTAAGCCAAAATTGAGCATGAAATGAGATAAAAAGCATTATGGTTCATATTGTTTGAATAACTTCTTTGATGTCTTGACGACCATTTATGTTTATTAATTAATTTATTTTGTCTCAATATAACTATCCTCAGTTCCCCCCCCCCCGTATTTGTTGAACGCAAAGAAACGTGACCTGAAATGATATTTTTGCGAATTAATGTACACTTCTAACATCTAACAAAGTGTATTATGAATCATAACAGCTTGTGTATAAAGTTATAAATTGGATAATTTTGCTTTAAAATATGCAATATTTAAAATAACATATAGGTAACAAAATGTATTTAAAACTTCGACAGGATTTAAACATATTTCCGCTTATTCACTAGGATTTAAATGCAGATTATTGAATACCGTGGAATTCAAAAATAGTTTAATTAAAATATTAAATTAGGAAAATTGCTGCAACTTTAGATATTTAAGAAAAAAATTCGGCTGAAACTGAAAACGTTAGCAAGTCTGTATTCGTACCATTTATTAAATGAAATTCGTTTTTTGGCAAATTAGATTATGCTTCTCAGTATAATGAGATTAATAAAAAGAATTACTTTAATTGCATAATTAGTTCACACAAACATTATCTCTCTTCTATTAAAAAAATAATAATAATATTTCATTCTCTTTGCTAGTATTTTCTTTTTTCCCACTCATCAGAATTGCTTGTCTAAATCTATTGTAATCTTTATTAGTAATCAGTGGCGTAGTTTTGAGGTGGTTTTGGGGGACAAAACTCCCAACGAAATTAAACATTACTTGCTTAATGAACTATTGCTTAGATAGAATGCATTAGATAGAAAAAAGTTTTCATTACTCATTTTCTGAATTTAAATGTTTAGAATATATATATATATATATATATATATATATATATATATATATATATATATATATATATATCACTGGCTTCGGTCAGTGTGCAGGTGGATGACCACTTTGATCAGTCTGCGTAGGGACAGAGGGACGGTATTGGTTCCTCGTTAAACTGTTCTACCGTAAAGTGCTTGACTTCGAGTGCTGGTTGTCGGGCTACTGAAGCAGGGGTGACATCCCTTCTGCAGAGGATCAAAATTGTTATGGCATGTCTTTGGATAATCCTCAGAGATGTTTTCCAGACAGTCACCAATAGCCCATTGTGCAGCTCTAGTGCAGCGTGAATGAGCATTCATTGGTTAGTTCATTCATTGGGTTAGTATACGTATACTAACCCAATGAATGAATTATGATCGAACCATAAATTATCATTTTATTTTTAAATGCAGTACACATCTGGGTTATTTCTGCTCAGGTCAGAGGGTTCCTTAAACCAGATAAAGTTATCGTATAATGAAAAATAAAAGTAAAGTTAGCCAACAATTTAGACAACAGTTCATATACTGTGAGTTGAACAAAAACTATTACAAATTGAACAATCCAATATTACAATCCAGTAGTCCAACTAATGAACAATAAACGAAACAAATATACCTTAGTCAGTTTTAATGTATTGGGATCATCATTGCTATTGCCACTTTTACTTTTTGTAGAAGATATCCCGTCCACTTCAGACATTTCAGATTTTTGAGCTAAAAAAGAAAGAAGGGGGAAAAAACACTGAAAAATAATTTGGAAATCACACTTCAGTTCTAAAATTCAGGGAATGTGCTTGAAAAATTTTTTACATTCATTAATTAGTTTAAAAATTTCAACTGTTAAACTTGCAGTTAATAATATCAAGCAGGTCGTTGAAATTTGATGTGCGGAAAGGGTCAATTTTATTTATCAACTTTTGAGTTTTTTTCCTTATTTAAAACATTAATTTGTTCGAAATTTAATGCCATTTTAAGTGGTTCAGAAATTTATTATTTTTCCTTGCTTTCAATAAATATTTATTCATTTATGAAAAAAAATATTCTCGCGATATCTTTAAGTTAAAAGCTAAAGCTTAAAATTATGTCAAAAGTAACGAAAAAAATAGAAAGAGATATTAGATTTCAATGAAGACTGATTTAAAGGCAAATTAGGCTTTTAGAAATTAAATTATTCTAACCAATTAAAGTGAAACTGTTTCAGGGTTAAAGAGAACTTGACAGAAATGACGTATCAAATAAAAATGATCATCCAATCCAGTATAGAATTCTTCCATCGCTTTGTTCCAAAAGGAAACACTGTCTATCAAACAAGAATTTTAAATTATATGAGATGGAGTTAAAGATTAAAAATATTAACAGGTCTTAAATTTTGCTTTAAATGGAAGTTTAAATGAATGAGAAATTATCATAGTTCAAATAAAACAAAAATATTAAGAAAATAAATCAGAATGCAACCTGCTGCCTTCTCAGGTTTAGAAGGACCTGCACTACCACCAGTTTCATCTCCACCCAAACTCTGCATCGCTCTTTCTGGACCAGGCTTTATGCTCTCAACATCACTAGGCTTTAAAAAAACAAAATTAAAGTTCTTAAGTTTTCCGATAATATAATATTTTTTGCTGTATCTCACTTGAGTCTGTAATCAATTTTAATAATATGACAAATTAGAATTAGAAGTATAAATCGTTATCATAAACTGTGTATATAAATCGCATTTTTTTAAAACAAAAGAAAAGTACCATAATAAATTAAGGCAGTTTTGTAAACTTTTGAAAACTATGTTCAGATCATTTTGAACTAGATCACACTATTACATAAAATATTTTTCAATAAATGAAAATGTATAAAAAGGAAAAGCCTCTTAGTGTAAAGAGTTTGATCAGAGAGAATATTATTCAAGGAAAATCTTATCCGGAATCTGCTCTTCACTAATCATAAAGAACAAAAAAAATTCCCCTCTCCCAACTAAAACCGAAAAAAAAGAGATGAAGAATGCCTGCAATTCAGGCAAGTAGTACGCACATAATGAGTTGAAAATAAAATCATTACAACTTGATTAATCAAACAATTATTATACTATTAACAAAACGAAGAAACCTTAGTCAGTTTTAGTTTATTAGGATCAACATTGCGATAACTGTTTTCATTTTTTATAGAAGACATCAAGCCATCTTCAGATATTTCAGTGTTTTCAGCTAAAAGAGAAAAAGGAAAATAAAGTTCAGAAAAATAGTTTTGAAATCACGCTAACTATTATTCATTTGAAATGAAATACTTTTTTTTAAAGATAAAGAAAAAGGTACTAATTCGAACTCAGTGTTTAAATTTAGCCATCTTTTATTATTGTAAAGACTTCACAGTTACATAAAATAACGAGAGAGAGAGAGAGACTTATAAATTTTTTTCAATAAAAAAATTATAAAAGAACAATAAAACAACAATAGAGAGAAGGAGGTTTATAATTTCTTTAAATAAAAAACTATAAGAACGTAACATAAATAAAGCTGCCCTTGCTGTTTTTATGATCAAGTCTTACGAAAATTTTTACTGTAAATTATTTAATCTGATTATTGAAATTCATGGACCATCCTAGATATCAGGGGTGGATACAGAAATTTTTCAGGGGGTGGGGATCATAGACTAAGATTCCTCCCCCCCCCCCAACAATGAATTTTTTTCGAAAAAAAATTTTTTAGAAAAAAAACGGGTTTTTAATGCTAGTCTTCCCATTTATTTTTTTCATAATGAACAATAGAACAATACATAAATAATTCAAGTATTCAAAATCTTTGAATAGTAAATGTAATGCGTTTTTTAGAAACTTTGGCAAATCTGTCAATGATTTTTTCAACATCCAGATCAGTTTCTCAATGAATTTTAATAATGTGAGTCCATTTAAATATAATTACAATATCAATAAAATAAATAGAATACAACCTGCTGCCCTCTCAGTACTGGAAGAGCCAGAACTACTGTCAGTTTCACTTCCACTCGAACTTCGCAACAATCTTCCTCGTCCAAGCTTTATGCTGTCGACATCATCAGGCTTCAGAAAACAAAATTAAAACTTATTAGCATTTTGATAGCATAATTTTTTTTTCTTTCTCTCACTTAAGTCTACTATAAATTTTAATTATACGGCAACTTATATTTTAATGTATAAGTGTTAAGTAAAGCAATCTTTAGAAAAATTTTTTTTACCAAAAGAATTAAAACAGTTTCAGAGACTATATGAAAATTATGTTAAGAGGTTTTTAACTGCATAACTATGTTATAAAAAATATGTTTAAAAAAAGATATATGTAAAGGTACAGTTTTCTAGTCTTAATGGTCTTTCTAGTCTTTTCCAGTCTCTTCTTATCAAAGACTATTTTTATTTACGGGATTAAAAAATTGTCCTAGAATCTGCTCTTCGCAAATCACAGTAAACAATTTTTTTTCTCACTATGATGAGAAGAGATATTAATTAAATTTAAAAGGATTTTTCCTTTATTTATCATCTTATTTTTAAAATAGTATGCATCATTATTATTTCTGCTGTTAAACAGCCGTAAATTTAAATCAAATAAAATTCCGCAAAATGAAAAAAAAAAACAGAAATTAGTCCACAATAATGGAAAAATAGTATAAAATAATGGTAGTTAAACTAATACTATTACAATATGAATAATAAAATAAGCAATATACTATTGTCAAAACAAACATACCTTAGTTAGTTTTAATTTATTGGTATCAACAAGACTATGGCTGTCTTTACTACGTTTTGTAGACGTCCACCAATCTTCAGATGTTACCATGTTACGAGCTTAAAGAGAAAGAAGCGAAATAAGAAACAGTGAAACAGATTTAAAGTCATTTTAAGTCTTTTTTTTTCATTTCTTTTGAAGAGAAACAAATAGGTTAATTGCAATGACATAATTTTGAAAAAAAGGCACATTCATTACTATTTGCATATTTATTCCATTGATTTAAATAGTCTTATTAATAGAACGCCATTACTTTTAAAAAGATACTTGCGTAAAATAATAATATTGAGAGAAAGATTATTTTTCTCTTTCCTTGATTTGAAATGTAAAATAAAGCATAATTTACGGAGCTATACAGGGTGTTTATAAAGTCCCGGACTCATTTTGATGTTTAATAACTCGTAAAATAATAAAGATAGATTAAAATTAATAACATAATTGGTTAGATAGACTCAAAAAATTTCATGGCCCTTGTCAATGAACTTCCACGTGTGCCCCCTTCGTCGCACGGAGAATATCAAGTCGATAGTCAATTTCACGCCGGATAGCGGCAAGTATGTCGGCATCCACAGAGGCTATTGCGGTTGTAATCCTGGCTTTTAGGTCATCAATGTTCAACACGATCCTCCTGTAAACATTGTCCGTTATAAATCCCTAAAGAAAAAAGTCCAGCGGCGTTATGTCAGGTGATCTGGGTGGCTAAGGAATTGGACCTCCTCGCCCAATCCATCTTCCTGGAAAATGGTCATTCAAAGAACTACGAAAGATGATACCCCAATGAGGTGGTACACCATCTTGTTGCAAAAAGACATGTGGCAGAAGCTCTTCTAGCTGTGGAAGTACTAAGTTTTCCAACATCTCTAAGTATACGACTGATGAGACCGTCTTTTCTGTAAAAAAGAAAAGCCCAATGACTCGGTCGTGCATTAGTCCACACCACACTTTTGGGGAATCCCTTTGTGTCTCACGGTATTTATGGGGTTTTCAGATCCCCATATGCACACATTATGGCGATTAACAATGCCAGAATTACAACCACAGTAGCCTCTGTGGATGCCGACATGCTTGCCGCTACCTGGCTTGAAATTGTCTATCGATTTGATATTCTCCGTGCGACAAAGGGGGCACTCGTGGAAGTTCATTGACAAAGGTCATAAAACTTTTTAAATCTATCTAACCATTTACGTTATTAATTTTAATCTATCTTTATTATTTTATGAGTTATTAAACATCAAAATGGGTCCGGGACTTTATAAACACCCTGTATTTCATTAGTCTATCCATTCCAACAATTTAGCAATTTTTGTTATTATATCTTATTAGTATTATATTATCGTACACTGTAGGAATTTTCATTCTAAAATTATTGTAAAATAACCGGCAGCAGTCTGTCCATCCGATTAACTCTAAAGTTTACGGTAAAAAACATGTTTTACCTTAACGGTTTTTAAACCATTTACAACTAGCATAGTTTCAAAACCATGAAAACAAAATTTAACTGAACATAGGAGCTAAGCTTTTCGTTAGGTAATGGGCATTGGATAATTCAGAACACTGATTGAGGAGTGCATTGCATTGGAAACTCTCCATATTTTGAAAATAATAGAGGAAATAGTGTGGTGTCAAGACTGAGACTCGAACCCCAGTTCTATCGTTCATGAGACTACCAGATTAGTCCTCTCTGCTATAATAAGTGAGCAGTTGAAAGGAATTAGGTGTCATTAGGTGAGCTTAGGTGGTGTGATAAAATTCTGGTTGCTTAATCGTATTAGATGAAAACAGTTAACAAACTGTGTTTCCTCACAGTAAACAGTTTGATTACCATCTTATTTATGGTTATATAACTGTTTTGTTAGAATATGACAAAATAACTTATAAATTGTTATTTGACCATTTTTCTCGAAGAAATTTCTAACATTGCACGTATCGCAATAGTTTGATCAGGTGAACGGTTATAAAGTTTGAACCCCTTACATGTTAATATTTCCTTTTTGCTATTTCGCCATACCTCGAAAAAATTTTAAGCAAAATAAAAAATATAAGCATATAATTATAAAATTCAATTATCCAAAAATAATTCTATGCAAAAAATAATTTGAATAATTATTTTTTATTTCATTTAATAAGAATCGAAAGAATTTTGCATTGCGAGGTATACAAATTTTTTCTTTATTTTAAAAAACGTAATTTTATGTAACAAAACTCTACATTTGAACGAATTCGTGAGAAATCAAAGTTTAAATGTACTAATTTTTTAAAAAAAATTTGATAACTCAGAAACTATTCTCTCAAATTTTGTATATTTTTTTCCCGCATGGAATTTCCTTTTCTAAAGGAATTTTATAATTGCGTAATTTTTTTAATCACTTAAAATATGACGAAATACACAAAAAAGTATAAATATCTTAAAGGAGTTCAAACTTTCGACTCTTCTTCTGAACCAATTTAACTGGACTGACTGAACCTAGACTGGTAGTGGGTCAATAACTCAAATCAGTCGAAAACTGTAACTAAATATATGTACAATATTATGTATGAAAGATATGTATATTCAGATAAAGTACGTTTTTTTGTTAGGTATCATACACTGTTAAGATTTTCATTCTAAAATTATGGTAAAATAACTGGTAGCTGTCTGTCCATCCGATTAATCGTAAAGTTTACGGTAAAGAACGTTTTTTTCCTTCATGGTTTTCAAACCATTTACAAAAAATCTGGTTATAAAACCATGAATAAAAAACTAAACGGTTTTTTTAACCATTTACAACTAGCATTTTTCAAAAACGTAAAAAAAATTATTATTTAACTAGACATAGGAGCTCGGCTTTTCATAAGGTAATGAGCATTGGAGAGCCGGACACTGGAAATTCCTCATGTGTTGAAGGAAATGGAGGAAATATTGTGGTGTCAACACTAAGACTCGAACTCCAGTTCTGCCGGTCATGAGATTGACTGATGAGCCAGCTCGGCTATAGGCTCGGGATAAGCCGTTCAATAAATTATTATTTAACTATTTTTTCCGAGAAATTTCTAACAGTGTAACTGAAAATATCGTGCGTACAAAATAATTAATATATTTAAGGTTAGGCCATCAAACCATTAAGATTGAGTCTTAATACGTGAAAATACTATCATTTAAGATCAAAAGTTGTTCTTGGACATCCCCCCCCCTCGCTTTGCATGTAGCAACGTTTCAAATTCCCGTGTTAAACTAAGACAAACAATGAAATATAGATAGCAAAATTCATATATAATAAGAAAATATAAATAAAATAAATCAGAATATGGATAAGATATGCATGTTTCAACATGTAATGCCTCAAAGAATTTTAACAAAAAATTGCACACCGGTATTTTTACTTCTGTCTCGGTCATGAGGTACTCTTTTTTGGAATGGCATGTTCTGCAGATCCTCTTTTTCCTCATGTGCTCCACACTCAGCTTCGTTTGGAGTTTGGTCGATAGCTTTAGGGTTGTTTTCTTCCTTTCTAGGAAACCGATCTTTCTAAAGTACAGAAGAATTATTTCTACACTCCATTTTAAAATTCAAACAAAACTTAAAAAAGTAGTATGTAAAGAACTAAAGTATTACTGCCTCAATGTAAGATTGCTTAGAACCACATAAATTTAAGCCCTGTATGAGCTTGAAAATAACAGTTGAACATGTATGCGAAGTTGCAATAATTAACAGTAGAACCTCCAGAGATCGTTTCTCATGGGACCCTTAAGTGAACGATAGATACGGGAAAATATTGAATGCGAGTGAACATATAACTACAACGAATGATAAGTAATACGGCAGTAATGGACTTGAAAATTAATAAATTTACAATACGTATGAAAAATTTTAAGTGAAGAAATTATGTACTTAATGGAAAAATTATTTATTCTGCGAAAGAAAGACGTGTAAACATATTTATTTATTTAAAATATGGAGAAATTTTGGTTTGAACACTCTCTTTTCTTTTCTACACAAACAATAAATTTTTGACTTTTTCTGTTAATAAGTGTGAATATAGAAAATTTCTTAATGTTTCAAAGGCTCCAAAATGTTTTTGATTCTGTTTCATCTGTATCATTTGTTTCTGCTACCATTTTTTTAACTGATATCCCACCAGAAGTTTCTGCATTTTCATCAACTGAAAATTAGACATCAAACATGATCTTTGAGGTGTTTTTCCCAAAATGTAACAAATCCACCAAGAGTATATGTTTTTCTTCTCAAAAACTAAAGCGAAATAAGTCAAGTGTCGGGAAAATGTTTGTTACGATAGACGCGTGAATCTTTTAGTTTCAGAAACATTGTAAACGGTTATTATGAACGTTATAAATATATCATTTGTGACAGTAACGGAAAAAAAGACAATACATAAGGGGAAACGATGAATTAAGGTTCAAAAGTAATAAAATGGTACGGCATGGAACTTTTATTTACGTCGGGTTTAGGCGACGGTCTGAGAAATATCACTGAGGCTGATCCGGAGACAATACATACACTCACACACCATCCATCTGCAGATCGTAACTTTGATCTGAACCAGAGCACGATCAATCTCCGATCCAGTACCGATAGAGGTATGATTTGATGAGGGAACTTGGAGGACTTTGTGACCCGGCCGATTTAGCACGCGTCAGTCACCATTTTGAGCACGGGAAATCTTCAGCCGGTAGAGATCGAACTCGAGACCTCTCGGACAAGAGCCCAACGTCTTACTAGCCAAGGCTATCCCACTCCTGTATTAAAATGTATTAATTATCCCTAAATCACCATTTATATCAAGATTATTTTTGAGTAAGTTTTTGCTCCTTAAAATAATTCATTTTATTATAGTTGAATATTTCTTGCAATTCATTTAGCTCAGGATTTCAGGTCTTTCTGATTTACTGTATCTTATTTATTTATCTCTAACTTTCTAAATTGTTACCATAAGAGAAGAGAGTCAACATTCACTAAATAGGTCAATTTGATTTTCAATACAGCATTTCTAATGTGCCATACAAATTATGGGATATATGTACATAAAGTATATTTGAACATACCTTTCTAGGTATACCTCTCCGAGTTGGCAAAAACTGATCCCGGAAGGTAGATAGAATAAATAAAAAAAAGAATATGGATTAAGACTTTATTATCCAAACATCTACCTCATAAATGTTACTTTGTAAACAATGCAAAACTGATAAATGCAAAGATTTTTTTAATCGTATTCCTCAATGCGAATTGTGTAGATAAATTAGATTGTTGGATAAAATGTTCAAGTTTTTCATAATAGATACAGATTAAATAGAAACAATTTACTGATACTGATACATTTTAAGTATACACAGAGGGGAACTTGGAAAAAAAAATAATTGCTGTTCTAGTATAATTTGCTCCCTAGTATATGTAAGAAGTATCTAAATATATAAACTTTAATTTTTGAATGAAATTTGGTACAGCTAAATTTTTATTTATCTTTTGTTATTTGAGAACTGAGCTTTCTAATTCATTTTTCCACACAATTAGTAAAAGCAACATATAGAGGAAAATTCTTAATAGTGATAGGAAATAATGTTTTGGGGGACATACTATTTTTGCTGTATTTCAACACTTCATATTAAAATAATTAAACTCATTGAAAAAGGATTTAAAAAAAGCACAAGGAAAAGATCACTGGGGATGATTTGAGACAGCAGACTATTTATTAAGAGGAAAATAATATCCTGTAAATTTAAATTAAAAATAAATTATGGAATCCTTCAATTGAAATATTTTAAATCATGAGATAATTAGATAAAAAGTTATTCAGGGTAATTTTTGTTCTTTTTTTTAGCACTATACATTTATTAACCCATTTCAAAACTATTCCCCTTTTGATAGAAATTACCATGCATTTGCGTTACGTGAAGAGGAAGATTACCAGAACACCCAACTGTTAGCCTGACGGCAAAGGGATTCTAACCCATGATCCGTCTACCACAGAGGATATTTTATGTCAGCACTATGGTCGGTGCAAACCAGATGCGGAAGTCCTATCGACCGGGATTTGAACCCTGTTCACCTCATTGGAAAGCGAACACTTTATCCCCTGAATTCTCACAGCTCAACCCCAAAACAATTCCAGAACTCAAAGAACGCATTTGTAATGCGCTTGCGTCGGTGACTGCACAAATGCTTTAGCATGAAATAAACACTTGTTTTTTATTTAATGAGTCAATACAAATTCTAATATGAATGAGCTTGACATATTAAATCAAGGTAATATTTCTTTTTAATAAAAAAAATATTTAAACTCCATAAAATGATGAAAAGAAATGAACTGCATAAATATAAACATATAAAATAAGTAAATGTCTATTTTAGTACTAACTGCATGAAAATTAAAAATGAATTACTTTATCATTTATATTAACATGACAATCTAAAATTCCTATTCAGGTGTTGCAGCATTAAATAAATAAGAAAAATATACCTTAAAAATATTTTTAGTGAATTTAATATTTTTTCTTTAACAATCTAAGTGGAACAATTTCTATAAATAGAAAATTTTATCATTTAAAAATAAATAATTAGCTTATTTTTTCTTTTAAAAAAAAGTTTGATTTACACTTAACACAGTGCATACCAATTTAAAGGACACTTCAAATATGATTAACTTAAATTCATTAGCATCTATCTTCTCAAATTTTGTGAAAATTGCGCTTTGTCTATTGACACAACTATTAATGCCTTAAAATTATTTTAGAAACATCCAAAATTGAGTACCTATAGAGTAATAAAACCTATAACCAATCTGGCAACAGTAATAGAGTAATAAAACCTATTACTGTGTGCCAAAAATGTAATTTAGGACTTTGCGCCGAATATTTTCTGCCATTTCAAATATAAATTTCATGATAATTGTTGCAAAATATACTAAATATTTTACACAAAGGGAATTTTTAAAGTTATCAAAATAGAAAAACAGCAACATTTTCTAATTATGATTTCACATTAAATGAACATGAAATGTTATGTATTATGTTTATTCATAATTTTGAATAGTAATAGGCATTTAATTCATCAAAGATAGTTAAGTGAATTTTATAAATGAAGCTCGCTTCATTATGTATTAGTGACACTTAATTTAATATTCAAGCAGGAAACAATCTACACAAAAATTCTATTTCTATAGAGCTTTTTTAAGGAAACTTCAATTTTAGGGAATTTTCTGAAATGTACAAAAACCAGGAGAATTTTTATTAAACCAATGGACCAGGAGAAACTGGCAAAATCCGGGAATCTACTGGAAAATCCAGTAGAGTTGGCAGCTATGCATTAAAGTTTTCGACATTTTTTTGAATGTTATGTTCTACTTGATGTTTCATTAGTATGTGATAGAATTTTATATCAAAAAAATATTAATTATTTTTAAATGTAATAAAATATGGGTTAAAATATCAGCTTAATACGTATGCGAAGAAAAAAGTAATTTAATTTAAAAAGAGTATTTTTCAACCGTGTTTGTATAATTGTCTTAACTTTCTAAATTTGAAAAAAAAGTCAACATTTAATTTTTAAAAAGAAAAAAAAAGCATTTCAAGAATATTATTAACAGAAATATGAGCAAAATATGTTTGAAAACATACCATTTTAGGTACTCCTCTTTGTGCAAAAGTTGGTAAAAAGTGATCTCGAAAGTTAGGCATTACAGGCATTTGCACTAGTCTGTTGACTTCATTCAACTTCTGTATATGAGCCTATGAAATAAAAAGTATATCAATTAAAAGTACTTGAAATCCTAACTTAAAAACAGTATCGTCAATAATGCAGGATTTTTCGATAAAGAGTTTAACAGACAAATTACCTATTGTAAATTTATGTTTCTCAAATATGTAGAAAAAATGAGAATCTTATTAACTTTAAGTTACAATCTTTAAAAGCAAAACTAAGCAATACATATAAGGATAAAATTTACTGCACCTAATATTTCATAGGGCAAAAAATACTTCTTAAATACTAGAGGAATAATATTTTTTTAATTCTTACTTTTGTATATTAAACATATACATACACACTCATGGAGTATCAAAATTTATAATGAAAAATAAAACAGCTAAATTTAAATAATGTGTACAATTAAGTGCAGAACTTTCCCTTTCATTTGACCATACAATGGACATATCGAAAAAAAAATTGCTATGATTTTAAAAAACAGTATTTAGAAATTTTATGAGGAAAAGATAAAACTATTTTCTATTTAAATAACACTGCTACATTTTAGATTTTCAAATCCATGACTTTCCATGAATAATTTCAAGAATTTCTCATGACTAATCGAAGTTACTATTTTCTCCAAAAAAACGCAACAATAAATTTAAAAAAGCATTATAACAACATTAATTGAAATGATAGGTATAACCAAAACTGCTACACTCAGCATCTTCATATTTATTGATTTTAAACTTAAAAAACAGAGCAAAGAAAGAGTTGAAGCAATAAAATAGCTGAAAAAAATACAAAAGCAACTAACTAAATACTGTCAGAGATCTGTAGTTATTTAAAGCTGTTTTATTTCTTCTTAAAAGTAAGTGTAATATAAAAAGTCAAAACTAGAACTGTTAAAAATGATGTTTTTCTTTCATTTTTTGAAAGAAAACCATAATTTTTTTAAAAAAAAACAGGTTAAAAACATTTTATATCTTAATAGAATATGACTACGAGGGGTTAACATATTTTAATAGAATATGGCTGCGATTTTGCTGCAAATTTAGAACATCGGAACACTGTGAAATTGGAAGGGATGAGGTAAATTCCCTTTTAAAAATTAGATTTTTCAGCGCCTCAAACCTACAACTTTCCATTTTTTTAAAAATAGTTTAAATGGTAAAATAATGACAAATTTTGTCCAATACTGATATCCATGACTTTCCAGGTGCACAGATACCCTGCATATTCTTCTTAGCCTGGCATTTTTTGGATATTTAAAACTTTACAGAATAGGACATACACAAATTTGATGATATTATAAAATCAGGGTTCCCACTCTATTTCAGAAAAAAAATTCCCTTACATTTCCAGGTAAATTTCAATAAAGATTGAGACCATATTTTCATCAGAAAACTTTGATTCTTTTATTTGTAATGTAAAATATTGGATTTTCTGTGTAAAATAATATTAAATGAGGAAAAGAACATTTCTGTTAGACTAAAATGAGAACCTCTAAGTACAAATAATTGTAATAGATATTAGAATTATGTAAGTTGAATCACAATAACTGATTACTGTTAATGACAATTTTAAGACTGTCTATTTTCCAGGTATAATATAGGAATATTCCAGGTTTTTGTAAAAAAAATTGCATCTTTCCCTAACTATTCCCCGATTTTTGCGGTTAAAATAAAATTCCCTGACAATTCCAGGTTCATTTGTCATTCCAGGTATATTCATTTTGAATCACCCTGTATAACCGTAATTTAAATGTTTCTGACGGGAAAAAAAAGCTCACAACATCTAATTTCAGTTTATAACCTTATGCATGATTGCTAAAGAGATGGTCAACACTTTCAGTTTTGACAATGAAAGTTAACTTTAACAGTGACCATTACAACATATCTTATTCCTTCTTAGCATCATAATATCTATAAAAATATTATCTTTATAAAAAAAACTGAGTCTTTAAACTAATGGAAACAATGTCAAAATGTTTAAAATATAACATCACTTCGGAAATAAATTCATGTTTATTTATTTAAAAAAAATAATAATTAAAAGACTGTCTAGACAGACTGTTTAAAACATTGCAGTAAAAAATTATAACAATTTTGATGCCATAAAACATATTGAAATTCCCTAAAATCCCTACGCTTATGCAAGAAAAATATTAAAGGTATTTTAGTATGTACATTTAGTATGTAATAGAATAATTACTTTGTCTTTAATGATATCTAGGTTTGGCAATTTCTGAGGTTTAACTAAGGACAAAGGATCGCATTGTAATTGAAGAAGAAAATCCCTATCGTATTGTTTCTTTCCCTCTTTATTTACAGGACTCCATTGATCTATAATGAAGCATATGGTTTATAAACATAGGATTTCAATTTGCAACGGATAATTAGTATCAAAAGAATCACCCACACACCTTCTTTGTAGCTATATTTTAGTTTGTTTGATTGTTTAGTTTTATTCTTTGCAGGATCATCCACATTTTCTTTGTCTTCATTTTCAATTGTAGGGGAAACTGACAATGAATCACTCTGCTGTTCAACTAGGGAGATATCACTCTGAGGTGAATTGTCAGAAAGTATTCCTCCTGGCTGAGAAACAGTAGTAAGTAATTCACTGTCTACAATTGCAGCAGGTAAAGGAGATAGTGGCTGCTCATCTGCTTGACTTAGAGGGACTGTTGGAGCAGTTGAAACTGACACTGCGACAACCTCCTGAAATCAGAAGAAATCTAGTCATAAAAAGTCAGACCGTAATAAATTAAGATCATGTGCATCAGGTGTGAATAAGCTATGTCGCAAAACTTCTGAAAGACTGCTCAGCTTTAAAAATTGACCAATAAAATCAATAAATAATAAAAATTTATATTTAGTTTTTAAAATTGGGTGAAAGAAAAAAAACAGGCATACCCAAGGTTTGAAAAAAAAAACTTCAAAAAATAATAATTTTTTTTTTAAAACAGAAAGATAAGTACTATGCTGATCCGCAAATTAGAAGTATGTAAACCAATAAAAAAAGTTCACAATTCATTTTAACTATTAATACTTTGAAAAAGAATACTAACATAAGAAATCTCTTTTACTCATATAAATATGCTAACATTTATTAATTCATAAAGAAATATCATAATTCAGAATTATTTACATTTAATGACCTTATTTAGCAGTATACATTCAGTAGTATTGATATCAATTAATTGTTCTAAAATAAACTTGTTTTCTTATTTAATGAGTTATACTTGTGTTTTATTTAATATAAATTCTAATATTTAAAATGATGAAAAGATGTTAACTGCATAAATATAAACATATAAAATTAGTAAAGGTATATTTTAGTTTTTACGGCATTAGAATTAAGAATGAATTACTTTATCATTTATATTAACATGAAATTCTTATTCAGGTGTCGTAGCATTAAGAAGATTAAGAAAAATATACCTTAAAATTATTTTTAGTGAAAAGGAATTTAATATCGTTTTCTTAAACTATCTAAGTGGAAGAACTTATATAAATAGAAAATTTAATCATGTAAAATATTTATTAAAAAAAATTTGATTTACACCACAATAGGATTTTAACCCAGTGCATACCAATTTCAAAGGCACTTTAAATATGATTAACTTTAACGTATAGCTTCCTTAATTTTGCAAAAATCATGATTTGTCTATTGGCACAACTATTAATGTTTTGAAATTATTTTAGAAACATCCAAAATAGAGTCTTATAAATTTGAATCATTAATGTAAGTGAGTTCTAGTTCCTTATTAAAATCCAACTACATCTTTTAAATCAGGCAATGTATTGCCTGTTCAAAAACCATTGCTTGCTAAAGTAGATTTTGTAAGGATAACACAATAATTAGGCTGATCTATTTCATTTATATTTATACCTTTAGAATTTCTTGATAATCAGCAATATAAAATTATTTTTTAAATTTTTAAAACTGGTTCCTAAGGAATTAAACACTGCACTATCAAGCAATATATGCTTCTTAAGGCAGAAAGGGCTCAGTGCAGTACGTCCTAATTCAGCCTGATGTGAAATTAATATAATTTATTTCGTTTATGTAAGTATTTATAATTAGATATTTTACTAATTATGGTTCCTTTTTTAGATAATTTAGTTTATAAAATCAAATTTATTCGTTATTCAAAAAGTGGTAATGTTTTAACAAGTACTATTTGCATACATTTATTTTTCAAACAGTTTTAATGATCAAGTTTTGTTTAGATCATAAAAAAATTTAAACAAGAAAAAGTAATTTTGGAAAAATTAAGTTCCATAAAAATTAAAAAATAGATTAAGAAGTAGTTTCTATTGTCTATTACCGGCTTGTCTATTTGAATATTGCTAATTTAACAACATCAGTTGTTTGCAATGTCGTACGTATGAACAATTGTATTGACAAAAAAATTAATGCAATAAATAATTATAGCAAAGTCATTGATCCCAATTTAAAACTAGATCCAAATGATGAAATTTACCTCTTCTTTATCAAGGAAAGCATCCATTTCTCCACCATATTTATCTTTCTTGTTATATTCAGTCTTCTTTTTTTTACCCTTGCTGCCTCTCTTTCCTGAAAAGATTAAATGTCAAGAATTTAACAATGGTCGCTATAGAAAGAATGTTTAAATATAAGTGTAAAAAAATTCAGAAGAACTGTCAGAAAATGTGTAGATACAAAGAATAAAATACTATTAATGAATAAAATAAATGTTTAGAACAAATTTGAAGAATGAAAAATTGACTGGCAATCAAAAATACAATTACAAAATCGCGTGAATCGAACTCCTCAAATGTGTGTTTCGCTTGGAGGTTAGGCTGTTGTAATAAATAATATCGCACAAAAGATATCGATTTAAAACCATGGAGAAATCAATAGCAATAACTACCAAAATTTCAATAGAATCATTGCCGCAAAAAGTAAATACGAGGGTTGCTATTTATATTTCTGGCCTTGGCAACAGTAAGTGTTGCTAGGCGACCGCAGACGATTCTAATCGAAAGTTTGATATTTTTAAACATAAATTCAGCAGACGATTTACCATTATAGCTTCATTTGTGTTGTTGACAGTAAATTGAAAAGTTCTTCTCCTTCAAAAAATGGAATTGAATCGTGAACATTTTCGTGCCACTATTTTTCATAACTTTCGACGTGGATTGTCAAGATAAGAGTGCTTCGATGAACTTAATTCTTTATTCAGCGATAAAGCGCCATCCTAGAGCACTGTAAAAAATTGGTATAACGAATTTAATCGTGGTCGATGTTCGATCCAGGACGAATCCCGTTCAGGTCGTCCACAATCCGTTGTTGTGCCAGAAAAGATCGATGCTGTGCGTGAACTGATAAAGCAAGATCGTCATGTGACATACCGTGAGATAGAGGCGTCTTTGGACATTAGTATGACTAGCATCAATAAAATATTGCATGAACATTTGAGCGTAAAAAAAATGTGTTCGCGTTGGATCCCGCATAATCTGACAAACGCTCAAAAAAAGGCTCGTGTCAATTGGTGCAAGGAAATGTTGGAAAAATACGTTCAATGTTCATCAAAGGCTGTGTATAACATCTACACAGGTGACGAATCATGGATCCAACAAAACCAACAAAACCAGCAAAACCAACAAAAGTTGTTCGAGGAAGAAGCACATCGAAACAAATGATTGCCTGTTTCTTCGGCATTAACGGTCATGTGGCAACAGTAGCGTTAGAGCAACGCAGGACGGTCAATTCTGAATGGTACACGACCATTTGTTTGCCAGAAGTCATCGGAGAAATTCGAAAAAAGCAGAAGAACAGGAGAATCATTCTTCATCATGACAATGCGAGCTCTCACACATCGACTCAAACAAAGGCATTTCTGACGGAGCGAAAGATCGAACTGATGGGTCATCTACCGTACAGCCCTGATTTGGCACCCAATGACTTCTTCTTATTCCCACACATCAAAAATAAATTACTTGGACAACGATTTTCGACCCCCGAAGAAGCGGTTGATGCATTCAAAACGCATGTTTTGGAGTTACCTCAATCGGACTGGAAAAAGTGCTTTGAAAATTAGTTCAAACGCATGCAAAAACGTATTGATCATCATGGAGAATATTTTGAAAAACAATAAAACCAATTTCGATCCTACATATTTGTTTTTTCATTATTAGGCCAGAAATATAAATAGCAACTCTCGTACCCAAATGTGGGATTCGAATTTTCCATATTGTTTGAAATATATCGGGATATTTAAAATCAACATGAAAATCAATAACTTCCGAAAATACAATCGAAAAATAACATCGATTTAAGATATTGTCGGAGTAAATTGAGCGCATCAAAAAGTGATTATCTAAATGCATGATTGCGTGTAAATTTCTGTAGAAAAGAAAAGTAAAATGTTTTACTTTTCAAAAGAAAACCTTTCTTCAAGAACGACAACGTTGCCGTGTGTGGGACTCTATCGCGGGGAATTCAATTGCAGAGATATCTCATTGAATTCCCAAAATTAATTTGTAAGGGCAATGAAGTTAATTCGTTACGCAAAAATTAATGATAATTGTTATAGTACCACAAACTGGCTTAGCATTTCTTTGGAAATATGCCTTACCTTTAGTTGGGGAATTTTTTTTTGTATGTACATAAATTTTGGATAGAGATTTAATATCGTTAAATTTAGTTTTATCTTTTTAAAACATCCCCATATGTGAAACAACAGGCTCATACCATCGTTATTAGAATTATTTTCACAAATAGCACTACTTATTAAGGAGATCATGCTTATTTTCACTCCTAAATGTTTTAAATATATTTATTCAATTCAACACTATTAAGTTGAAATACAGAAAATTATTAACACCTAATAAATTAAAACATTGTCAACACTGAAAAAAAAGGAGGAGAATTATAATATGTCAACGTAACTACAATCAAGAAGTTAGACTTACGTGCTCTAATATAACTCTTAAAAACTTAATTATCTTTATAAAATAGTCTTATTTTCTTGTTCTACACGTTATATATGAATCAATATCACATGGAATTTCAATATATTTTTCAAATCAAAAAATACACTTCGAAGTGTTATTTAACTCTGATATAAAGAACGTAAATATTTACTTTAAATATGCTTCAAACTTAACTGCACTCTTTAACAACAATTGAATAAATTATTTTTAACTAACTAGAATTTAGTTTTTATTATTATAAATACTTTCTTACTCCGCATTTTCCAAGTTATAGTTTTTATTTTTAAATCAGGATATTTTTATAGATAAAACTAATTAGTTTAGTAAGTTATCTATTTTTAAATTTACTATCTAATAAATTCCATAATATATAAACTAACTGAATTTAATTTTTTTCAGCCATGACAAAAATGAATACTGAATACTATCTGTTTAAAATATTCATTATACATTACTCAATTATTCATTGAAAAATATGTGTTTCTAACATATTCACTTGGGTCACAAATTAAAAGGATCAAATTAAAGATTGTTTGAATAGTTTATTTATAACCAGGTAAAAAAAAATCTAGAACCATGTTTTTAAGACTCGCATTAATTATAAATTAAAATTGAAAACATTAAGCAACGATATACTATTTAAGTATTTATACAGACAATAGAAAATAAAATTACACATTTTTCGTTGAAAAAATTTTTAAACAATTATAAAAACTTGCTTTAAAAATAGTTGGGTTTTAACTGATTAAATTTTTTTTATAAAGATATTAAATATTAAAGAAAAAATTTCGATAAATATATTTTAAATCTTATAGCAATAACTAGAAACATGTAAAAATAAATTTTTAATAACATATTACAGCTGATCATGACACATTTTATTGAGGAGACGCATTACCTAACCAATCAAAACTCCAGATCTTACTAAAATCTTACTTTGAGGTGAATTGTCAGAAAGTATTTCTCCAGGCTGGGGAATAGTAGTAAGTAATTCACTACCTACAATTGCAGCGGGTATAGAAGATAGAAGTTGCTCATATGCTTGGCTTTGAGGGACTTCTGGAGCAGTTGAAACTGACGCTGCGACAACCTCCTGAAATTAGAAGAAATCTAGTCAAAAATAGTTGGACACTAATAAATTGAGATTCTCTACATCAAGTCTTTGTTATGCTTTGAAAATCATGCGTATCGTATTGCTAAGGTAAAATAACAAACAAAATCTAAAAACTAATTTTTTACAAAACACCTCAAATAGATTTAGTTTTAGAATCTTTAATGAAAGTAGTTTGTAGCAGTTCTGTTTCAAGTTTATTATTAACTCATCAAGTTCTTCTTTAAAATCAGGCAATGTAAAAATTTCCTCAAAAAGGTGCTGAGACGGATTTTGTAAGGATACCCCAATAATTTAGGACCCTATAAATAGGAAATAGGATACCCCAATAATTAGGAAAATAATTTTTGTAAGGATAAACAAAATTGACCAACTTATGGTCAATTTTGTTTATCTCTATTAAACCTCCATCATTTCTTATGATATTCAGCAAAATAATAATAACAACTTTTAGGGTGCTTAACAAATCTTAGGATAGAACACTATATTGTAAAGCAATACAAGCATAGCTTAAGTTTCTCCCTTTAGGTATTAAGAAAATGATTATCAAGAACAAATTTAATTAGACCTATATGCATTACAAACTTACATGCATCAACCCCTAAAAATGATATTTTACCTACTTCATTGAATTTATAAGTACGATTTCTTTGTTCCATTCATTTTAAAAATGATCTTGCCCAAACAATATTTATATTCGACACGAATATAAATACTGAGGGGATAAATTTTGCTGCATATAATCTAGTAGGGATTTTACAGAATAAATAAATTGCTTATTAGAATATGCAAATAGAAGAATAATTTATCTTTTCTATAAGTTATGCTTAAGCAAGTTACTTTTTTATATAGAAAATGGACATAAATGTATGCAGTTTATCTGCCTACATTTTAGATTTTCAAATTCATGACTTTCGATGACTAATTCCAAGCATTTTCATGACTTAATGAAGTTACTATTTTCTCCGACAAAAACACAAAATAAATTTTAAAAAAATATTATATTAACATTAATTGAAATGATGGGTATAACCAAAACTGTTTTACTCTGCATCTTCATATTCGTAGATTTTAAATTTAAAGAAACAGAGTAAAGAAAGAGTCAAAGCAATAAAATAGCTGAAAAAATGCAAAAGCAAATATTTGTTTTTCTTCTGCAGAATTATATTCTAAAGATACTTTTCTTGCTCATCGGAAAGGAAAGAAATACTCCTGATTCATCTGAATAAAAAAAAATTCGTCAATGACTGGCTTGATTCAGCTAGAATTTGAAATTAATAAAATAAAAAAAATAAATAATAATAAAAATTCAGAAATCACAGAAGTTTGAAAGATAATTCCCTCTAGAAATTTTTGAAAGAACACCATAATTTTTAAAGAACATGATAAAACATTATGTATTTTAATTAAATATGACTGGGATTTCGTTACAAATTCAAATATTCTGAACACCATGAGATAGGGGGAGGGAGGTAAATTCCATTTTAAAAATTAGATTTTTCGGAGATTTAAATCCATGACTTCCATGCTTTTTTTTTGAAAAATTAGTTAAAATCATGACATTTCATGACAAATTTTACTCAATACCGAAATTCATGACTTCTCGTGACTTTCCAGGTGCCTAGATACCCTGTGTATGATAACATTATTTATCGATGAAAAAAATTATAAGTTAAAAAAAGTCATTAAATAAAATTTATTACTTAATAAAAATATAATGACGCAAAATGAAATGCGGACTCAGGCAAACTAAATATCATTTATTAGATAACGCGCTTATCATATCTTATTGTTTTGACTTTTGGGACCGGTTCATTTAAATTTTTTACAAAACATTCTGATGTCATTCATGAAATTGTGACAACAGTGTAAATTCCAGTAGGGTTGATAACTAATCGCAATTACCTTATAGTCCACAAAGAAGAAAAATACAAAGCTGATAAATGAGAAGCGTAGTCTTTATACTTAATATATTAGGAATGTAGAGAAATGGATTGCATTTTGAATATTTAGATTTAACCACAGTGAAACAGAAAAAAAAAATCAAAGGAATGAATAGAAAAGAATACTATAATAAATTTAAAATTAGTTTTAATGACGTATGATCATGTGAAAAATTCCAATTTAATTTAATTACTGAAATACATAATGACTCTCCTAGATATTGATTATTTTCCAATTAACTCACACAAAATTTAAAAAAGTAATATTTTGATATGGTATTTCATGACTTTTTAAATCTGTAACTTCTTGCAACTTAAATCTCACCTTGGAATTGTTCAAATGTTTGTCTAATATTTTTTGCATTTGCGTAAAATAACTTTCCATCTGAAAAAAAAAGAGAGATTATCAAAATACGGCAAAAAATATAACAAAAAGTTGAGTTTTTTTTTTCCTTTAAAAAAAAGACATGCTTAAAACCCAATACCTTTATATTGATATCTAATTCTGCAATTCAAAACTGCATTTTTGAAATTCATTCATCCAAAATATTTTAAGCGAACAAATTTTCTTAGATTTTTAATTTAATAATAAACAACAAAAATTTTAAATTGCATGGTGTAAAAAATTTTATATAAAAAAATGTAAATAAAAAATATAAAGGAAGATAAATGAAAAACAATTTATAAATCTATATTAAAACTTATTGAGCAATCATGCACTAAACTGAAAGTCATATGACGTCACAATGAAATGAGTTAAAATACATTACCCTAGAATAATGAAAAAGACACTTTCAGTTTTTAACATTTGTTTACATTTCTCAAGAATAACTTATACAAGATTATTTTGTAACTCTAATTAATTCATGCGGTTTTTCATACTTCGCAATGAACTTTAAAGCTTTCATAGGTTTCAGGGATCTACAGTAAATAACGAAAAGAAAACTGTATTTTTGTACACCCTATGCCGAAAAATCAAGCAATTAACTTGTAACATGTATCGATTACTTCGGTTGTTATTTGCAATAATTGTATAAAATTTCATAAATCCAGCTTAAATATTTATGGTAATATGGATATTTATATATTTTTTTTTTTTAAACTTATGATTTTTTTTGTTTGCTATAACTTAATAAAATATTTAATGAAATAAATAAAATAATTATTAAATAGTTCATAAAATAAAATATTTAATAATTATTAAATATTTAATAAAATTAACCAACTTTTTGGATTAATTAAATATTAATTTCAAAATTATTGCTACAAAATTTTAAAAAAAAATTCGTTAAGAACTGCGCAAGATATGACTATTCAAAGTAATTCTTTTATGCTGCTCATGCGCGGAAAAATATGAAATTTTTTCCCCATAATTTTGAAGTGGCTTGTATTTCGCAGCTAATAAAAAGGTGTGATGTGAATATTTTTAAAAAAAAGACTTTTTTCATTAGTTGTCAAATCCGATTCACTAAAAAATCAAAAAGAAATATTTAAATTTTTTTTCTGCGCATACGCAGTATAAAAGAACTATATTAAATAGTCATATTTTGTACAACTTTTAAAAAAAAAAAATTTCAAATTTTAAAACAATAGTTTAATTATTCTTTAATTGCTCTGAAAATTTTGCTTAATTTTATGAAATATTTTTAAAGTTATAGCAAAACAGACGTAAAACAAAAAAATTAGTTTTTTTTTATGAAAATGTCATTATTTCCATGAATATTTAAGCTAGGTTTATAAATTTTATGCAATTATAGCAAAAGTAATCGGTATAAGTTACAAGCTTTTTGCGTGATTTAGGTGTTCAAAATGACAAAAATACCTGTTTTCTTCCGTTGGTCGCTGAAACCTGTAAAGTTTTAATTCTTATTACTAAGTATAAGCAACGAAACAATCCTTTTGGTATTTCGTGCGAAATTTAGAAAACTAAAAGTGTCTCATCCATTATTGTAGGGTAGGGTAGTTATAATTCCTTTTATTATTCGTAGCCCATCTTGGTGGTTTTATCTTATTAGATGATTGCCTCAGTGAAACAAATTTTTAGAAGTTCATCTTATCAAATTGAAAATGAGTAGCACTTTTCGTTTCAAACATTTTGTACTAGTGATAGTGGTAGCCGACACATGGAAGTTGAAGCAATTTTTCCGATGAATTTGTATTTTAGTAAAATCCTAAATATCTATTTATATTTCAATTAATGTTAATGTTTCAGTATTGAGCAGTGGGGACTCAGGGGATAGAGCGCTCGCCTCCTAATAAGGTGACTCGGGTTCGATCCCAGCGATTCCACACCCAGCTCGCACCGACCACAGTGCTGACTTAAAATATATTCAGTGGTAGATGGATCATGGGTTAGAGTCCCCTTGCCGTCAAGCTAATCGTGGAAGATTTTCGTGATTTTCCTCTCCATGTAACGCAAATGCTGGTTAGTTCCATCAAAAAGTCCTCCTCGAAGTCAAATTTCCCCCCAATACTTGATCCATGAGTTTCATCGTCTTCTGGATTGGGTTCAAAATGACAAGGCTACAGAATTGAACATTAGCAGTAGTAAACCATATGGGTCAGCTGTTCAACGACGATTTTAAAATAATAAAAAAAATTTCTTCAGTATGAACTATGGTAAGAATTCTGCTCTCGATTAACCCCTCCCCACGGATGGAGGGAGAAGCGATTCTGGGGGACTGTAAGTTTAAAGAGCATGCATACTAAAGAGTACGTAATATTGCGAAATGTTATACGAGGGAGCACCGAATCGAGATCACGTCTGTGGGACCTCTAGAGTTAGAAAGGCTCGTTTCATGTGATACCCGTGTGCGAATTTCCAATTTAGTGACTTAAAACCATCCGATCTCCTGTTTGGTATTTTCTTAAATAAAAACTTTCTTCTTGATTTTAGTTTTATGATCAAGTAAAATTTTTTTGAAAGAAATAGGATTGGATTGTGGGATATGTTTGCCACTTTCGCCAATTGCGGAGGTCATTACGGAACACTCTCTATATTGTTTTATAGCTCAATATATCTGTGGGTGCTTGACTATAGCTTTTTCAGTAGGATAACTCCGACTGAAGATAGGTTATCTTTTAAAGCTTCAAACTTACTGTTAGTAACAATAATAATTTTCCTCACTTTTTATGACAAGTAAAAGCACTGTTCAAAATGAAAACAAAGAACACTTACACTTTATTTCGAACGTTTAGCTTTTTGATCGTCTAGTAAAGGTGTTTCCAACTTACATGAGGCCGGGGGCAACAATTAATAACACTAGTCAAATCGTGAACCGCAACTTTGTCAAAATTTTATATAGGAACCTTTTATGTACGAAGAAACATTAAATATTACTGTCATACTTTTATCAAGTTGTTCAAAACAAAAGTATTGAATTACAAATAATAATAAAAATTTTCTTGAATAAATATTTTCTTGGATGCAAAACCTGAGAAAAATTTTTTTTCCACCGTTGGTATGTTAAATTTCACAGAAACGAAGAAATTAGTTTTTTTTTTAACGAAAGAAAAGTATTTCAAACCCATATAAGAGTTTTACGAAAATGGTCAGCAGAAAAAGGAAAACTAATATATTTTAGTTCGCGGGCCACAAAAAAGGACTTCGCGGACCGGATGGGGTCCGCCAGCTGGTAACCACTTTTCTAGTAAGTTCATTACCTACCGTTTTTAGTAAGTTACTCAAACACTCAAGTGATTCTTCATCTCCCTGCGAGAGCAACCTCATTATACACTCATGCATGGTTGGTTCCGTTAACATTCCAAATTTAAAGAGTTCTTCACCAATAAACCTATAAAGACAACATATTAGAATTTATCCTTTGATACGTGAAATCCACCATTTAAAACTAGGAACATTAACAGCACATATTTATGACCAAGAATTTCAATCTTCCCCGTCTTTTATTAAAACGCGATATTCTGATAAACAAACGAAACTCCATAACTGATAAGAATGTCAAATATGATTAACTATGTTGATATAAATAAAAGCGGACGCTTCCTGATTAATTTTCTGATTGTTGTCACATAACTTTAAATTGAAATAAATTATCGTTATATTTCTTTGCAAAATCATTCATTAATTCTTCATAGCTACCAATGCATGCAAATATAAATCAGCGAGGTTAATTCATTAAATAATTGCGGGTGAAAATGAACTTAATCGGTAGGGCTTCTTAATACTAAACATCTGAACCCTTATAAATTATTTATATCATATGGTTCATTCTTATGTGAAATATGTGTTTCCTTAATATCATTTTTTAATGTCATATTTTTTCAGGAAACTATATTCAATTAAAACATGTTTTCTGAAAAGTTTGAAATATTAGTATTAATGGAGATTAATATTTTTTGGATCTTATTCGCGGAACTTGATCTCAGCCTCTCACATTTAATAAATGGACCTCGTCTAAGAGTACAATTTTTTCAATCAAAATTTGGGTAATTAAAGTTACAATTTAAAAAATAAATTTTTAGATCTGAATTTTAAAAATAAGATGTCTCCATTTCAAGCGAGCTTTAACATATCCTTGGTGGGAATTGCTACCAAATCATCCCGTACTTATCTCCCACCCCCGCAGAGGCAATATACATCCATATTGCTAACTGATAGGAAGATTCTTGATTTCATATGTCACAGTGGAGAGGAGAAAAAGAGAGCAGCGTTCAAGGAAGGAACTGGGAAGCCCGAAGGAGTTCAATCCGAGCCCACTTGAGCGCCAGATATATTGGCATGTTCAAGAGGTCGTGAGTTTGATTCCCGCCTGATGAAGACTTACCTTGCAGTAAATGGAGTCTGATGCATGTTAAATCTGTCCGGTCACAAAGTCCTCCAAGTACCCATAACAAATCATACTTCTAGGGGTACTGAGTTGGAGATTGATCGTTCTCTTGCTCAGATCAAAATTAGAATCTTCTGATGAGTGAATGGATGTATGAATGAGTCTGCCCTATAAACGGGCTATAACGCGCATGTGACTAAAGGCGGGTTCTTGACCATAAGATGGAGCCACTGAAGAACAGGAAACGCAACCTCTGCCTTAAATTCGCTTGGTTTCCCCTAGTAGGCTTGTTGATATTGGCATGTCGTGTTAGAAACAACAACAATGAGTTGCAGTTCGAAATATACGTCGGACAAAAGTCAAATTGTGTTATCTCGTCATTTGATGCTTAAGAAAGGACATTGGTCATTAAAAATTTTTTTATCACTACCCTGTAAAACAAAAAGTGAAGAGAAACACTGAACCGAATGTCGGTAATTTTTTTTTATATTTTTTAAATTATACTTTTCTTATTCTCTATAACTGAACCTTATATTTGTTTACAAGTAGTGAAAAAGTTTATGAAAATGTTATCATGAGTCCGAGCCTACTCGAAACCTTTTTTTTTTTTTTTTTTACGGAACCCACGTCGGGCTTAAGATAGCTTATAAATGAGTTTTAATCAATAGAGTGATAATTACGATAGAGTGTTGCGAAGTTTTATTTTGCACCAACAAACACTCTGGATTCATTTAATTACCAATATATTATGGTATTTATGAGCACTTAGTTCTGATTTTTTTTAATGTACTGAACACAAAGGATTTGAAAATTTTATCTTTTAAGTAAATTAGGACATCGTCTTTGCATATTTCCTTATAATATTTCCTTTTTATGTGAATTAGTATATGTTTTACTTAAATCTATTTATCTTTGTAAAGTAAAAGAATAAAGCATTTCAATTTGAAGTGGTTTTAAAAATAATAACTCATCATTTTGATATTTGTGACAAATTTCAAAATCTTACAAATGCTGCTTCATATCACTGTTTTCCAAGAATGTGTCTTGTTGTCAAGGAGATTATTTATTTAATACGTTTGTTAAAAATATAGAAATCATAGATATTTCAAAGCGTGTTGTAAAAGTTTTGGTTTTTTGAAACTATGATATACGTATAGTACAGATAATTGAAATAACCATTCAAAAAATTAATATCTGCATGGCGATCGAATTTTCTGTAGTTGCAAACACTCGACTCAGTAATTTTCTACCTAAATTTATTTCAATCATCAATTTTGGAAGCAGCAGAACGCACATTAGATTTCTGACTTGATGTTATTCAATATATGTTATTACCACATGATATCGCTCTCCAATGAGAATGCGACTGGCAGTCATAATCTTCAAAATCATTTGATTTTTTAGCCATAAATCCAATGAAATATCTGCAAGTAACGCAGTGCGGGTATCTCTATCCTGATTGGTTGTTGAAACGTGGCATTTGCTTACGTTAGCAAGTATTTTTTCCATTCTATTTCGAGTAAGCCAAGACCGTTAAGTATCAATTCTCCTAAATGACACATTCTATATTCTTACACTAAGATCTCAAATATTTCGCAATAAATTTCGTACATAACACGAAGTCAAGTGAAACATAAACAACCTAATTACGCATCGAAGTTGCCAGGTACACAAAACAAAAATATATCACTGTTAGAATAAAATACACAAACAAATAATAAATCTAACTTAAGTAAAAGATATTCCAACAAATTCGATGAGCGATACGGCGGTGTATTTAATAAATTTTACGTTAAATAACATCATTACTTACGTGGAGAAAATTAGCTCAACTTTAACTCGCCATTACCTTTCGACGTCCATAGATCCCATGTGGGGGTAACTGGGATCTTCTTCTTCTTCTTGCAGTGTAAGTACCCAAGTCGAATCAAGATTCGAAAAACCGCTTGAAGCATGAAGTTAAAATTGCAAATTTGAATTCTTGACTGCCATTTTGTGAGGTTCAAACAACTATTTAATTTTAATATGGTTAAGATCCAGATTTTGACATCCTCGCCCAATCAATCTATTACATCCTCGCCCAATCCATTGTCCTGGAAAATGGTCATTCAAAGAACTACGAACGATGATACCCCAATGAGGTGGTGCACTATCTTGTTGCAAAAAGACATGTGACTGAAGCTCTTCTAGTTGTGGAAATACGAAGTTTTCCAACATGTCTAAGTATACGACTGATGAGACCGTCTTTTCTGTAGGCGAGGAGGTCCAATTCCTTGGCCACCCAGATCACCTGATATAATGCCGCTGGACTTTTTTCTTTGGGGATTTATAAAGGACAATGTTTACAGGAGGATCGTGTCGAACATTGATGACCTAAAAGCCAGAATTACATCCGCAATAGCCTCTGTGGATGCAGGCATACTTGCCGCTACCTGGCGTGAAATAGACTATCGACTTGATATTCTCCGTGCGACGAAGGGGGCACACGTGGAAGTTCATTGGCAAGGGTCATGAAACTTTTTGAGTCTATCTAACCATTTATGTTATTAATTTTAATCTATCTTTATTATTTCATGAGTTATTAAACATCAAAATGGGTCGGGGATTTCATAAACACCCTGTATATGTTTTTTTGCTATTACTCAATACATAAGTACTGCAGCAAGTTAAAAACCATCTGGCTCTTCTACAGACGAAGAAAAAATATCTTTTGTATTTTCTAGTTGTATTTAATTTTCAATAAATATGTCACAGAAGTACTTGTATAAACTTTGAAGAAAATACTCTGCACAAAATTGCAGCGACTTAATTTACAGTCCTTTCTTTAACATTTTGATCTCAGAATATAAAGTAGAAATACATTTGACATAGTATTTTAAAATTAAATTATTTGTGGTATACATCTCAGCTGCTAGTTATTTCCTCGTGACAGTATGTTGTTAAGTGTTTGATTATACACTTTTTATTTTGTTTAAAAATATTTGCATTAATCACCCATAGGAACAGTAAAAGTTACAAAGTTTATTTTATTTTCAACATAAAAACAGTATTAAAATTTAACAGCGGCTAACAGACTTAACAGTTGGACAAAAAGAATGCCAGGAAACAAATTTAACAGTTTAAATAATATTGTTGACAACAACCCCCCTCTATGTCTCTACAGAAATAAACAGATACTTAACTTGAGCAAAATGGCCCAAAAAAATAATTAAAGGCACAACCTTACGACAACATACACGATTTTTAAAAAAAGTAAAACAATTTAAAAAAAGTAAAACAATTAAAAAAATAAAACAATTTCTATTTATTTGCAATCATGTACAATTTGTCATTTTACATAATTAAGAAAAAAACTAAAATCTTTTCGCGTCTTAAAAATAATTGGTTCAGGATTACCATTCTAATCTGGAGAAGAAACAAATTTCCTGTGTTTTTCCTGTAGATATTATACACAATATATTGAGAGGAAACACACTATCACTGCGCTTTTGTGTGAGTTACATTGTACTAACTATACTAAATTTAATGAACGGAGAAACTTAGAGAAAAAAGGTACATCTGAACATATTTAAAACAAATAATGCTAGAGTAAATGAAATAGTTTAGTATAGCTGAAATATCATCCGTAAATATGCCATAGATAGCGCTTTGAGTGATCACCATTTCTTAAAAGACGAAAATAAGAAACAAAATTCCCCGTATTTTCCCAGTCTGTACAGGAAAACTAAAAATTCCCCGTATTTTCCCTGTTATTTTAGGTGAATTTTAAATTCCCTGTATTTTCCAGGTTTTCCCTGTGGAGTGGCAAACCTGTTCTTTCAGTGGTTCTCATCATTTATTGTGGATCAAAACCAATGAAACGGCTGACACAGCTTTTAGGAAGAATGTCACATGACCATCCCACAGAAGCAATTGTTCACATTAAATATAAATTAACAAGATAAAACCCTTTTAAACAAATGCACAAATCAATCATTCAATAACAAAAGTAATATTTTTCTTCTGATAAGACGCTGCAAATGTTTCTTTTAATTTACAAAACGGGGAATAACTTTGTTTAAATTGCACAGACAATTCATTTTTCCTATAGTAAACTCGGAATAGAGATCCAACTGATTGATTAGTTGCATCAGGATCCATTACATAAGTTTGTGTCATACACAAAATAATTGCTTTCTAGTCTTTATCTAAGTAAAATAATTTAAAGCATAAGAATTGTCATTCATCAGTCACAGAATCACCAGAATCTGTTTCCTTCAGCCAAGCGAGAAAAGATTCGACGGAATGTAATGCTACAACTTTGCCTTCCACTTCGTTTATATCATCGCTTTGTTCCCAGTTTTTAAACGATTCTTCGGTGATTACGTCATCGTCGTAGAGGATGTCGAAAATCTGTCTTAGAATTCCTGAAATATAAGAAATTGCTTCATTGACAGGGAATGTGAGTTCTAAATTCATTCAACAAATTAAAATGTAAATAACAAATATGTTTAAAAAGGAGAAAAAGACTATCTCCAGAGGGTTGCCGCAAAAAATGAACAAAATAGTTGTTTTTAGTACCCTAAAGCATGAAAATAGATGTCAATTACTATGAGTTTAAATGGTCTAAATAAGAAACAAAAATTTAATAATATGACTAAAATTTTATTAAATGACCTAATTACCCCCATATATCATTTAGTCAAGTTGGTAGCAAATATGATAATTTGTATATAAACGTTAGTGATCCAGCATCAAATTTTTATCAAAAAATGTGCGTACTTGCAGAAAATTAAATACTTTTAATTACTAGAACTCATTCAAAAATAAAATACCTTTTCATTAAGAAAACATTTTCAATAAAAATATTTTTCCTTTTTTTGATAATTGAGATATATATATATATATATATATATATATATATATATATATATATATATATATATATATATATATATATATATATATATATATATATATATATTGTGAAAAGTGATCAAATTTAAAATTCATAAAGACTAATATCCTATTAAATATCAAGCAGAATTTCGTAGCAATAACCGTTGAAAAAGTGATCTAGAAACAAAATAGGCTTACAATGGAATCTGTGCAAATTGAGCGTTTTAAAAAGTGATGACTCAAATTTGCAATTCAATTTTTTATTTTTCAAGAATAAAAATTCTTTGTGTTCAGAAGCTCCCACGGGCAGCAGGTTTTCAACCCACCTTGTGCTGGAGTGCTTTGCAATCCTTGTGGATAATGAAAGAACCAAAGCTCCCCTATATATTCTTTGGAAAGAACAGCATACATCGACAAAATTACTGTGATCTGTGCCACCGTTGAACAACTGATATGCTTTCTAGACAAACTCACATATGTAGTCCTTCTTTCCAACTCAGCAGCTCTTTACTCAATAAAATCTGTGAACAATCCCTCTTCTGGTGATAGATTAAATGGTCTTATGTCAATAGCTTACAACAATAGGAAAATCTGTCCTCACCAATGGGATCCCTTCTCACTGTGGAATTAAAGGCAATGAAATGGCCAATGATTTAGTCAATAATAATCCGGACTCCCTCTTCAACCTTTAAACGAGTTTCCAAAAGAAAAGTTTTCACCAATTTTGTAGAAGCAACTGATGCAAAGAAATTCTAACAAAACGTGGAAGATTTTCGTGCCAAATAGCATCACAGACTGAGCGAGTAGTGAAGGGTGGCTCAGTTCAGGCTTTGTCGCTTGTTACTTTGTTGCTTTGTTACATGTACAAATTCAAGATGGCTTCTGATCCATGCTGCTCTATATGACGAGGACAATTTGAAATTGATTGCCGCCGCGTTTTTTGTTTCAGTGCTCTTCGTGAAACAAGGTGTCGAATGAGGAAATGACTGTTTTTAAATATTTTTATCTTTGTTCTCTTGAGTTGTGTTATTTCTATCCATAGTCAATCCCCACTACCATTAGAAATAAAATGAATATTTCATCAGACGTACTTTTTATTCAAAAAAAATTTTTTGATATAAATTTTTACTGGGAGAAAGTGTAACAAAGTTCAAACTAAGCAAATATATAAATAAAGATTAAATAATATTTTGCTTAAGACCTTGAAAAATAAAAAAAACGCAATGCTAACTACAGTATTAATAAAGTCACTGCCATTCATATGGCCATTTTCTGTTTCTGGTTCATTTCCTGTTTTAGAACTTAACATTTAAAAAACTTTTCCGAGCCTAATGAAAAGTTTCAATGGAATGAAAAAATGGATGCGAAAGTTTCAATGAAATGAAAAATTTTCTAATGTTTCTAATTATTTTGAAACAAGATATTCTTGAAATCAGGCTACATATTGTGTATTATTATACAACGCAATATTTTACTGTAAAAATACCAAACAATATCTTATTCAATAATGAAAGTTAGTCTTAAATTAAATTGAAAAAAAAATGCAGAACATAATTTGTGAAATACAAAATCTTGCAAAGATGTTGTAAAACTTTATAGAGATTATGAGATTACAAGATAATGTCATAACATTGCCATGTAAGTGGATCAATAAATGAATTACCTTTAGGTTGATTTAGTTGATTCATTAGTGACTGAATAGCATATAAAGCTTGAAGTTCTAGATTTTCATTATGATCTATATACCGTGTTAGTATAGATATCCTTTTTTTCAATTTCGCAACATCTAATTCACACCCAGAAGTAGTATCTAAAACAAAAAAAAATATTTAAACAAGTTTTCAAAAAGAAAACGAATAGAATAGAAAGGATATGTACAGTTAAAAAAACCTTTCAATGCATTTTCATGCACAGCAGACACCAAGGCACGGATAAATTTAGGTTCTGTACATTCAAATACATTGGCCTGAAAAACATTAAACTATTAGAGCATAGCAAAAGCAATTACAAATTTATAGGAAGGAAAAAATGTCAGAAAAAGTAAGTCAATGCATGAGCAGAGCTTGATTATCGGAAAAGAAATGTAATATTAAAAATAGAGTGCATAATATCGCAGACGGAAAATTCAATAGAAAGTATGAGAAATAATTATAAGACACATATAACTACTGAAAAATATATGACTACATAAAAACTGAACTTGTTTGGTACTAGGTAGCCAATGATTTAATGCAATGATTTAATATAAAAGCAAAGTTAAGCAAATGATTGATTTAATATAAAACCACATTTGCTTGATACATATTTTTGAAAGTTCTCTTAATCTTATTTATCAGATATTGTAATACTTTTTCTTCAGTCATAAAAACAGTTTTGATGGAAAAATTGGAGAAACATGGCCAATTTCAGAATCAAGTTATTAAAAATTATAGCACATATTTTGTTATTTTCTGAAACAAAAACATAATTAAAGAAAATTTATAAAAATTTCAAATATATTTGGGCATTCAGAGATAATTTTTATGCCATGCGAGATAATTTATAAAATTATGAAAATATCACCAATATTTAAATTTGCTAAGAATGATATAAATACCTTTTTATTTTCCATATTATATGTTAAAACATTAAAGTTCTCCTCTTAACAGATTTCTAGACTTTTATACTATCAATGATTTTCAATGAAAGTGCATATTTTTGTTAGCACACTTCATATTCATAATTTTATGTAACTAATTAATACAAGAACGTTTCTCACCCTTTTTTTAAAAAAAAATTATGAAATGTTATTCAGAAAGTTGCAAAATATAAAGATATTTATTTCCGCTTTCTCCTGCAATTAATAAATACATGATTAAAAATTGAATTAATTAAGGAATAATCAATATTGCTTCATCACACTTCACTACTTTTTTTTGAAATTATTCAAAAAGGTAATTACTTTAACCTACATATCACGAAGAATAAATAATTTAAAAAAATGCATATTTAGCTTTACTTATCTATTCCTTTACGCATTATGAATCTTTTATTGCCAAATTTTGAACTCAAAAATAAAATACATAAACTTACATCTATCCAATCAAATATTTCTTCACTTTCGTCAGTTTTTTCAAGCAAATCAAGGAGATTCTTTTTAATCTCTTCAATTGACATTGGTGTGGTAGGCTTTACTTTAGTAGGACAAATTGTGAATTCCAATTTCTAAAAGAAAGTAATACATCATAACTATGCAATTTCAAATTGTTTCTTTTCTCTCTTGTTTATGAAAACCACACTACTTACATGCTTTAGAATAAATTCATCTACTTTAGCATCGTCCCCCAAAAAGTCAGTCCACTGTAGCTTAGATTCTCGCCACAGCTCTCCAAGTTTGACAGTTCCCTGATCAAAAAGGAAATTTCAATGATTAACGTAAAACTAATTTGGACACATTTCTTACATTGAATTGTGAAAAAGTAGAAACAATTTAAGACAAAACTGTTGATTTATTAATTTCAGTTAATTTTCTTCATCCCTGGCTAACAAATCATTCATACACTACAATAAAATCTGAAGTAACAATCAGGAGAACTAAATTCAATTGTTATAGCAATTTACTGTTATTAAACAATTTATGTTATTGTCTAGTAAAATTTAGCTAAATTGTGAGAGTGAAAAATAAGTGAAAGTCTCAGTCTTTTTCTCTCTTCCGGGAACTCTTAAACAAAATCTGCCAGCAACAAAATATTTCAGATGCTGTAATATTCCATATACCTAATTATTCACCTTTTTGTGACAATATATATGCAAGATTTAAATGTGGTATATGTGCATTAAATTATGAATTTTAATCATTATACCATTCTAAAAGCAAAAATCTAGTCTTTACTTTCAGGACACAATTGTTCATGCTTTATTCTATAATAAAGTAGATTTCATTTCTACAACACCATCTTTCTAAAGCGATATTTTGAGCAGTTCAAATTTTATTTTGTTATAACAAAATTTTAAAAAATCATATAAAATATGTAGCAACATCTAACTAAACTATTAAAACACAACATGGATTTAGAATGGAATTCTTGTGTATCCAGAGTGCCTATATGCGATTACTTAAATGCACACTTAGAACACCATAAAAATATACAGAAATTTTGAAACCATTACTCTAAAAGGGAGAAATCTAAGATACATCTCTTTAGCAATTCTTTTGTAACGAATCGGACTGTGGAACAAAATCTAAAGTGTATAAACCGCAGGTCAGTAACTAACAGCCTTAGAATTTACGAAATTTCGCGAAAAGACATGCTCCTGCTGCGTTAGCAACTTGGATAGTAATTAACAAAAAACATTTTTAAACTTAACATTTTCAAAGACTTCACTTAATCACGATAAAAAACCTAGTTTCTAATAAGTATCACAGGGAAAATTGAGAAAATCATGAATTTTTTGTAATTTATAATGACAATCGACACTGCAAAGAAAAAAAACATGTTTTTAAAAGATGGAAGATTCACTTTTTACAGACTGACAGATTCACTTTTACTGAATAAAAAAATGCACTTTTAAGGGCTTTTAAGGAACGTAAATAAAAAATAAGCACTTTAAAAACATTACGCACCCTGACAACTTATTGAGGTAACCGGGTTCTATGTTGAACAGAGAAAATATGCGTTAAGAAATTAGGATGGATAAAAATAACAGAACAAATTGCTTACTCTTCTTTTAGCTGCACAATGCAGGGTTGCTGATACCAACAGTCCAGCTGTCTGGGAAGGAATAGAAGGTTTTAGGACATCTTTAAGAACATCTAGAGTAAATTTGTTATCTTCTAGAATAGGCTCAAGGATCTCTCCAATGTACTCCCATATCATGGAGATATTTAGTGCAAACTCATCTATTGACTCTAACACAACTTCGAACCTATGAAATAAAAATTTGTAAAACAGGGCACTGTAATTAATAATGAAAAAGAAATTGGAAGAAGATAATTGATCTAGGACAGTTTAAAGTTTAACACACCTTTAAACTGGGTTCATACAAAGTCAAACAAAAATCAAAGGAGTCAAGATTTGAAGACTTAACGATAATATATGTTAAGTCTATTAATATATACGCATAGCTGCCAACATGGATAGGAAAAAATCCAGTAGATTTGACGAAATAGTCATGATAATTGTTGAATTCTGTACTAAATATTTTGCACATAGGGAATTCTAGGGCGTCATAAAAATAGAAAAACTGCAATATTTTACAGTCATGATTGACATTAAACATACGTGAAATGTTATGTATTATGTTTACTCATAATTCCGAATATTAATAGGCATTTAATTCATCAAAGATAGTTAAGATTTTTTTTAATTATTTCAAAAAGAGAGTTCTGAATAAAAATAAACTGAACATTTTTTAACAAAAAAAGTTTTGAACTGATTTTTAATAAATGAGGTTCACTTTATTATGTATTAGTAATACTTACTTAAATATTCAAGCAATAATTTGTGCAAAAATTCTATTTCAATGGGGATTTTTTAGGAAACTTACACAATTTTAGGGAATTTTATAAAATGTACAAAAACCAGGAGAATTTTATTAAACCAGTAGAAACTAGCAAAATCTAGTAGAGTTAGCAGTTATGCATATGCAGCTATGCATATACATATTTATATATTTTTTACACCTTGGGAAATATTATTTAAAAATATTGTTCTATTCAAAGGAAAAGGACTTTATATAAAATTTAAACAGAGTTTTATTCTTAACTCTTAACATTTTATTACATGCATAAAACACACTGCTTAAGAAAGAAAAGAAAAACAAAAAAATGTAATTACATCCCTTTCAAAATCAACTATGCAGCAAACAAATATTAATTTATCATGGCGGCCGTTGAACTATTTAAAAACAAATTAAAAACTTTTTTCACTTTAATGTACTGGACATACTGCATGGTCTTGAGTTACCATCAATTTTCTGATAAATTCTAAACTTAAACCATTTTTTTCTACGAATATAAAATTTTTGGCAGATATTTCAACAAATTGAATCATAGGTTTTAAAATGTCCACATTATAACGTACGTTGATTTGGAATTGTGCATTTGAGTAGTCATTTTTTGACATGGCTTGTCGATGACTATTTATGCAGCTATTCCTAATTAATCTTGATTTTTAAGTACTTATTTATCTTGTAGGGGGAATTTTGAATCTAGCATTTGAAAATTCTTTTTGATGCCCTCAATTTACGCCACTTATGTTGTCTACGAGGTTTTGTCAATCACATTATCTTTTCCACAGCTATTGTTATGGATTTCCATTTATAGGAATACTGCCATAATTCAAGAATTCTAAACTTAGACAATCACTTTAAAGCAAAATTTTGTTATTACAATCTCATCTCAAATCTTTAAAAATGTATGATTTTTCACACTGTGACTCTTAATCACCAAACTCTGGATCTCGCGACCATGATTTCCAAGTTTTTTTATCAATATTAAAATGGAAAACTGATAAATATCGAATGTCTGGTGAAAATCACTACAGGGTACCTGCTACATTTCAGATTTTCAAATTCCTGACTGATTCCAAGAGTTTTCATGAATTAACGAAGTTATTATTTTCTCCAGACAAAAACACAACAATAAATTTAAAAAATTTTATATTCTGCATCTGCATGTTTATAGATTCTTAATTCAAAGAAACAGAGTAAAGAAAGAGTTAAAGCAATAAAATAAGCGAAAAAAGTACAAAAGCAAATAATTTTTTTCAGCAGAATTATATTCTAGAGATACTTTTCTTGTTCATCGGAAAGGAAAAAAATAATCAACATTTTTCTGTTCTAAATGAGGAATAAAAGAAATTCGCCAGTGACTTGTTTCAGTTAGAATTTTAAATTAATAAAATAAAAAAAAAATAAATAACAAAAATTCTGAAATTACAGAAGTTCAAAAGATAATTCGCTTTTGAAATGATGTTTTTTCTTTCATTTTTTTGAAAGAACACCATAATTTTTAAAGAACATGATAAAAACATTTCATATTTTAATAAAATATGACTGTGAGTGGGGAGTTTTTTACAAATTCATATATTTGGAATGATATTTAAAAATGATTCAGATATTCAGATATGATTCAGATATTTAAAAATTAGATATTTCAGCGACCTAAATCCATGACTTTCCATCATTTTTTTTAAAAAAATGGTTAAAATTATGACATTTCATGACAAATTTTATTCAGCACTGAAATTCATGACTTTCCATGATTTCTCACGACTTTCACGGTGGCCCAAATACCCTGGCACTAAACAAGTGTAATTTAGCAGAAAAGCGAAGGATTCTCTTCTTGTATTAGTTACAAGCATTAGCATTACGATAATTAAAGAGTTTTAAAAGAACATTTAGTAGCTCAATATTTTGTAATTTTTGTAGTTTCAAGTACTTCTTAAGGAGTTTCAAAGGTATATAAGGACTGTGTGCACCTTGCCTTTAAAGGAAAATAGCTTGTTAAGTACTGAAAAGATGCATTTAAAAAAAATAGCTAATTGTAATTCTGTGTAAAAAATATTTAAGATAGAAATACTTGACAATACTGTAAAAAATTGTTCATAAGCATGACATTAAAGTTTTAGTCTTAAAATTTTTTGATGCTCAACTTGATTATCTACAAAAAATAAATTGAAAATAAAAAAATTCTGAATCTACCCTATTTTATAATGATCGAAGGTGATAATATTTTGTTTGACTAAGTTAAAAAGTAATTGGCCAAGGGAATGGCGTGCTTCGACAGAAAGCTCTAAGACTTGGATGATTGCAGCATTGATGAACAAATGAATCGTTCTAAGAGAAGCCAGCTCCGTGACACACCTGATTGCTTCCTAAAAAAGTAAAAACAATGACTGGCTTATAAATATATTCTCTCAAAGATTAGAAATGAAGAGAATAGGAACCCAATTCAAAATAAATTGAAGGCAAAGGTAATGTGCGTGGCCAAATTATTCTACAAAAAATAAGCACTTTTCTAGCACTCAAAAAATATTTTTAAGCACTTTAAAAAACTATCATAGTTAGGCATGGCTGGAAATTTTTTGACAATTGACGGTTTTATTTTGTTTCAACCGTCATGTAAAAAAAAAAAAAAAAAAAAAAAAAACTTTTGGCATTGTCAAAAATCATGAAATTTTGAATCATGTAAAACGAATGGCATTTCCATACACTACGGACTGACTATACGCCGAAATAGATTGGGGTTGAATTAATCGTAAAAACGCTGAATAGAACAATGTGAACTGTGTCTGTTTGCATAATTTGTAGCGAAAATCAACATGGAAAAATCTCATTTTGAAAAAGGGAAAATTAAGCAATTTTTAAAAGCGCTATGCACCCTGAAAGGGATAAGTAATTTTTCCACCAAAACAAAAATTAAAAAAAAAGTTGATGTTTTTTTTAATTGCACTGAGTATCTCACATGTAACAACAAATTTCCATTTAATTTAATTATGAGAAAGCTATCAATTAAAACTAGGAAAAAACCCAAATGAGTTTGGGTAAATTCTTTCCCAATGCATTCTTTCAGTTTAATAATGAAAAATTATAACTATAATATTTCTAAATTTTAACTGAAAGTTAACTCTCACTTACCTCAAAATCATTATTATGTAAAAACTTATCAATAAGGTGCCTAGCTTTAACTTCCATCTGATCTATATTATATTCTGGACCTTTCAACGTAAGTTCTGGAAAAATAAAAGGCTAGAGGTTAATGACCAATACTTTATTGCTAACGTCAACAGCTTTTGAAAAAGTTAATACTTAAAAAAATCACAAATAAGCGAACCCATTGAATCAGTTCCTTTGCCAATGAGCTGGGGTTCAGGATTCTTTTTCATTTCAGTAGCTTTAGTCTCACTAGAGGTACCATCTCTAATCAACCCTTTCACTGCTTCCATCACGTTATCTCTTTCATTAGAGTTAGATGGAGTTTTCACTATGGCAGGAGGCAGCTTCGTATTTTGCCCATGACTAGATTCACGACTTGATGCAGCCGATCTGATGGGGAAAAAAAAGGCGAATTTAAGTTACATGATGAAATGCGAATGTTACAAAAGATCCTTGTGGCAGAAATTTTTCGAGCTATCTGTGACTAAACTCTCTAGCATATTATCTTTGTGCAAGATACTTTTAATAATGGCAAACATATATATGTTATTAAAGTAACAAAAGAGCTGTGTTTACAATAAAAATGTATTTTTTTTTTAATTGAACATGAAATAAATTTTTATTTTAACATTAAGGGTGATATTCTCGTATATTGTAGGGAGGGGGGGAGTACAAATTACTCGTACGTTTTTCCAAATTATCAAATTTCGTAAATAATCATCACAATTGAAAAAGATAATAAAAAATCATGCAATCTGTAGTAGTAACTGCCGAAAAAAAGATCGACGACAAAATCACACGAATCAGACTCCTCAAACGCGTGCATGGTATAAAAAAATATCGGATTTAAAAACTATGGAGAAATCAAAAGCAATAATCCCCAAAAGTTTGATATAATTATTGCCTTAAAGAGTAAATACTCAAATGTACGATCCAAATTTTTCCATATTGTTTGAAACATATCGAGAAATTTAAAAAGCACATGAAAATCAATACCAATAACTGCTGAAAATACAATAGAAACATAACACTGATTTACGATATTATCGGCATGATTATTATGCTGATTATTATGATTGCATGATTATTATAAATTATTACGTGTAAATTTTTGTAGAAAAGGAAAGTAAGATTCTTAACTTTTCAAAAAAAAAAGCTTTCGGTAAAAACTCTGTTACGTTCTGCGATAATATCACTGCAATTCTGCCATGGGGCAAAGGATTAGTAAACTATTAAGTTCCTCTTCTGTTTTCATTAAAACTTGGATTAGAAGTTTGCTTAGTCAAAGCGAATTATCTGTTTAAAAAAATTGAATATTTAACATGTTATAAGAAATTATAAAATTTTTTATTTCTACAGCCGAAAACTTTTTCCATTTTTATTCATTTTTTAATCTTTTCACTTGGAGACTAAAATTTTTCAGGTAAAAATGAGCGTTAGATCGTATTTTAAAGGAAACAAATTGAGACTTTAAAATCTGTGCACAAATAATCCTAAACACTTCTTTGATGGGAAAATGAATTAAGAGAAAATCTGTACAGATTGAGGATGTAAAGACTAATATGGAATTTAGACCAAGTCACAGCTGTTTGGAAACTTAATTAAGAAAATAAAGGATCTCAAAAATAGTGTAGAAATTATTAGCAATAACACAAAAAAGTGCAAATCAAATACTCAAATGAGTTTATGCGAAATTTGCATGTGAAACTTTAAAAACCGTGTAGAAATCAGGACAGGGTATCTGCTAAATCTGGAGTTTTTAAATCCATGACTTCTACCAAACACTTTCCATGACTTGCGCAGGTTAATACTTTATTACTCAATATAGTCAAAAGAAGATCGCAATGAGTGCAATTTTCTACCTTAAAAATAATATTCTTTTATCTAAACAATGCGTTACACATTTTTTTTTAATAAAAAAAATTGAACAAAAAGTAATAAAAAAGAACTGAACAAACAATAACAGTAAAATATAATCCAGCTGTTGAGGGTAACAAACATGCAATATTTTAAAAATATTTAATTATGCCTTTTAACAACATTTACAAAGCTAAAATTTTTTAATCTGATAAAACTCAAATGTGCTATTTTCAAAAGGTCAATTCTAGGGATTGTGTTAATTTAATTTCAAAGAAACAAAAATATCAACATAATTTCACGTACTATCAAATTACAATAAATAAAGAGAGAAATTTAAACTAAATAAAAAAAAAGGCATTTCAAATATAAACAAAATTATTATTTTTCAAACTGAAATCATTTGTACAATTAAGATTTACTAAAATTTTTTAAATATTTATTAGGCTTAAAACATTTTGTTTAATAAATGTTTTGTTTTAATATAAAAAATTTAACTTTAATTAAACTACATATAAAAAATGAAAATATATTAAATATATGTTTATTAAGTTATATGGTATTAGATACAAGAACACTCTTATAATTAAACACAAACACTTCAAACTATCTATCATTTACTTTTTAGGCTTTTTTTCTTTTTAAACATTATGTTTATATCATAAAAAACTGATAAATATTTGATATATATATATATATATATATATATATATATATATATATATATATATATATATATATATATATATATATATATATATATATATATATATATATATATATATATATATATATATATATATATATATATATATGATGCTTATATCAAATGAAATCAAAATAAATAACAAATTAAATTTTTAAAAATACATTTTAAATCTAACTCTTAAACAGAAAAAAATTTTAACTTGAAAAATGTTGAAACCAGAACCAGCATTGTCAAAAATTAGTATAACAAAAATTTTACAGTTTTAAACATTTCAAGTTCACATAGATTGTTCATAGAATAGACCACGATGAGAGTTTTTTACGAAACTAATTACAATGATTTTTAAATCACACAGCGATGTTTGATATTTAAATTGTGCGATATAAATCCCGTTATATGGTTTTTAAATATTTTGATTAAAAATGTCTATGTGTGATTTTTAAATCGTACAAATTCTGATCATGTTGTGCTATTCTTTAAATTGTACGACGCGGATTGTGGTGCATGATTTTTAAATCACATCAATACAAAGCATGATGTGTGATTTTTTAAAATTACATAGATAGCACTATGTGATTTTTAAATCCCACTACTACGGATTACGATGAGTTATTTTTTTTAAATTACATGAATGTGGTTCGCATTTAGTAATTTTTGAATTGCACCAAAGGATCTGGTTGCAGAAATTTTTAAATTGCACGAATACGTATTGCACTGTGTTTTTTAATTCATGCAAATTCAAATAGTGATGTGCAATTTTTAAATACCCCAAATCGATGACGAATTGGGAGTTTCCACGACAATTTTCAATTAAGGACGAAATCAATGAATTTCCATGATTCTCAAAGACTTTCCACGTGCGTGGATACATATGTCAGTACAACTAATTACAGGAAGAAAAGAAAACAAGAAAGCATTGAATATAAATAGGAATCAATCGAACATGTCAAAGACTGATTGGTCAATTGAAAATTTGCATGTGTATAATGACAAAGTATTAAAAATGATATAAAAATCCACAGCAATAACTGTCCTGAAATAAAAAGAAACATGTGAAATAAGTTGCTGGGAAATCAGTGGTACAAAACAAATATACAAAAGAGTTCATTCAAATATAAACGTTTATTAAATAGCATCGTAATAAAATAAAATAAAAAAATTAATGAATTAAAAAAAACATGTAGAAATCTTCAGCAATAATTTCCAAATGAAAAGACAATGTGAAATATGTTGGAATCACGTGTCTTTACAGGCTCAATCTGTTCAGATTCCACGTGGTTCTGTAGACAGTTTTTCCAACAAGACATTGTTTTGAATTTGTACACAGGCTTCAAAAACCAAGATTTTTTTTTCTTTTAAATATGTTTTTCTAATACATTATAAAAAGCCTACATTTGAGTTACCACAATGCAGGAAATAAAAATTTCACGTACTGATTTCAAAAATACGGAATATTTTCAAAGATACCAACTGCTCCGGACACGCCAAAATAATTAAAAAAAACGGTAAATAACTACAAAGTAAATTTTGCAAATATTTGACCATTTTTGCTTGCTTTTTAAAAGGTATAGCATGACATGGGTACTAGAAAGTGGTGAATTATATAAGCCTACGAGCTATTTAGAAATAGTGGTGGATAAAAATCTACTAAATTGAATTTATTAAACCAAGAATCACAATTGATAAACTACCACTTTAAAATATATATTTGCTGTCCGGAGCAAGTTGGCATCTCTGTATTTTAGTCCGGACACTGAAAGGCGAAAAACGGGCCAGAAATGCGACAAAGTTTTCGCAAAACATGGAAAAGTTGGCAGCTTTGTTTTTCAAATTTATAAACATATAGAAAATAAAAATGTTACAACGCATAGAAAATAAAAGTTATTACCTATTTGTCAGAGCTGTTTTCTCAGGATCGAACGAACCTGCAGGAGTCTTGGTACCATCACTGCTACTTCGACGCCAACTATGCATTACTCTTCCTGGTCCAAGCCTTATGCCATCTACTTCATCAGGCTACAAAAAGAAAAAAAAATAACATAGATTCTTCTATCTTCTCACTAAAGACACAGAATTCTGATTATGTGACACCTTATTTAAATTAATTAAGTAAAACAATATTCTTTAAAAACAAATGCACACAAAATAAAAATAGTCACTAGTGCAGAAGTCATAACAATGAAGTCAAGTTCGCTTTGTTTTAAGTTCTTGTAACCTAAAATCTTTTAAAAACACACTCATTAGATTTTCTATATTTAATTTAATTGCTTAGATACCCCTTATTAAATCAAAAATAAAATGGTAAGGCCATTAAGTGCAACATTTAAGTTCTCTACACTGGAAAATGTAAATTTTCCACATGACCCAAAATATTGTGACTTACAAATGTGTATATTTATATATCTGATTTACTTTAATTAAATTAGTTAAATTAGTTTAAATAATGGTGGGCAAAGTTCATTTATTCAAATACATTGACATATAAATGTTGCGACAACTAAAATATTTTCTGAAACTAATGAAATTCCTTTATAGTTGAAGGGTAAGAGTGAAACGTTAAATTTACCTCTACATTAAATATTCCAGAAAAATCTCTTATTAATATAAAAGAAGTTAGAGTTTGATAAGAGTTAGAATAGATAATAATTAAGCTATTTAACAGAGTTTGTGAAAATAATGTTCATTGTGAAAATTTAGATTTGAAAAAATACACAATGCCATAAGAAAATATCTGGTCTGAGAAGTATATATATATTTTTTTTTATATATATATATATATATATATATATATATATATATATATATATATATATATATATATATATATATATATATATATTAAACCAAGAACTAAATATAATTAAACAAAAATCTTTTTCAGGGTTGCCACTCAAATCTGGAAAAAAAAATTCCCTGTACATATTATACATGATATATTGAGAAGAAACACACTCTCAATCTGCTCTTGTGTGAGCTTTATTATACTAACTATATTTGTTAGTTTTAATTGCTGGAAAAACTGCTGAACGTACTTAAATGATGCTGTAGTCAATGAAATAGTTTAGTATAACTGAAATATCATGGTTAAATATTCCATAGATTACGCTTTGAGTGGTCACCATTTTTTGAAAGACGAATAAGAAACAAAATTCCCTGTATTTTCCCAGTTTCTGAAGGAAAAATCTAAATTTCCTGTTATTTTAGGGGATTTTTAAATTACCTATATTTTCCTGGTTTTCCCTGTTCTCTCTGTGGAGTGGCAACCCTGTAAATAAGCTATTTAACAGACTTTGTGAAAATGATGCTCATTGAGAAATTTTGAGCTGAAAATTAAGATTCTCAAAAATACACAATGCCATAAAAAAAAACGAAATAATAATAAATATATATATATTATTTCGTTATTTTTTATGGCATTGTGTATTTCTGAGAATGCTCTTCACAAATCAAAGTGAGCAATAAATGTTTTTTTCTCTTTTAACAGTTATAATGAGAATGTATTTTAATCAAATAAAGTATGATCTAACCTTTAATTATCATGAACAAAGCACTTAAAAAGCTTTAATTTTTCTAAGCAGTTTTTTTTTTCAGTACGAAATGACCTTATTATATTATAAACCATCTAGTAATTCACAGATATATATATATATATATATATATATATATATATATATATATATATATATATATATATATATTTATTCACAGATTAAACGTAAACGTCATTTTAAAAGCAGTACATCACAAAATAATTTCTAAGCTGTCACACAACTACAAATCAGATATGATATGGAAAAAAATACATTAATTAGATTTTAATAATAAGTAACAAAACATGAATTAACTGAATATGAAAACCACCAGTTTAGCGAAGGACATCATGAATAGGTAGTGGAAGTAAAAACATTAACTTGATTTGTCAAGTAACTATAAAGGAAACAAACTTACCTTAGTCAGTTTTAATTTATTAGGATCAACAAGACTATAGCAGCCTTTACTACGTTTTGTAAAAGGCGACCAACCCCATGATGTTCCCACATTTCGAGCTAAACAAGAAAGAAGGAAAATAAGGTACCGGAAAATTGCTTTTCATTCATACTCCCTATAATTTAGCTAAAATAAACTGCTTAAAAACACACACACAAAATTGAAAATAAATAAGTAAATAAAGCGTAACGAGACTGTGCTTGGCCCCACATCTGATGTATTAAGGAATAGTCATATATACACACCAGTATTTTTTCTTCTGTCTCGGTTATCAGGTACCCTGTTTTGGAAGGGTTTGTTCTGCAGAACCCAATCATTCTAAAAGACAAAAACAAATTTAAATGCTCAATTTTAAACCTCAAACAAAACTTAAAATATAGTAATTTGGTAGGACATTATATGACTTACCCTTTTTAAATCTATAACATCTTGCAACATGAACCTGACCCTAGAACCAGTTAAACGCTTGTCTACTATCTTTTGCATTTGTGTGAAATAATTTTCCATCTGAAAAAGAGAGATTGCCAAAATATGGGTTTAAAATAGAAGCAAAAAAAGTATTTTGAGAAAATATGCTACAATAATGGTTAATTACAATTGTGTTACATCAATAACAGATTATGAAAATTAAACAAACAAATTTATGTAATTCATTTTGGTAAAAATTTAGGCAAAGAATTTCAAATCATTGCTTGTTATTTAACTTAATAGGATAAATTTTTGAATTGTAATGCGTAAAATTTTTTGCATCATATTAAACATAGTAATATAGTCACGATGTTTTAAAAAGCAAAAAATAAGCGCTTTTTAAAAATGCTACACCCAGCTATCTCTAATAACGCCACCTTTCATTTATCTCGATTTTCAAGTACGATACTTTGATTCAGGGCCACAACATAGTGAAGTAAAATTTACATTGTCAGTAAAAAGTAACTCAAAATTACCTTAAAAAACATAAAATGGAAATTCAATTCTATTAGCAAGGTGTGTCACAATTACATTGATTACAGAAAAAAAGTATGGCAAATAATTCTTTAAAATTTATTTTAAGTAAAGTTGAATGTGCATATTGTGTTGAAATTTACAGCGTTGCTATTATAATCATTTTCCATACTTGCAACTACACAGAATTTATATTTATAAAATCCTCACAAATAATGAAATAATTTTTTAAAAAAACTTATGCCCATTGCAAAATAATACTTAAGTAAACGATAACAAAAATGTTGTTAAAATCTAATAAAACCCAACTAGTTATTAGAAACCCTCCAAATAGGATGAGGCAATCTCAAGTGGCTTTGACAGATCTCATTCTGACTTCCTAGTTACTAACTAATATCTAAGTTTTTTTCATTTTTTCCACTTTTAAATCAGATAGTACCAATCTATACACTTTTTCGACAAAGAATGCAGAATCGACAAGGACTAATCTGTATAAAGTTCTATTGTTCTATGAACCTGAAAGTATGTGTTTAATAAGCTTTTTCAATAAAAATTTTAATTAATTAGAAGATAAGTTGTCTTTTTAAACTTATATTACTTACAAGAACATTTTTCCTCCCATTTTATTGCAAGTATAAGCGCAGATCAAAATGAAAACAAAGAACACTTACCATACTTTCTTTTGAACCTTTAACTTTTCGATCATCTAATTCTTTACCAATCGTTTTCAGCAATTGACACAAGCACTCAAGTGATTCTTCATCTCCTTGGGAGATGAGCCTCTTTATGTATTCATGCATGATTGGTTCAGTTAACATTTTAAGGCAAAAGAGTTCGCCAATAAATCTAAAAAAAAGGACAATTGTAATGTACTTTAAATTTGTTCTCGTATACATAAAATTTATATAGAATTGAGAATATTAACAGCCGATATTTAGAACCAGGACTTTTGATCCTGCTCGTCTTTTATTGAAAATCGATATGGGTCATTCTCACTGAAAAGGTATAAATAAACTAAAAAATTTTCATAAATTAAAGTAATTGAAAAAGTGATAAAAATTACATAAATGCCTTTATTTATTTTTGTTATATGTCCTCATAATAATGGTCAAGTTTTCCATTTTATTTTTTTACAAGATTTAAAATATTTTAAATTCTGCCTTGTCCACGGAGGAGATGTAATAGTCAACGGAGGAGACATTTTATGTTATGAAATATAAAATGTCAATTAAGACTAATTCATTAATTATTGCGTACAACTGATATGAGTTTAACATTAATAAGTAAATAATAAAATAGTTCATTATTAGAGATAGAGCTACTTCCGATTAAACATGCTGCTATGAAAGGAAACATGCATTCTTAAACTAATTGATTTTCTTTAAAAATACAAACAAATTAACACATTTGTTCCATTTTAAAAAATATCAATTAAAGGAAATAGTTTTTTAATTATTGAAATTATATTATGGTTATCTAACACATTGTCTCTTCCAATGACTTAACAAGTCCACGGAGGAGACAAAAACTAGTTCTTGAATTTTTATGATTTTTGATTTTAAAGTTGCAAAAATGGCACAGTTCTTTTTATTAAATATACTATTTCTGCAATCTAAAATTTATCTATCAAAAATAAAATAATTTTCTCTTACCTTCTTTATGAAGTCCACGCAGTATACATTGAGAACTATGCCAAACCCCAGTTGAGCACAACAATCCGAAACTGACACCAAAGAGAACAAAAACAACTGATAGTTAACATTAGAAAATAGAATGGTTACCTTTCCCACCAGCTGTCTTATAGGAATTTCGCATATGCTGCCCTTTGCATATTTACCGAACTATATTAATTATCCATGGAGGGAGACATCATTTTTGATGGACAAAGTTTACTAGTCATTTATTTTATAAAAATAAATTTTTTTTTAAAATATTAAATAAAAAGTTACTATAAACATTTAACTAGTTAAAACTACAAAAATCATTAAAATAATATTTAAATTGTTTAACAGCCATTAAAAATTATTTTGTGTCACAGAGGTAGGGACGTCCATGGAGGGGATTTTGAAGTTATGTTTATTAAAAAATGAGAATGAAATATTAAATACTTTTAGCAGAAATGCATATGATTGGTTAGTTAGAACTTTACGAAAAAGGATGAAGAAAAATATTTAGAAATTTGCTGTATTTCCTAATATTTATTACTAAGGGCTTTAAAAAATCACCTTTTTGTGAGAATGACCCATATGCTGATTAACAAACGAAACTTCAAGTCTGATGAGAATGCCAGATATGATAAACTATGATAATATGAATAAAAACAAACCAATAAATTTTTTGATTTTCCTCACATAATTTTCAATTAAAATAAGTTATTGTTTTTTTTTCCCTGTAAAATCATTAAAATCATAGCCACTAATGCATACAAATAATAATCAGTTAGGTGATTCACTTAACGATTGCGGGAGGAAAAAGAACTTAATCAGAAGGGTTTTTAATTAATAAAAATCTAAACACTTATAAAAACATAATTTTTTTTAGCATATGGTTAAATGAACTATGTAAGTGTTTTTTAATATTTAGCATCTGAATGTTTTTTCCTTCATTTTTATGTGAAGTATTCTTCTTTCAAAATTTTTTATGACAAATTGTTTTAGGAAATAAAATTCTGCAGAAATAAATAAAAGTAGGAATTAGTGTTTCCTTTTAGTCACAAAACTATAAATAATGTATGATTATAATGTTTTCAATAAACTGTAACAAAATTTTGAAATTCGTCAATAAATTTTTAGGAGTTCAAAAAGCATAAAAAAAAATTGCTTTTCTTTAAAAAAAAAGACACGATGAGTTCACAATTACAGTAGAGTCTTGATTGTTCGAGTTCTAAATAAATCTGAGCTAAATAAGTATTGCTCCCAAACAATGACCAACTCACACACACAACACTTGGAATGATAACTATGAGTGAATCATGAAAAACAAATTCGTGTATTAAACACTGAAACATGTGAACGATGTTTCTAAACAAAAAAAAAAAACATTAGACAATTATTTCAAAATATAATTAAACTGATGCAGTAATATAATGAATATTTTAACTTGGTGTAATGCAGTATAAGTAATGATCATCTAATGCAAGTTTCTTTAAATATATCTTTCACTTGAATACCAAAATTTAAAAATTGCTTTATTTCCATTTATTTAAATATTTAAGTTTTAAATTTTCGATAATTCGAGTTTTCAAAAGTTCGAGGTAGGTTCGGCGCCGTCCATCCCGAATTATCTAGACTTTACAGCATAGTATCGGCCTCTGATCTTACTTATTTACTTACTTATCCTCTACTTAAGGCCTCTAGCATATCCCTCCAACGCCTCCTGTCTCTAGCAATAGATCTTGCTTCCTCCCAGCCAAATATTCTAAACTGCTGTTTGTAGAAAATGCAACACCATGAAAGAATCATCAGAATCAAATGAAATTTAATGCAGAAACGACTTGTACTGATACAAATAAATGATGAAATTTTCAAAACAAAAGAAACAAATTAAGCGTCCGAAATCAGCATTTGGTGCAGCCACCACGCGCTGCAATAAGTGCTGCTATACGACGTGGCATGGAGTCAAACAGATGTTGAATATCTGCTTGAGGAAGAGAATTCCATATCGCTTGTATGCGCAACCAAAGTTCGTCTTTGGAAACTGCAGGACGCGGATCACGAGTGAGACGCCGACCAACCATATCCCACACGTGCTCAATAGGCGACATATCCGGCGAATAAGCAGGCCAAGGAAGAAGTTGCATGCGCTGTGCTGAACAGAAGTCTCTAACAGTCCGCGCAACATGTGGGCGTGCATTATCCTGCTGAAAGATAGCTCCAGGGATGCCTTGAAGGAAAGGAACGACTTCGGGCTGTAGCACTTCACGGACGTATCTGTTGCTATTGAGATTACCCTCAATTCGTATCAAATTGGATCGTCCATGATACGAAATCGCACCCCAGACCATAACTCCGGGTGTTCGACCACTATGTCGTTCAATAATACACTCAGGAAGGCAGCGTTGACCGGCATAACGTCTAACACGAACACGGCCATCATGGGTCCACAAATTGAAGCGTGATTCATCTGAAAAGACAACTTGGTGCCAATCAGCTCGCCAGTCTCTGTGCTCAAGAGCCCACTGCCGACGCAGCCGTCGATGATCCGCCGTGAGGGGAATCCTGTATAATGGCACCCTTGCACGCAATCCACGGCGCAGCAGACGACGACGAATTGACGAAGCCGACAATTGTACACCTGTAGCAGTAGACCAATGTGCTGCCAGCTGCCTGGAGGAAGCTGTGCGATCATTCACCGCCATGCGGAGCAGGTGTCGATCATCGCGCTCTGACGTCACCTTCTGTCGTCCAGTGCCTGTTTTTCGAGTTGTTCGGTGCTCGTCGGTCCACTGCTTCCAAACTCGCATCACTGTGGAACTGTTCCGCTGCATACGAGCTGCTATTGCGCGATAGGAAAATCCTCCTTCTCGAAGGCCGATTATCCTCCCTCGTTCAAACTCCGTAAGTTGCTTGAATTTCTTATTCTTCCGTCGTGGAGGCATACTCAGGTCTCACTAAACGTTTGCCACTAACAAATAATCATAGACTATTTTCAACGTCCCGCTACAGCACTTTATTTATACGCTTTCAGCATCAATTCAGAGGGCGCTGCGCGCGCCACGCACGCGCGATGGCTCTGAAACTTTATTAATTTGCATAATATCCTATAATTGACATTTGCTGCGAATTTCATTTGATTCTGATGATTCCTTCATGCTGTTGCATTTTCTACAAACAGCAGTTTATATTCTTTTAATTCGCCCAAAAACATGCGGTGGATGGTAAGTTTGGGTCTTCCTCTTGTTCTTTTACCATCAGGGGCCCATTTAAGCGCAACAGATGTAATTTTTTCTTTGGGCATTCTAAGGATATGTCCGAGCCAGCTACATCTTCGTTTTTAAATTTTATCTTCTATTGTTTTTATTTTAGCTTTCTTTAATAGATTTTGACTAGATACTTTGTAAGGCCAGAAAATTTTAAAACTAAATCTTAAACATTTGTTTTGAAAGGATTCTAATTTTTGTATTTCGATCTTAGTCTGTTTCCAGGTTTCTGCGCCACAACTACTGCTCTAACAATAGCTTTGTAAACAACTATTTTTGTCTTTATTTCAATATTTGACTCTCTCCAAAATTTGCGTCATCCCTTAAAACATGTTCTTGCTTTGATCATTCTCTGTCTAATATCTTCACTACTTCCACCTTTTTTTTTTTTATCTACAATAGAACCTAAATAGCTAAATAACTCTATATCATCTATTTCGTGATTTTCGATTTTAATTTTGTCATTTTTCGTTTGATTTATTCTCATTACTTTAGTTTTCTTCTTGTTTATAAATAAACCTATACTATTTGAATACTTGTTGAATTTGTCTGTTTTAAGCTGAAGGTCTGTATATTTGGATGAAATAAGTACGATGTCATCAGCAAAATCAAGGTCTTCTAAAGTAGTTGCTAAATTCCACCTTATTCCTCTTTTTTCATCTCTCAAGCTGTTTCGCATAATCCAGTCTATCACCAGTATAAATAAAAATCTTGATAAAACACATCCCTGTCTCACGCCAGTTTTTACCGAAAAGAATTCAGCGGCCTCTGATCCACATTTTACTTAATATCAGATATTGTCAAATTTTTGAATTTTAATTGCTACTTAAAATATATAGCTGAAAACTAGAAAAGATTTTAAATTATTTTAATATTTTACTATGTGATCATCAAATTTACAATAAGAAAAAAGAAACTGCATCAATGAAACAGCTTGTTACACTCTTAACACTATGAATCAATTTAAATTTAATATTTTAGTCATGGTAATTCAAATATTAAAAAAAAAAAGAATAGAATCTCTTAAGCAAAATAACACAAATATTTGTTCTTATTTTTAGCGATTAGTAAGATATGAAATAAAGTTGTATACAGTTTTAGTTATTAGAGATTTATGTGTTATTTCTTAAGGATATTTAATATACAATAAATGCAAAAGTTATAACTTTTTTAGTGTATGAAATAATCACCTTATATAACCGAGCCGCCTATATCTCATTTTATTATGTTCATCATACATTTTCTGCTCTAACTCTTTCTTTTCTTCCTACAACAGAAGAAATTCTAAATGAGTATAGATATTAATTCTTAACTACTTAATATCCGCCACTTCTTCGGCAGAATAGTTTTTCTAGCTTATTATAATAGTTTAACTCACTGGAGCAGCTTCTTCCAGGGCCTTAACCCTTTCCTCGTGTTTCAATTCATCCCGCCTACCCTCTTCGAATTCTTTCTGGCACTTTCTTAAAAGAACTTTACGGAAATTCACATAGTCCTTATTTTTAGTGGACACTTTAATCTATTTAAAAAACAGATAAATTTAGTTCAACACATTTTACGATCATTTTATTCAAAATTAGTTGGCTTACCAATGCCAAACGCTTGCACATGTTTGCATAGAGGAAACTGGAGTTTGGCTCGGCCGCAGCTTCCTCAAATATTAAATCAGTGACTGTGCACAGTTTTTCTTCAGTGTCGATGCTAAGATTTTTAACTTCAGTCAATAGAGTTTCAAACTCTTGTGGCGTAAGTTTATTAAGGATCCCTTGGACACTTCTTTTAAATTTCTCTTTTTCCTATTAATAATTTTAAAAAAAATGAAAATCATTATTTGTATTACAAACTTGTATATATTAACTTCGTTAAATCTTACATTAAAACAGCCTGTAGAGTGAAATTAAAAAAATTAAGTTGAGACAATGGAAAGCAATTAAAAAATGTAAATGTTTCAATGCTTATTTTGTTAACATTTTTTTTACTTAAAGCACAATTTCAAAGACAAATAAAACCTGATAACATACAACAGATAAGCATAAAAAGCTAATTTATATTCTAATAGAATGAAGGCTCAATGAATTTGTAAGTATGACTTGTGTATTTATTCTAAAAAATGTAATGTAACAAGGAGCAGTTATAATCAACATCATAAGGGGGGAAAGAAATTTACAACAGATTGTGTAAATTTCTATTTATTAAAGGTTTTTTCTTTAAATGTTGCTACTCTGCCGATATTTTTGGCCGAATATTCGGTAGCCGGCCAAGTCACTATTCGTTAGAGCCCTAGTTGTTTTCCTATAGCAAATTTTTAGATTGCCTGCACTTTTCAATATTGGCGGATATTTTTTTAAAATTTATCTCTTATTTTCTTCTTTTATTTTGAAGAAAATTGCATTTAAAAGTTGGATTTTTTGAAGGATCTATTCACTTTACTACTACCCTCTATGGAAGCTATTTGCATTATTCATTTCAATGAAATGACTTAGTCTAAATGCTCCTTCACAAGTGCAATACTTCATTTTAACTTAAAATTCATTTATATACTTTTGAACTTATGACATTGACTCAAATTTTGCAATATTTATTTAAATACCTAAAAAAAGGGAAACTTAAGTTCAATAAACATGAACTGCCAATTTCTCGCCTTCTCACTTAAACACATGAAATAACAATATTAATCAAAGGATAGTATAGATAAGACGATAGATAAGACAATAAGGAAAAAAAAGCTCATAACATCTAATTTCAGCTTATAACCTTATGCATGATTGCTAAAGAGATGGTCAACACTTTGTATTTTGACAATGAAAGTTAACTTTAACAGTTACATATAACAACATATCTTATTCCTTCTTAGCATCATAATATCTATAAAAATATTATCTTTATTAAAAAACTGAGTCTTTAAACTACTGGAAACAATGTCAAAATGTTTAAAATATAACATCACTTCAAAAATAAATTCAGGTTTATTTATTTAAAAAAAAATAATGAAAAGACTGTCCAGACAAACTGTTTAAAACATTGCAGAAAAGAATTAGAACAATATTGATGCTATAAAACATATTAAAATTCCCTAAAATACCTGCGCTTATGCAAAAAAAATTAAAAGACTGCTTAAGCTTTAAAAATTGACCAGGAAAAAAACTTCAATTAAGTTTTTTTAACTGGAAAGAAAACATGCATAACCAGGGTTGGAAAAAAAATTTCTTAAACAAAAACTCTTTGGTAATTATTTTTTATTTGAAACAGAAAGATAAATAGTATGTTGATCCCCAAATTAGAAGTAATTGAACCAATAAAAATAGTTCACGAATCGTTCTTAACTATTTATATTTTGAAAAGGAATACCAATAAAAATAATCCTTTTTACTCATATAAATATGTAAACATTTATTAATTCATAAGGAAATGTCATAATTCAGAATTATTTACATTAATGTCCTTATTTAACAGTATACACTTAGTAGTATTAATATCAATTCATTGCTCTAAAATAAACACTTGTTTTTTATTTAATGAGTCAATACGAACTCTAATATAAATGAGCTTGACATATTAATTCAAGGTAATATTTCTTTTTTATAAACAAATATTTAAACTCCATAAAATGATGAAAAGAAATGAACTGCATAAATATAAACATATAAAATAAGTAAAAGTCTATTTTAGTACTAACTGCATGAAAATTAAAAATGAATTACTTTATCATTTATATTAACATGACAATCTAAAATTCCTATTCAGGTGTTGCAGCATTAAATAAGTAAGAAAAATATACCTTAAAAATATTTTTAGTGAATTTAATATTTTTTCTTTAACAATCTAGGTGGAAAAATTTCTATAAATAGAAAATGTTATCATTTAAAAATAAATAACTAGCTTATTTTTTCTTTTAAAAAAAAGTTTGATTTACACTCAACACAGTGCATACCAATTTAAAGGACACTTCAAATATGATTAACTTAAATTCATTAGCATTTATCTTCTTCAATTTTGTGAAAATTGCGCTTTGTCTATTGACACAACTATTAATGCTTTAAATTATTTTAGAAACATCCAAAATTGAGTACCTATAGAGTAATAAAACCTATGACCAATCTTGCAACGGTTATAGAGTAATAAAACCTATTTCTGTGTGCCAAAAATGTAATTTAGGACTTTGCGCCGAATATTTTCTGCCATTTTAAATATAAATTTCATGATAATTGTTGCAAAATATACTAAATATTTTACACAAAGAGAATTTTTAAAGTTATCAAAATAGAAAAACTGCAACATTTTATAATTATGATTTCACATTAAATGAACATGAAATGTTATGTATTATGTTTATTCATAATTTTGAATAGTAATAGGCATTTAATTCGTCAAAGATAGTTAAGTGAATTTTATAAATGAAGCTCGCTTCATTATGCATTAGTGACACTTAATTTAATATTCAAGCAAGCAACAATCTACACAAATATTATATTTCTATAGGGCTTTTTTAAGGAAACTTCAATTTAAGGGAATTTTCCGAAATGTACAAAAACCAGGAGAATTTTTATTAAACCAATAGACCAGGAGAAACTGGCAAAATCCAGGAATCTACTGGAAAATCCAGTAGAGTTGGCAGCTATGCATTAAAGTTTTCGACATTTTTTTGAATGTTATGTTCTATTTGATGTTCCATTAGTATGTGATAGAATTTTATATCAAAAAAATATTAATTATTTTTAAATGTAGTAAAATATGGGATAAAATATCAGCTTAATATGTATGCGAAGAAAAAAGTAATTTAATTTAAAAAGAGTATTTTTCAACCGTATTTGTATAATTGTCTTAACTTTCTAAATTTAAAAAAAAGTCAACATTTAATTTTTAAAAAGAAAAAAAAAGCATTTCAAGAATATTATTAACAGAATTATGAGAAAAATATGTTTGAAAAAATACCATTTTAGGTACTCCTCTTTGTGCAAAAGTTGGTAAAAAGTGATCTCGGAAGTTAGGCATTACAGGCATTTGCACTTGTCTGTTGACTTCATTCAACTTCTGTATATGACCCTATGAAATAACTATATCAATTAAAAGTACTTGAAATCTTTTTTAAAAATGGTACTGTCAATAATGCAGGATTTTTCGAGTTTTAGCAGACATTTCTTACTGTAAATTTATGTTCCTCAAATATGATGAAAAAAAAAAGAGAATCGTTAAAGATTATAATTTAAAATATGTATATTTTAAGGTTATAATCTTTAAAACCAAAAGATAAGAAGTACCGATAGGGATAAAATTTACTGCATCTAATATATCATAGGGCGAAAAATATTTCTTAAATACTAGAGGAATAATATTTTTTTAATTATTACTTTTGTATATTAAACATATATCATCAAAATTTGTACAATTTTGTACATCAGAATTTATAATGAAAAATAAAACAGCTAAATTTAAATAATGTGTAAAATTAAGTGCAGAACTTTCCCTTTCATTTGACCATACAATGGACATATCGAAAAAAAATGGCTATGATTTTAAAAAACGGTATTTAGAAATTTTATGAGGAAAAGATAAGACTATTTTCTATTTAAATAATACTGCTACATTTCAGATTTTCAAATCCATGACTTTCCATGAATAATTTCAAGAATTTCTCATGACATTTCGAAGTTACTATTTTCTCCACAAAAACACAACAATAAATTTAAAAAAGCATCATAATAACATTAATTCAAATAATAGGTATAACCAAAACTGTTATACTCTGCATCTTCATATTTATAGATTTTAAATTTAAAAAAACAGAGTAAAGAAAGAGTTGAAGCAATAAAATAGCTGAAAAAAATACAAAAGCAAAGAAATTTTTTTTCTTTTTTTTCTGCAGAATTATATTCTAAAGAAACTTTTCTTGTACATCAGAAAGGAAAGAAATACTCCTGATTTTTCTGTTCTCATTTCGGATTTTAAAAAAAATTCACCAATGACTGGCTTGTTTCAACTAGAATTCTAAATTGAGAATAAATAATAACAAAAATTTTGAAATCACAGAAGTTTAAAAAATCACGCTAGAAATGATGTTTTTTCTTTAACCATAATTTTTAAAGAACATGATAAAAACATTTTATATTTTAATAAAATATGACTGTCAGTGGGAATTTCTATGCAAATTCAGATATTTGGAACAACATGAAATTGGGGGGGGGGGTAGATTCCAATTTAAAAATTAGATTTTCCGGCGACCTAGGTCCATGACTTTCCATGCTTTTTTTCAACAAAAAAAAATAGTTACAATTATGACAAATTTTGTTCAATACCGAAATTCATGACTTTCCAGGAGCGCTGATACCCTGCACCTAGTATCTGATGGACACTTTACGACTAGTCTAAATTCTAAGCATTTTGTTAAGATATTCAACCGATGGGTAGGACTAGAGAAAAAAAAAATTAAGTTTCTGTAAAAATTGGAAATAAGACGCATTTCACGGCCTGTTCGTGGAAGTTTAAGCTATGTGCTTGACATGGTAAAAAAAAATGCGACGGGGCATTTCTCTTTTAATCTTGCTTGTAAACCTGAGTACCTGCCTGCCATATTTGGTGCATAATTTAATGTTTGTCCTCGACAATCACTTATATTTATGCCTTGGTCATTAGGAAAAGATACAATAGTATCAGACAAGTACTCAGGTTTATGCCTTTCAATTGAAAAAAAAAATCCAAAGGTCTAAAAAAAATTGCATCTTTCCCTGACTATTATCTGATTTTTAGGGTTAAAATAAAATTCCCTGACAAATCCAGGTTCATTTGTCATTCCAGGTATATTCATTTTGAATCACCCTGTATAACCATAATTAAAATGTTTCTGACGAAAAAAAAAGCTCATAACATCTAATTTCAGTTTGTAACCTTATGCATGATTGCTAAAGAGATGGTCAACACTTTCAATTTTGACAATGAAAGTTAACTTTAACAGTGACCATTACAACATATCTTATTCCTTCTTAGCATCATAATATCTATAAAAATATTATCTTTATTAAAAAAACTGAGTCTTTAAACTAATGGAAACAATGTCAAAATGTTTAAAATATAACTTCACTTCGGAAATAAATTCATGTTTATTTATTTTAAAAAATTAATAATTAAAAGACTGTCTAGACAGACTGTTTAAAGCATTGCAGTAAAAAATTAGAACAATTTTGATGCCATAGAACATTGAAATTCCCTAAAATCCCTACGCTTATGCAAGAAAAATATTAAAGGTATTTTAGTATGTACATTTAGTATGTAATAGAATAATTACTTTGTCTTTAATGATATCTAGGTTTGGCAATTTCTGAGGTTTAACTAAGGACAAAGGATCGCATTGTAAATGAAGAAGAAAATCCCTATCGTATTGTTTCTTTCCCTCTTTATTTACAGGACTCCATTGATCTATAATGAAGCACATGGTTTATAAACATAGGATTTCAATTTGCAATGGATAATTAGTATCAAAAGAATCACCCACACACCTTCTTTGTAGCTATATTTTAGTTTGTTTGATTGTTTAGTTTTATTCTTTGCAGGATCATCCACATTTTCTTTGTCTTCATTTTCAATTGTAGGGGAAACTGACAATGAATCACTCTGCTGTTCAACTAGGGAGATATCACTCTGAGGTGAATTGTCAGAAAGTATTCCTCCTGGCTGAGAAATAGTAGTAAGTAATTCACTGTCTACAATTGCAGCAGGTAAAGGAGATAGTGGCTGCTCATCTGCTTGACTTAGAGGGACTGTTGGAGCAGTTGAAACTGACACTACGACAACCTCCTGAAATCAAAAGAAATCCAGTCAGAAAAAGTCAGACCGTAATAAATTAAGATCATGTGCATCAGGTGTGAACAAGCCATGTTGCAAAACTTCTGAAAGGCTGCTCAGCTTTAAAAATTGACCAATAAAATCAATAAATAATAAAAACTTATATTTAGTTTTTAAAATTGGGTGAAAGAAAAAAAAAACAGGCATACCCAAGGTTGAAAAAAAAATTTAAAAAAATAATACATTTTTTTTAAAAACAGAAAGATAAGTACTATGCTGATCCCCAAATTAGAAGTATGCAAACCAATAAAAATAGTTCACAAATCATTTTAACTATTAATACTTTGAAAAAGAATACAAACATAAAAAATCTCTTTTACTCATATAAATATGTTAACATTTATTAATTCATAAGGAAATGTCATAATTCAGAATTATTTATATTTAATGACTTTATTTAGCAGTATACATTCAGTAGTATTAATATCAATTAATTGTTCTAAAATAAACTTGTTTTCTTATTTAATGAGTTATACTTGTGTTTTATTTAATATAAATTCTAATATTTAAAATGATGAAAAGATGTGAACTGCATAAATATAAACATATAAAATTAGTAAAGGTATATTTTAGTTCTAACAGCATGAGAATTAAGAATGAATTACTTTATCATTTATATTAACATAAAATTCTTATTCAGGTGTTGTAGCATTAAGAAAATTAAGAAAAATATACCTTAAAATTTTTTTTAGTGAAAAGGAATTTAATATCTTTTTCTTAAACTATCTAAGTGGAAGAACTTATATAAATAGAAAATTTAATCATGTAAAATATTTATTAAAAAAAATTTGATTTACACCACATTAGGATTTTAACCCAGTGCATACCAATTTAAAAAGCACTTTAAATATGATTAACTGTAACGTATAGCTTCCTTAATTTTGCAAAGTCATGCAAGATCATGCTTTGTCTATTGACACAGCTATTAATGTTTTGAAATTATTAAAAAAACATCCAAAATAAAGTCTTATAAATTTGAATCATTAATGTATATAAGTGAGTTCTAGTTCTTTACTCAAATCCAACTACATCTTTTAAATTAGGCAATGTATTACCTATTCAAAAACCATTGCTTGTTAAAGTAGATTTTGTAAGGATAACCCAATAATTAGGCTGATCTATTTCATTTATATTTATACCTTTAGAATTTCTTGATAATCAGCAATATAAATTTTTTTTAAAAATGTTTAAAACTGGTACCTAAGGAATTAAACACTGCACTATCAAGCAATATATGCTTCTTAAAACAGAAAGGGCTCTGTGCAGTACGTCCTAATTCAGCCTGATGTGCAATTAATGTAATTTATTTCGTTAATGTAAGTATTTATAATTCGATATTTTACTAATTATGGTTCCTTTTTTAGACAATTTAGTTTATAAAATCGAATTTATTCGTTATTCAAAAAGTGGTAATGTTCTAACAAGTACTATTTGCATGCATTTATTTTTCAAACAGGTTTAATGATCAAGTTTCGTTTAGATCATAAAAAAAATTTAAACAAGAAAAAGTAATTTTGGAAAAATTAAGTTCCATAAAAATTAAAAAATAGATTAAGAAGTAGTTTCTATTGTCTATTACTGGCTTGTTTATTTGAATATTTCTAATTTAGCAACATCAGTTGTTTGCAATGTCGTACGTATGAACAATTGTATTGACAGAAAAATTAATGCGATAAATAATTATAGCAAAGTCATTGATCCCAATTTAAGACTAGATCCAAATGGTGAAATTTACTTCTCCTTTATCAAGGAAAGCATCCATTTCTCCACCATATTTATCTTTCTTGTTATATTCAGTCTTCTTTTTTTTACCCTTGCCACCTCTCTGTCCTGAAAAGATTAAATGTCAAGAATTTAACAATGGTCGCTATAGAAAGAATGTTTAAATATAAGTGTAAAAAATTCAGAAGAACTGTCAGAAAACGTGCAGATACAAAGAATAAAATACTATTAATGAATAAAATAAATGTATAGAACAAATTTGAAGAATGAAAAATTGACTGGCAATCAAAAATACAATTACAAAATCGCGTGAATCGAACTCCTCAAATGTGTGTTTCGCTTAGAGGTTAGGCTCTTGCAATAAATAATATCGTACAAAAGATATCGATTTAAAACCATGGAGAAATCAATAGCAATAACTACCAAAATTTCAATAGAATCATTGCCTCAAAAAGTAAATACGAGGGTTGCTATTTATATTTCTGGCCTTGGCAACAGTAAGTGTTGCTAGGCGACCGCAGACGATTTTAATCGAAAGTTTGATATTTTTAAGCATAAATTCAGCAGACGATTTACCATTATAGCTTCATTTGTGTTGTTGACAGTAAATTGAAAAGTTCTTCTCTTTCAAAAAATGGAATTGAATCGTGAACATTTTTGTGCCATTATTTTTCATAACTTTAACATAAGACAAGAGTGCTTCGATGAACTTAATTCTTTATTCAGCGATAAAGCGCTATCCTACAGCACTGTAAAAAATTGGTATAACGAATTTAATCGTGGTTGATGTTCGATCCAGGACGAATCCCGTGCAGGTCGTCCACAATCCGTTGTTGTGCCAAAAAAGATCGATGCTGTGCGTGAACTGATAAAGCAAGATCGTCATGTGACATGCCGTGAGATAGAGGCGTCTTTGGACATTAGTATGACTAGCATCAATAAAATATTGCATGAACATTTGAGCGTAAAAAAAATGTGTTCGCGTTGGATCCCGCATAATCTGACAAACGCTCAAAAAAAGGCTCGTGTCAATTGGTGCAAGGAAATGTTGGAAAAATACGTTCAATGTTCATCAAAGGCTGTGTATAACATCTACACAGGTGACGAATCATGGATCCAACAAAACCAACAAAACCAGCAAAACCAACAAAAGTTGTTCGAGGAAGAAGCACATCGAAACAAATGATTGCCTGTTTCTTCGACATTAACGGTCATGTGGCAACAGTAGCGTTAGAGCAACGCAGGACGGTCAATTCTGAATGGTACACGACCATTTGTTTGCCAGAAGTCATCGGAGAAATTCGAAAAAAGCAGAAGAACAGGAGAATCATTTTTCATCATGACAATGCGAGCTCTCACACATCGACTCAAACAAAGGCATTTCTGACGGAGCGAAAGATCGAACTGATGGGTCATCCACCGTACAGCCCTGATTTGGCACCCAATGACTTCTTCTTATTCCCACACATCAAAAATAAATTACTTGGACAACGATTTTCGACCCCCGAAGAAGCGGTTGATGCATTCAAAACGCATGTTTTGGAGTTACCTCAATCGGACTGGAAAAAGTGCTTTGAAAATTAGTTCAAACGCATGCAAAAACGTATTGATCATCATGGAGAATATTTTGAAAAACAATAAAACCAATTTCGATCCTACATATTTGTTTTTTCATTATTAGGCCAGAAATATAAATAGCAACTCTCGTACCCAAATGTGGGATTCGAATTTTCCATATTGTTTGAAATATATCGGGATATTTAAAATCAACATGAAAATCAATAACTTCCGAAAATACAATCGAAAAATAACATCGATTTAAGATATTGTCGGAGTAAATTGAGCGCATCAAAAAGTGATTATCTAAATGCATGATTACGTGTAAATTTCTGTCGAAAAGAAAAGTAAAATGTTTTACTTTTCAAAAGAAAACCTTTCTTCAAGAACGACAACGTTGCCGTGTGTGGGACTCTATCGCTGGGAATTCAATTGTAGAGATATCTCATTGAATTCCCAAAATTAATTTGTAAGGGCAATGAAGTTAATCCGTTACGCAAAAATTAATGATAATTGTTATAGTACCACAAACTGGCTTAGCATTTCTTTGGAAATATGCCTTACCTTTAGTGGGGGAATTTTTTTTTGTATGTACATAAATTTTGGATAGAGATTTAATATCGTTTAATTTAGTTTTTTCTTTTTAAAACATCCCCATATGTGAAATAACAGGCTCATACCATCGTTATTAGAATTATTTTCACAAATAGCACAACTTATTAAGGAGATCATGCTTATTTTCACTCCAAAATGTTTTAAATATATTTATTCAATTCAACACTATTAAGTTGAAATACAGAAAATTATTAACACCCAATAAATTAAAACATTGTCAACACTGAAAAAAAGGAGGAGAATTATAATATGTCAACATAACTACAATCAAGAAGTTAGACTTACGTGCTCTAATATAACTCTTAAAAACTTAATTATCTTTATAAAATACTCTTATTTTCTTGTTCAACACGTTATATATGAATCAATATCACATGGAATTTCAATATATTTTTTAAATAAAAAAATACACTTCGAAGTGTTATTTAACTCTGATATAAAGAACGTAAATATTTACTTTAAATATGCTTCAAACTTAACTGCACTCTTTAACAACAATTGAATAAATTATTTTTAACTAACTAGAATTTAGTTTTTATTATTATAAATACTTTCTTACTCCACATTTTCCAAGTTATAGTTTTTATTTTTAAATCAGGATATTTTTATAGATAAAACTAATTAGTTTAGTAAGTTATCTATTTTTAAATTTACTATCTAATAAATTCCATAATATATAAACTAACTAAATTTAATTTTTTTCAGCTATGACAAAAATGAATACTGAACACTATCTGTTTAAAATTTTAATTGTAACTGATCATTATACATTACTCCATTATTCATTGAAAAATATGTGTTTCTAACATATTCGCTTGGGTCACACATTAAAAGGATCAAATTAAAGATTGTTTGAATAGTTTATTTATAACCAGGTAAAAAAAAATCTAGAACCACGTTTTTAAGACTCGCATTAATTATAAATTAAAATTGAAAACATTAAGCAACGATATACTATTTAAGTATTTATACAGACAATAGAAAATAAAATTTCACATTTTTCGCTGAAAAAATTTTTAAACAATTATAAAAACTTGCTTTAAAAATAGTTGGGTTTTAACTGATTAAATTTTTTTATAAAGATATTAAATATTAAAGAAAAAATTTCGATAAATATATTTTAAATCTTATAGCAATAACTAGAAACATGTAAAAATAAATTTTTAGTAACATATTACAGCTGATCATGACACATTTTATTGAGGAGACGCATTACCTATCCAATCAAAACTCCAGATCTTACTAAAATCTTACTTTGAGGTGAATTGTCAGAAAGTATTTCTCCAGGCTGGGGAATAGTAGTAAGTAATTCACTATCTACAATTGCAGCGGGTATAGAAGATAGAAGTTGCTCATATGCTTGGCTTTGAGGGACTTCTGGAGCAGTTGAAACTGACACTGCGACAACCTCCTGAAATTAGAAGAAATCTAGTCAAAAATAGTTGGACACTAATAAATTGAGATTCTCTACATCAAGTCTTTGTTATGCTTTGAAAATCATGCGTATCGTATTGCTAAGGTAAAATAACAAACAAAATCTAAAAACTAATTTTTTACAAAACACCTCAAATAGATTTAGTTTTAGAATCTTTAATGAAAGTAATTTGTAGCAGTTCTGTTTCAAGTTTATTATTAGCTCATCAAGTTCTTCTCTAAAATCAGACAATGTAAAATTTTCCTCAAAAAGGTGCTGAGACTGATTTTGTAAGGATACCCCAATAATTTAGGACCCTATAAATAGGAAATAGGATACCCCAATAATTAGGAAAATAATTTTTGTAAGGATAAACAAAATTGACCAACTTATGGTCAATTTTGTTTATCTCTATTAAACCTCCATCATTTCTTATGATATTCAGCAAAATAATAATATTAACTTTTAGGGTGCTTAACAAATCTTAGGATAGAACACTATATTGTAAAGCAATACAAGCATAGCTTAAGTTTCTCCCTTTAGGTATTAAGAAAATGATTATCAAGAACAAATTTAATTAGACCTATATGCATTACAAACTTACATGCATTAACCCCTAAAAATGATATTTTACCTACTTCATTGAATTTATAAGTACGATTTCTTTGTTCCATTCATTTTAAAAATGATCTTGCCCAAACAATATTTATATTCGACACGAATATAAATACTGAGGGGATAAATTTTGCTGCATATAATCTAGTAGGGATTTTGCAGAATAAATAAATTGCTTATTAGAATATGCAAATAGAAGAATAATTTATCTTTTCTATAAGTTATGCTTAAGCAAGTTACTTTTTTATATAGAAAATGGACATAAATGTATGCAGTTTATCTGTCTACATTTTAGATTTTCAAATTCATGACTTTCGATGACTAATTCCAAGCATTTTCATGACTTAATGAAGTTACTATTTTCTCCGACAAAAACACAAAATAAATTTTAAAAAAATATTATATTAACATTAATTGAAATGATAGGTATAACCAAAACTGTTTTACTCTGCATCTTCATATTCGTAGATTTTAAATTTAAAGAAACAGAGTAAAGAAAGAGTCAAAGCAATAAAATAGCTGAAAAAATGCAAAAGCAAATATTTGTTTTTCTTCTGCAGAATTATATTCTAAAGATACTTTTCTTGCTCATCGGAAAGGAAAGAAATACTCCTGATTCATCTGAATAAAATAAAAAAATTCGTCAATTACTGGCTTGATTCAGCTAGAATTTGAAATTAATAAAATAAAAAAAATAAATAATAATAAAAATTCAGAAATCACAGAAGTTTGAAAGATAATTCCCTCTAGAAATTTTTGAAAGAACACCATAATTTTTAAAGAACATGATAAAACATTATGTATTTTAATTAAATATGACTGGGATTTCGTTAAAAATTCAGATATTCTGAACACCATGAGATTGGGGGGAGGGAGGTAAATTCCATTTTAAAAATTAGATTTTTTGGAGATTTAAATCCATGACTTCCATGCTTTTTTTTTTTTTGAAAAATAGTTAAAATCATGACATTTTATGACAAATTTTGTTCAATACCGAAATTCATGACTTTCCAGGTGCGCAGATACCCTGCGTATGATAACATTATTTATCGAAGAAAAAAGTTATAAGTTAAAAAAAGTCATTAAATAAAATTTATTACTTAATAAAAATATAATGACGCAAAATGAAATGCGGACTCAGGCAAACTAAATATCATTTATTAGATAACGCGCTTATCATATCTTATTGTTTTGATTTTTGGGACCGGATCATTTAAATGTTTTACAAAACATTCTGATGTCATTCATGAAATTGTGACAACAGTGTAAATTCCAGTAGGATTGATAACTAATCGCAATTACCTTATAGTCCACAAAGAAAAAAAAATACAAAGCTGATAAATGAGAAGCGTAGTCTTTATACTTAATATATTAGGAATGTAGAGAAATGGATTGCATTTTGAATATTTAGATTTAACCACAGTGAAACAGAAAAGAAAATCAAAGAAATGAATAGAAAAGAATACTATAATAAATTTAAAATTAGTTTCAATGACGTATGATCATGTAAAAAATTCTAATTTAATTTAATTACTGAAATGCATCACGACTCTCCTAGATACTGATTATTTTCCAATTAACTCATACAACACTTAAAAAAGTAATATTTTGATATGGTATTTCATGGCTTACCCTTTTTAAATCTGTAACTTCTTGCAACTTAAATCTCACCTTAGAATTGTTCAAATGTTTGTCTAATATTTTTTGCATTTGCGTAAAATAACTTTCCATCTGAAAAAAAAGAGAGATTATCAAAATATGGCAAAAAAATATAACAAAAAGTTGAGTTTTTTTTTCCTTTAAAAAAAAGACATGCTTAAAACCCAATACCTTTATATTTATATCTAATTCTGCAATTCAAAACTGCATTTTTGAAATTCATTCATCCAAAATATTTTAAGCCAACAAATTTTCTTGGATTTTTAATTTAATAATAAACAACAAAAATTTTAAATTGCATGGTGTAAAAAATTTTATATAAAAAAAGATAAATAAAAAATATAAAGGAAGATAAATGAAAAACAATTTATAAATCTATATTAAAACTTATTGAGCAATCATGCACTAAACTGAAAGTCATATGACGTCACAATGAAATGAGTTAAAATACATTACTTTAGAATAATGAAAAAGACACTTTCAGTTTTTAACATTTGTTTGCATTTCTCAAGAAAAACTTATACAAGATTATTTTGTAACTCTAATTAATTCATGCGGTTTTTCATACTTCGCAATGAACTTTAAAGCTTTCATAGGTTTCAGGGATCTACAGTAAATAACGAAAAGAAAACAGTATTTCTGTACACCCTATGCCGAAAAATCAAGCAATTAACTTGTAACATGTATCGATTACTTCGGTTGTTATTTGCAATAATTGTATAAAATTTCATAAATCCAACTTAAATATTTATGGTAATATGGACATTTATATAATTTTTTTTTTTTTTT